>NC_044982.1:142446063-142753704 GCF_008728515.1 Papio anubis
TGATCATATCAATAGATACAGAAAAGGCATTTTGCAAAATTCAACATCCTTTCATAATAAAAACTCCCAACAAATTAGGCATAGAAGGAATGCATCTCAACATTATAAAGGCCATATATGACAGGCTCACAGCTATTATCATACTCAGCAGTGAAAAGTTGAAAGCTTTTCCTCTAAGATCAGAAACAAGACAGGGATGCCCACCCTTGCCACTTCTGTTCAACATAGTACTTGAAGTCCTAACCAGAGCATTTAAGCAAAAAAAAAATGAAAGGCATCCAAATCAGAAAGGAAGAAGTGAAGTTTTCATTGTTTGCAGATGGCATGATTTTGCATATAGAAAATCCTAAAGACTCTACCAGTAAAACTGTTAGAACTAATAAATTCAGGAAAGTTGTAGGATATTAAATCAACATACAAAAATCAGTAGTGTTCTATATATCAATAGCAACTATCTGAAAAAGATAATGAACAAAACTATCCCATTTCTGTTTTTTAATAGAACACAAAATACTTAGGAATAAATTTAATCAAAGAGGTCAAAGATCTGTACATGTTAAACCATCAAACATTGGTGAAAGAGGCTAGGTGGGCTGGGTGCGGTGGCTGGCCGGACACGGTGGCTCACGCTCATGCCTGTAATCCCAGCACTTTGGGAGACCGAGGTGGGCAGATCACCTGAGGTCAGGAGTTTGAGACCAGTCTGGCCAATATGGCGAAACCCCGTCTCTACTGTAAGTACAAAAATTAGGTGTGGTGGCACATGCCTGTAAGTCCCAGCTACTCAGGACGCTAAGGCAGGAGAATCGCTTGAACCCAGGAGGCAGAGGTTGCAGTGAGCCAAGATTGTGCCATGGCAGTCCAGCCTGGATAGCAGAGCAAGACTCTATCTTAAAAAAAAAAAAAAGAAAAGAAGAGGCTGGGTGCACACATGTAATCCCAGCACTCTGGGAGGCCAAGGCAGGCAGATTGCTTGAGCTCAGGATTTTGAGACCTCATCTCTACCAAAAATACTAAAGAAAGCTGGGTGTGGTGGAGTGCACCTGTGGTCCCAGCTACTTGGGAGGCTGAAGTGGGAGGATCACCTGAGCCCAGGAGGCGGAGGTTGCAGTGAGCCAAGATTGTGCCACTGCACTCCAGTCTAGGCGACAGAGCCAGACCCTGTCCCAAAAAAAAAAGACCCAAAAAAAACCATTTATGTTGTATACTTTAAATATATACAATTCTTAAAAGTTAAATAAGTTGCTCAAGGTCACGCAACTAGTGGTATCAAAACCAGGAATCACACACTTTTTTTTTTTTTGGAGACGGAGTTTTACTCTTGTTGCCCAGACTGGAGTGCAATGGCGCGATCTTGGCTGACTGCAACCTCCACCTCCCAGGTTCAAGTGATTCTCCTGCCTCAGTCTCCTGAGTAGCTGGGACTACAGGCATGCACCACCATGTCTGGCTAATTTTGTATTTTTAGTAGTGATGGGGTTTCTCCACGTTGGTCAGGCTGATATCGAACTCCCGACCTCAGTTGATCCACCCATCTCAGCCTCCCAAAGTGCTGGGATTACAGGAGTGAGCCACCACGCTCGGCCTCAAACACATTTATGACTCTAAAGCCGTATTACCTCTGAGATACTAGACCTGCCAGACTAGAGCTTCCTTCCACCCCTGTAAACAGTATCCTTAAATGAAATCAGTTGGGACAGCTTCTAAAGTTATTTTTTTATATCAGTTTTACACATTCAACCAGAATGGCTTTAGCTCTCTGACAGTTGTCCCAAAATGAGCATGCACATTGCCCTCTAAGGAGTCACTTCTGGGTCTGCTTTCTTATGTCCCCAGCACGTGTTCCTCCATTGGTTTAGGGATGTGTTACAGATACTGGGATATAGATATAGGGATGTTATAGATACTGGGAATTCCCCCCGCAGTTATATATTAGTATCTATAATAACAGATGTAATGAGCTGTGGCCAGGAAGACCCAAACGGAGAGAAGACATCCCTCTCCACCCCAAGTAATCACTGAGCCTTGCTCCACTGGCAGCCAGACCCTCTCAGGTCTCTGCCAAAGCTGTAGTTCAATGACCGCAGCCCTCACAGGAGGAAGATTCCACTAACAAAATGTCATGGAGCACTCCCGCTGGCATAGCCTTCCAAGATAATCTAGCCCAATTTGCTTATTTTACTTAGGAGATCATAAAAGCCCAGAGAGGAGAGAAGATTTCAAAGTACTCAGGCGTTTAGAGACAATCAGCTCTAGAGTGCTGAT
Source organism: Papio anubis (assembly GCF_008728515.1). Taxonomy (NCBI): domain Eukaryota; kingdom Metazoa; phylum Chordata; class Mammalia; order Primates; family Cercopithecidae; genus Papio; species Papio anubis. The sequence continues at coordinate 142,448,329 of NC_044982.1, forward strand.
TGTAGATCCTAAAAGAGTCTCTCAACAGAAAAAAAAAAGCAACTAAAATTACAAGTAAGTTTAATGGGATGGTAGGAGGGAGCATCTTTTTTTTATTTTTATTTTATTTTTTTTGGAGGCAGAGTTTCGCTCTTGCCCAGGCTGGAGTGCAAAGGCACAATCTCAGCTCACCACAACTTCTGCCTCCCAGATTCAATCTATTCTCCTGCCTCAGCCTCTCAAGTAGCTGGGATTACAGGCATGCGCCACCACACCTGGCTAATTTTGTATTTTTAGTAGAGATGGGGTTTCTCCATGTTGGTCAGGCTGGTCTCGAACTCTTGACCTCAGGTCATCCTCCTGCCTTGGCCTCCCAAAGTGCTGGGATTACAGGCGTGAGCCACCGCACTCAGCCAGAGCATCATTTCTTACCATAGTTTTTATGCAACTTCTCAGATACACATCTTTGTATAAAATGAAGGCTATCTCTATATGTTGAAGTAAAATAAAACAAGTTTTGGTAAGTTCAAAGTGATACATAGTGATGCAAAATGATTACAGCAACCAGTTTTCTTTTATCATTAGAGAGTTAAGTTTTCCATGTGCAAATCTGAAATTAATTATGGTGACGTACAGATAATTGATATTGTTTCACTTTCCTCCCAGATGCATGGAGTCATCTCCCACATTTCTCTAGCCCTGACCTGGTTAATAAATACGCTGTAGTGGAACGTCTGAATTTTGCTTATTATTTACATCATGGACGGCCATCATTTGCATTTGGTACTTTTCTGGTCCAAGAATTAATCAAAAGCAAGACTCCCAAGCAACTGTGAGTATTTAAAATATAATTTTGGCTGGGTACAGTGGTTCACCCCTGTAATCCCAGCTCTTTGGGAAGCAGGAGTATCACCTGAGCCCAGGAGTTCAAGTAGGCAGTGAGCTATGGTCACACCACTGCACTTTAGCCTGGGTAACAGGCTCTACCACTAAAAAAAAAGTAAAATAAATTATAATTTGTATTCTAAAAAGGGGCATATCTGTAACATTTTACACATACATTGAAAAACATACTGGAAACATACCACATTTAACAGTGAATACATTTGGATGGTGATTATTGTTTTCATTTGTGCTTCCCTGTGTGTCCCAAGTTTCTGGCATTCAGTGTGTGTGATTTTTGTTAACTGGAAAAAAGATAAATATATTTTGAAAAATAATCAGATTTAAAATCATATAGGAGCTTGTCAGGTATTAGTGGTTAGAGAGGGAATTCTAAGGGAGGGAGAGCATTAGGACAAATACCTAATGCATGCGGGAATTAAAACCTAGATGACAGGTTGATAGGTGCAGCAAACTGCCATGGCACATGTATACTATGTAACCTGCATGTTCTGCACATGTACCCCAGAACTTAAGAAAAGGAATTATATGATGAGATGTGAATTCTATATTTAATGTCTTTAATAATTCATTTAATTCATTTTTATAAAGCACAGAATTGAGAGGAGCATTTACTATAATGAACAGCTAAATATAGATTTACTTTATTGGTTTGTTTTATAATTAACAAAGTAATACCTTTTTTATGGTAAAGTATTCAAGTAGTTTAGAAAGGTGAAAATGAAAGATATCCCTCAGCCTCCCATTCCACATGTTAAAAACATGGTTAATAATGTCTTGTGTGGGCTGAGCATGGTGGCTCACACCTGTAATCCCAGCACTTTGGGAGGCTGAGGTGGACAGATCACAAGGTCAGCAATTTGAGACCAGCCTGGCCAATATGGTGAAACCCCATCTCTACTAAAAATACAAAACTTAGCCAGGCATGGTGGTGGGCACCTGTAGTCCCAGCTACTCGGGAGACTGAGGCAGGAGAATCGCTTGAACCCGGGAGGCGGAGGTTGAAGTGAGCCGAGAGCACGCCACTGCACTCCAGTCTGGGCAACAGAACGAGACTCCATCTCAAAAATAATAATAATAATAAATAGTAATTTATTATGTCTTTCTCAAATTTTCTATTCCTATAAAAGGCCTATCTGAGTTTTTTTAAATGTGCTTTATGATGTCAAACTTTAAGTGGCATTGATATTCTTCGTAGTTCGTATACATACTCATAATTGATAAAATCACAAGTTGGCAGTCTTTCAGAAGTTGTACTTCATGTCTTCTGGATGAAGTTGGAAGCAAGAATAATTTAGACTATGAGTAAGTGTTTTAGAAAGTCAACTTAAGGGAATGGGGGGCTCTTGTGCCAAAAGACAACTGAAAAGCTACCAGGAACCTAAACGGGTACGTGCAAGGGGCAAAAGGGAAGGGAGAGGAGGCCAGAAATCACATGGCTGGTACTCCATGTGTCACTGATTTAATTCCATTTGCTTTTCCTGGTGAGAAATAATTTTCATGTGCTGATGTGATTTTGATTCCTTTCTTTTTCAGGATCCAGCAAGTAGGCAATGAAGCCTATGTTATAGGGCTCTCCTCCTTCCACATACCTTCAGTAGGAGCTGCATGCGTTTGTTTCTTAGAATTGCTTGGCCTTGACAGCCTCAAACTCAGAGTTGATATGAAAGTGGCCAATATAATTTTGAGATACAAGTGCAGAAATGAAGATGCTCAGTACAGCTTTATCAGAGAGTCTGTAGGTACAGCACCTTTTTTTATTTGGCCTGCTTTGTTTAGAGAAGGTGTGACTAGGTCTAAGGCATTGATTTTTGAGTGCTTGGGGAGAAAATGGCTATCTTCTTGATTTTATCCTTTTCCTGCAGAGTGTGTGTTCTTTATCTCACTTTCTTGGGCACTTTAATTGGGTTCTGAAATGGCCCTGAGCCACACTATTCAAACAGAATTGCTCAGGTTTTGACTTTTTCTCTTGACCGTATTTTGTTGTTTATATTTCTTACAGCCGAAAAACTATCTAAACTAGCTGATGGTGAAAAGGCAACCACAGAAGAATTGCTTGTTCTCTTAGAAGAAGGCACATGGAACAGCATTCAGCAACAGGAAATAAAGAGGTTTGTGAGTTGCAGTCTCAGCCTCTTTTCTAACAAGCTTATTATGCCAACCTGTATTTGCCTAGTTTTTCTTTGAACAACTCTGGTGTTTTCACTAAATCCCACTAGACCTTATCTTCTTCTTTATCTAGCATATAGCAGATGCTCAGTAAATAAATAATGATTTTAATTGCATCTTGCCATCAGTGAAAAGAAGGTGAAGACAGCAGTTCTCTCTTTAGAGATGGACTTACCAAGAGACGGAGAGCAGCTTTGTCTCTTCCACTGCCCTGCTAGTCAGAGAAGTCTTTTAAATGGTACATGTTGAAATGCCAGAAGATGTGGGTTCAGATGTCTTGGAGGATTGGAAAAAAATGAAGGAGAAGAAGAGGATGATGTGGGATGGGTCTTCTAAAATTTGACTTTAAGTAATGTCCTTAATTTTTTCTTTGTATTATGTCAATTGATAATGGAAGCTGAAGTGACTGTACGTAAAAGCATGTCCTTACACTTCATGCCTGTTTTTCTCTGTGCTGCCCCGCTGAGGCTGACCTAACCACTCCAGACCCTGAGAAGGCACCCTTTTTCTGTATATCCTATCACTGATTCTGTTCTTGGCAGAATCCTGCTTGCAGCAGAAACGTGTACCCTCCCTCTGGTGAGGAGGCCCAGGTACCCACCAGGCCTCTGGGTACTCTAAAGTGAATAGAGCAAGAGAATTAAGTGCTCAGAAAGTTTCTTGACTGACAACTTCCTCAGTTCTCCTAAGGATGCTACACAGCCAGTATAAATAGGTATTTGATTGATGACTTGGGGAAGGAATGAATTGTGCCAGTATGATAAGCTAGCTATTCTGCCTTATGGGTGAAAGAATCTACTTTTTTCGGTCAGGCACAGTGGTTCACACCTGTAATCCCAGCACTTTAGGAATCCGAGGCGGGCGGATCACCTGAGGTTGGGAGTTCAAGACCAGCCTGACCAACATGGAGAAACCCCGTCTCTACTAAAAATACAAAATTAGCTTGGCGTGGTGGTGCCTGCCTGTAATCCCAGCTACTCGGGAGGCTGAGATAGGAGAACTGCTTGAACCCAGCAGGCAGAGGTTGCAGTGAGCTAAGATCGCACCATTGCACTCTAGCCTAGGCAACAAGAGCGAAACTGTCTCAAAAAAAAAAAAAAGAATGAAAAAAGAATCTACTTTTCAAAGTAGCCTAATAAATATTTAGTATTTATTGGAGAATATACTGTGCTTTAATTTATATCATTTTTACTCATTTTCCAGTTCAAACTAAAGCTATATTTTAATGAGTTTTTTTGTTTTTTCTTGACCACCCCCACCTCTAATTCTAATTATAGGTTATCCAGTGAATCTAGCAGCCAGTGGGCATTAGTGGTGCAGTTCTGCAGGCTACACGATATGAAACTAAGCATATCTTACCTCAGAGAATGTGCCAAAGCAAATGATTGGCTGCAGTTCATTATTCACAGCCAACTCCACAACTACCACCCAGCAGAGGTAAGCCACTAATTGTTAGCAGTCACTCAAAAGGAAATAGGAACACTTCTCAGAAGATAGCATTCTTTCTATTGTGTAGACATAGGCCTTTTTTTTTTTCTTGACATCCGGGATACGTACTGGATCCATGGGCTTTTGTTTCATGTGATACTATTATTTTTCCTAAGATTTCAGTGGGTTGGCATCAGACAAGGCACTAGTCATTAGTACTGAAGAGCTGAAAAGCTTTTGTGACTTCAGATTGAATATGGAAATTCACTCAAAAGCACCATACAACTTTGTAAAATTATATAGTAGTCACTCTGACTTAGTTCAGGGTGAGAAAGCATAATTTTGTCTATACTTTTCTCTAACATTTTCAGCTCCAGTTGAAACTGAAAGTTGGGTTTTTGTTTAATCATCCGATATGCCTTCTAGGTGAAATCCCTTATCCAGTACTTCAGCCCAGTCATTCAGGACCACTTAAGGCTGGCTTTTGAGAACTTGCCCTTAGTGCCCACCTCCAAAACGGACATCAATCAAGTCTGCAATAAGTCCTCCCAGGAACTTCAGGGAAGCAAAGAAGTGATGACCGATTTATTTGAAATTCTGCTCCAATGCTCAGAGGAGCCAGACTCCTGGCACTGGCTTCTGGTTGAAGCAGTGAAACAACAGGCCCCTATCCTCAGTGTTCTGGCCTCATGTCTCCAGGTGAGGATCATGAGAAGCCTAAATTAAGTACCCAGAGAACAATAGAATAAGTGATGAGGGACAGGAAAGGCTGATAATCAGAAGTGGGATGATGATGACAGTGAGGTTCCAGCATGTGTTTCCAAGTTCACTGCAACTTTTTGTGCTTCTCTAGCTTAGGCTCTGGGCCATTTAGTGTACTTGCTTGTGCCTTAACATTCAGTGAACTCAAGTGGTCAGAGCCTTGGCTCCTGGTTGGCAGTCACAGAGAAAGACGCTTTGGTGGACTGACCACCAGTGTTTCTTTGGTGCCTTCTTTAGCAGGGAAAAGGGACATTCCAGACAATCCTTTAATCAGCAGATCAGTGGAGGGCAATCCTACTCTCTTACGATTCGTACTTCCCTGACTTTCACATATTCCTCCTTCTGTCTGCTTCTTGGTCTTTTGACCTGCAACACTCTGCAGGACAGTTTAGAACGGTCCCTTGGTTGCTCATTAGTTTGTTTCATGTATGAAGGCTTTTCAAGCCATTTTAACTAATTAAGTTGGGTGACTTATTCTAAACAGGAAATACCCATCTGTAGCATTTGAACATTTGCCAGGTAATCCAGGCCTAGTTGTTATTTTATTTATCCCATGGCAGGGTGCCAGTGCCATTTCTTGTCTCTGTGTTTGGATCATCACTTCTGTGGAGGACAGTGTTGCAACTGAAGCCATGGGACGCATTCAGGACTCGATAGAGGACCATACCTGGAACCTTGAGGATCTTTCAGTCATCTGGAGAGCATTATTAACAAGACAGAAGAGCAAAACTCTCATCAGAGGTTTCCAGCTTTTCTTTAAGGTAGTGATCGTTGCTTCACTTCTTTCCAGAGCTTACGGGGTTACTTCAGCATATCCCCTCTTGGCTTTTTCTTATTTCCATCCTTGCATTTTTTTTAGCCAACAGCAGATGATGATGATGATATTAGAAGTACCATTTACTGGCAGGGCACGGTGGCTCATGCCTGTAATCTCAGCACTTTGGGAGGCTGAGGCGGGCAGATCACTTGAGGTCAGGAGTTTGAGACCAGCCTGTCCAACATGGTGAAACCCTGTCTCTACTAAAAATACAAAACTTAGCCGGGCATGGTGGCATGGGCCTGTAATTCCAACTACTCGGAAAGCTGAGGGAGGATAATTGCTTGAACCTGGGAGGTAGAGGTTGCAGTGAGCTGAGATCGTGCCACTGCACTCCAACCTAGGTGACAGAGCAAGACTCCATCTCAAAAAAAAAAAAAAAAAAAAATTACCTTAGCAAAGTGGTATTTTTTTATTTTATTTTACTTTATTTTACTTTTTGAGACAGGGTCCTACTCTGTCACCCAGGTTGTAGTTCATTGTCGTGATAAGGCTCACTCCAGCCTCAACCTCCAAGGCTTACTTGATCTTCCCAACTCAGCCTCCCAGGTGGGTAGGACCACAGGCACACGCCACCATGCCTGGGTTTTTTGTTTGTTTGTTTTTGTTTTTTTCTTTTGTATTTTTAGTAGAGACGGAGTTTCACCATGTTGACCAGGCTGGTCTCGAACTCCTGGACTCAAGCGATCCTCCTACCTCATCTTCCCAAAGCACTGGGATTACAAGCATCAGTCACCACACCTGACCCAGGGTGTGGTGGGTTTTTTTTTGTTTTTTTTGTTTTTTTGAGACAGAGTCTCACTCTGTCGCCCAGGCTAGAGTGCAGTGGCATGATCTCGGCTCACTGCAACCTCTGCCTCCCGGGTTCAAGCAGTTCTCCTGCCTCAGCCTCCCAAATAGCTGGGACTACAGGCACGTGCCACCATGCCCGGCTAATTTTTTGTATTTTTAGTAGAGACGGGGTTTCACCATGTTGGCCAGGCTGTTCTCAATCTCCTGACCTTGTGATCCACCCACCTCAGCCTCCCACAGTGCTGGGATTACAGGTATGTGCCACTGTGCCTAGCCTCAGGGTGCTTTTTATACATTATTTTAGTGAGTTTTCACAATAATCCTATGTGAAAATAATATTAGATATTATGGACCAGACATGGTGGCTCACACCTGTAATCCCAGCACTTTGGGAGGCCAAGGCAGGTAGATCATTTGAGGCCAGAAATTTGAGACCAGCCTGGCCAACATGGCAAAACCCCGTCTCTACTAAAAATACCAAAAAAAAAAAAAAAAAAAAAATCCGGGCGTGGTGGGATGCACCTGTAAACCCAGCTACTTGGGAGGCCGAGGCATGAGAATCACTTGAACCCGCGAGGTGGAAGTTGCAGTGAGCCAAGATCGCGCCACTGCACTCCAGCCTGGGTGACAGAGCAAGACCGTGTCTCAAAAAAAAAAAAGATATTATGAAGTGATGTTGCCCTCATTTTACACACTAATAAATCAAGGCTCACGAAACTTAAGTAACCTACCCAAGGTCTCAAAATACTTTAGTAAGTGGTGTATTTACAGTTCAGAGCCATACTTTCTAATTCAGAACTCCTATTATCTGACTGAGCGACTCCCACTGACAACAATAAAATGTATGAATCAGTGCCACAGGCAACAATAGGTAAGGTGGGTCAGTAGAGCTGATTATCCAGTTATGTGTGTTTAAAATGTTATGCCTGGGTATGCTGGCGCACACCTGTAATGTCAGCACTTTGGGAGGCCTAGGTGGATGGATCAGTTGAGTCCAAGAGTTCAAGATCAGCCTGGGCAACACGGCAAACCCCATCTCTACAAAAAATACAAAAATTAGCCTGGCATGGTGGCACGTACCTCTAGTCCCACCTACTCTAGAAGCTGAGGTGGATCACCTGAGGTCAAGGCTGTAGTGAGTGAGCTGTGATCATGCCACTGCACTCTAGCCTGGGTGACAGAATGAGGCTGTGTCTCAAAAAAATAATAAATTAAAAAAATAATAAAGGTGTCATAGCACCATCTGGTGGAATGCTTCCTGCCCGTGTGCAGTGGGCCAAGTATAGAGTAGACAGAGAATGCCAGGCGCAGTGGCTCACGCCTGTAATCCCAGCATTTTGAGAGGCAGAGGCAGGTGGATCACCTGAGGTCCAGAGTTCGAGACCAGCCTGACCAACATGGAGAAACCCCGTCTCTACTAAAAATACAAAATTAGCCAGGTGTGGCGGCACATGCCTGTAATCCCAGCTACTCCGGAGGCTGAGGCATGGCTTGAACCTGGGAGGTGGAGGTTGGGGTGAGCTGAGATCGCGCTATTGCACTCCAGCCTGGGTAACAAGAACGAAACTCCGTCTCAAAAAGAATAGACAGAATGGATTGTTGAGTAGGTGTAACTGGCCTGAGTATCATTTTTCCAAAAGGAAAATATATTTAACTTTCTTTTTAACGTACGTGATTTAATCTGTGAAGCTATTGCTAATAGCCTTTTTTTTTTTTTTTTTTTGAGGCAGAGTCTTGCTCTGTTGCCCAGGCTGGAGTGCGGTGATGTGATCATAGCTACAGCTTCGACCTCCAGGTCTCAAGTGATCCTCCCTCACTTGTAGCTGGGACTATAGGCACATGCCACCACACTTGGCTAATTTTATTTATTTATTTATTTTATTTATTGAGACAGAGTCTCACTCTGTCGCCCAGGATGGAATGCAGGGGCACAGTCTTGGCTCATTGCAACCTCCACCTCCCAGGTTCAAGTGATTCTCATGCCTCAGCCTCGGGAGTAGCTGGGATTGCAGGCATGCATCACCATGCCTGGCTGCTTTTTTATATTTTAAGTAGAGATGGGGTTTCATCATGTTGGCCTAAGTGGTCTCGAACTCCTGGCCTCAGGCGATCCCACTGCCTCAGCCTCCCAAAGTGCTGGCATTACAGGCATGAGCCACCATGCCCTGCCTTATTAATAGCATATTTAACATTCTCTTATTTGGCATTATTCATTGAAAAAATATTGAGTTCAAAATTTTGTAATTTTTTTCAAACTCTTTGTCAAAGGATTCCCCATTACTATTGGTGATGGAGATGTATGAACTGTGTATGTTCTTCAAGAATTATAAAGAAGCTGAAGCTAAACTTCTGGAGTTTCAGGAGAGCCTTGAAATAGTAAGTTGGAATTATGGTGCTCTTTCTTACTGATCTGAACTTGGTTGGCATGCATGGCCTTTTTTTGTTTTTGTTTAAAGACTTGGTCTCACTCAGTTACTCCGGCACACCGCTATGATCACAGCTCACTGCAGCCTCGAACTCCTAGGCTCAAGGGATCCTCCTACCTCAGCCTCCCAAGTAGCATGGCTAATTTTTTTTGAGTAGTCCTCTATGTAGGCTAGAATTCCTGACCCAGTACCGTCTCAGCTCACTGCAAGCTCCACCTCCCGGGTTCCGCATAGGAGTTCTCCTCAGCCTCCGAGTAGCTAGGACTACAGTCGCCCGACCACCCAGCCGGCTGGTTTTTCATGTTTAGTGGGAGGCAGGTTTCACTGTGGTAGCCAGGATGGTCGATCTCCTGACCTGTGATCCACCGCCTCGGCCTCCCAAAGTGCTGGATTACAGGCTTGACCACAGCCAGCCAGCATGGCTAATTTTTAATCTTTTTTTTTTTATTTTTTGAGACACTGTCTGGCTCTGTCACCCAGGCTGGAGTGCGGTGGCATGATCTCGGCTCACTATAACTTCTGCCTGCCAGGTTCAAGCGATTCTCCTGCCTCAGCCTCCCGAGTAGCTGGGATTACAGGTGTCCACCACCACACCCAGCTAATATTTTTTGTTTTTAGTAGAGATGGGGTTTCACCATGTTGGTCAGGCTGGTCTCGAACTCCTGACCTCAAGTAATCCACCTGCCTCAGCCTCCTGAAGTGCTGGGATTACAGGTGTGAGCCACTGCACCCAATCATTTTTAATATTGTTTTTATAGGGAAGAAGTCTTGCTTTGTTGCCCAGGCTGGTTTGGAACTCCTTGCCTCAAGCAGTCCTCCCGCCTTGGCCTCTCAAAGTGTTGGAATTACAGACATGAACCACCATGTCCGGCCACATTGGTCTTCACTGTAATAAAGATTTGAAAGTTACATATTTGAAAATACCAAATCAGTTATTTGAATATGCCTAGGATTCTGAAACCACAGAAAATAGGCACATTAATTTCCTTAGTCTGTTTCTTCCTATGGCTCGTTGGATACCTCCCAGGTATCTTATTCTTGCCTGACCAGCTTAACTAGTTCCATCATCTGCTGACATTAGTTCCTTTTCTTAGAACCACAGAGTTAAGTATACAAGTAATTAAAGACTAAGGACTAATGCCCTAATCCCAGCTAATTTTAACAAGGACGCTCAGGAGGATAAAGAATCAAGAAAAATATTTTTTTAAAAAGAATAGAACTTTTGTTCTTCTAAACATCAAAATCCAGTCAGAATGATTATAGAAAACATTCAGGAACAGTGTCTAAGCAGGAATAGTAGCAATTTAGTGAGCTGACTACCAGTGTTCTTTCTCATAATAATTCCCTTAAACACTTTGCATTAAGGGAGATGCTGCAAAAGCAAAATGATCTTTGTACTTACCAGTAGGTAAGTCCTATTGGAATTTAAGAGAGGAGGATGAGCAATGTACAGGGAGGACCGCATAGGGCATAGGAGAGAGAGTAGAGAAGGAAATTCATTCCAGGTAGGGGTAAGAAGATAGCAGTAATGTGACATATGATTTTATAAACCATTCCTTAATTTAAGATCTTGGCAGTCTTGAGAATTCCATTGAAGGGAATATTGTCTTCTAAAACTTACATCACAGCCAAAAAGCCCTGCATATTAAACTTACCTTCAGAGTGACTTTTATAGTATGTTCAGAAGTACACAGGAAGTATTCAGCCAAGACTAGGGCCTAACTCAGCACTAGGCACAGAGGTACTGAATTATAAGCTTTTGGTGCCTATTAATATATACATTTTTTGAAACCCAGCAGTTAAGTTTCTATTCCACCAAAATGCCCAGTATTTTTGGGGGTTATGTTGTACAAAGTCTAGAGTGAACTACAAAACTGTAGTGACTGAGAACTAAATATTAGTCTTCCAAAAATAATACGAAGCAAGAGCCAAAGTAAAAATCAGGAATGAAGTCACAAAACAAGCATCTGTCAAGCACAGTCATCATACCTGTAATCCCAGCACTTAGGGAGGCAGAGGCGGGAGAATGGCTTGAGGCCAGGAGTTTGACCAGCCTGGGCAACATAGTGAGACCCTGTTCTTCACCAACACAAAGGAAAGAAAAACAACAGCAGCAGCCGCAGCAGGTAAGAAAGCACCACTCCTCTGAAATCAGCCTTTTCCTGCAGCATCCTAGAAGATATTTTTTGCCACACCTACTTGTAGAAATGCAGCCTGCCACTTGAATTCATCTTCCTATTAATATTTTTAGCATTCAGTTGAAATGATGTAAATCCAAGCTTCTTAACTGAGACCATTCTCCAACAAGAATAAACTATAAGCAAAATGGTAGAACTAGCGAAGTAATGTTAGGCAAGTCTTTCTGAGTGGTTTTTATAATGTGAATTTAAAATCCTCTGGATTCAAGGGCAGGCCTACATCCCTCTTTAAAGAAGCTACTAGGCCAGGCATGGTGGCTCATGCCTGTAATCCCAGCACTTTGGGAGGCCAAGGCAGGCGGATCATCAGGTCAGGAGTTCGAGACCAGCCTGACCAACATGGTGAAACCCTGTCTCTATTAAAAATACAAAAATATCAGCCGGGTGTGGTGGCGTGCACCTGTAATCCCAGCTCCTCGGGAGGCTGAGGCAGGAGAATCACTTGAACCCAGGAGGCAGAGGTTACAGTGAGCCAAGATTGCACCACTATACTCCAGCCTGGGCAGCAGAGCAAGACTCCGTCTCAAAAAAATAAAATAAAAATAAAGAGGCTGCTAAGTGAGACGTCTGATTAATTTCACAGCAACTCAGAGGGCTATTAAGTTGACAGTCACTAAGTAGGAATATTTTACATTAACTCTGTAGTTAGCATTCAGTCTTTAGGACTCCTGCCCATCTTTTTCACACATGCAGCTCTATACCAGAACTTTCCACAAAGAGACAATGTGCAAAGCTGCTGAGGAGGGCTTGTTTTTGCCAGTCCTCTGAGCCCCATTACCAGTTCCTGCCATTTGGAAAGGAACTGAGTAAGCACCCCCGCTTTATGACAGGCAATAGCTTTTGAGGGAATTTTAGCTTCCTTAGAGGTTCCCAAATTTGGAGGTTTTGATTTGCTATTCTCATGAAACTCCTTTCCCTAACCCTCTCTTTTTCTTTTATAGCTTAACACAGCAGCCACAAAGGTCCACCCTGTCATCCCTGCTATGTGGCTGGAGGATCAGGTGTGTTTCCTTTTGAAGCTTATGCTACAGCAGTGTAAGACCCCATATGAGCTGGGGAAGCTTTTACAGCTCTTTGTTGAAAGAGAGCATCTCTTCTCTGATGGTAAGACAATCTTTACAGTTAAGTTGCTATTAAGAAGTTAGCTTCCTTAATCTTGAAAATACTTTAGAGGGGTAGTTAGGAAATTAAAATGCATGTAACATTAACTTACAGTGTGCAACTGGGGGTAAAGAAGTTACAGAGAACTTTAAATTGTGGTTAAAATATTCAAGAAATAATACAACAGCATAAAACATAAATAATATCGAATCATCTCATTCTAAGCAGTTACCAAATAGCCACATTTCTTCCTGGCTGGCTTCTACATTACCCTGTTGCGGGGGTCCAACCCACAGACCCTGACCTAGTGATGGACCAAGACGTACACTGACTGAGATACTTGGCCTGTCAGTCCGGCTAAGGGGCTCTGCTCTGAGTCTGGAGCATTGCCTCATAAGCTGGCAAGGTTCGCATTTATTTAGTACAGATTAAATGGCAAAGGTTTCAAGTAAACACCATTAGATGGTAATTAACATTGCCGATAGTAGAGAGCAATTATGCATCTGCGGTTGATCAATGGTTGGTCTTAGGACCACATGAGTAAACAAGCTATTTAGATAAACTTCCCCACATTCCCTTGTTATTAGCTTTTTTGCTATCAACTAAAGGTAAAAAGGCTGCCTTCAGCCATATCTGTCACTGAAGCTGTGCAGACTGCCTGGCCTTCCAAGAAGGTTTGTGTTTATTTATTTCCTATAACTATTATATAATTTTTCTTATATTAATATATAATTATCCTTATATAATATTTTCTATAACTATCTATTATAATTTTCCTCTACAGTTTTTCCCACCACCCTGACTGAACTCCCACACCCTGTCACTATCTTCTCTATGGCAAGTAACCTTAGCATTGCTCAGGGTCATAAACCCTACTTCAGAAATGCACAATTCATTTTTAAAGTTTCAGAGACAAATTGTGCTTTTTTTTTTTTTTTTTTTTTTTAGTTTCCTTGAGACATTGGCAGTCTCTAAACTTGTTGCTGATTGAATCAAACAAATATTGCTTTATTATCTTTTCCACTTGTTTGATAATTTCAAGTTTTTACTGAATGATATTTTGTTCTTTTATACTATATTCTGACAGTTTGGCTACTAGGGTTATTTTCTCACATTTAAACTCACAGATATTCAACTGGAGAGCTCAGATTTGCACAGAACACTGACAGAATCCTGAGCTCAGAGCCAGTTGTTGCAGGCTGTGGATCTGATGACTAAGAGGAAAAAGGGGTTTTTCCGAAATGTAATGGATGTAAGATGGTACTTATCAGTTACTATGCAGACCAAAAATAAGTCCTTTTAACATATAGGTGTTTTCATTGATCTGTAGTAATTATAATTTTTTTCAAAAAATGAATTTCCTGTTGTTTGCCATAATCTATCTTTGAATAATTAGAAGGATCTCTACTACATTGTTAAACATGACTATAATACTTTTATTCTATAATTTTTCCGATTTTTAGAAACTGTTACTATGTGTGGATATTTAACATTTATTTGCTTAGAGAACAGGAATATGTTCTTTTTTTTTTTTGAGACAGAGTCTGGCTCTGTTACCCAAGCTGGAGTGCAGTAGCACGTCCTCAGCTCACTGCAACCTCTGCCTCCCAGGCTCAAGCGATCCTCCCACCTCCACCTCCTGAGTAGCTGGGATTACAGGCACACACCACCACACCTGGCTAATTTTTGTATTTTTTGTTAGAAATGGGGTTTTGCCATGTTGCCCAGGCTAGTCCCAAGCTCCTGAGCTCAAGCACTCCTCACACCTCGGCCTCCCAAAGTGCTGGGATTACAAGCATGAACCACTGTGCCCAGCCGGGAATATGTTCTTTAAAAACCTGTGTTTTATATGATGCCAGCAAAACTCAACATGCCTGTGTTAGTGGTTATTGTGCAGGATGTCTCACTGTCCCCAGAACTACCTAAATCAGACTGCTGCCCAGCAGGTGGCATTGGAAATAGCCTCCTGTGGAATATTTCTCATGCCCCTCTCTTATGGTAGGACATACATAGATTCTACTTAGACTGTTTGGGAAAGGGCGCAAACCCAGCCACATAAATTGTTGGCAGAGAATTCTTTGTTTTTGTTTAATAGAGACAAAGGTCTTACCATGTTGCACAGGCTGGTCTTGAACTCCTGGCCTCAAGCGATCCCTCTTGCCTTGGTCTCCCAAAGTGCTGGGATTATAAGCGTGAGCCACTGCACCTGGCCAAGAATTCTTAGTGTTACTAATAATTTCCAAGGGATATCAGGAGGAGCTCAATTAGGTCTCCCTGGGGTAAGTAGATAAATTTTAGAGGTGCAAGTGATGCTCATTCTGAATACAGTGTGCCACATTAGAGCCTAGGCTACTGGCCAGCTGGAGATTTAACTATCCTACAAGTTCTCTGTCTTGATCCACATGATTCCTGCATTGAATGAACAAATGACCACTAAGTCAGACAAATTTGATCACGGTAGGAGATAAATCCAGAAAGAGAGAGACTAGCCTGAATGACCAAAATCTTCCCAAGGTTACTGTGTTTCTGCTACATTGAAGGCCACCAACCTCTGCCCTGTGTATAAAGCCAGATGTGTAGATTGAGTTCATGTGCTAATCTCTACCCTTTTTTTTTTTTTTTTTTTTTTTTTTTTTGAGACAGAGTCACTCTGTTGCCCAGGCTGGAGTACAATGGCATCATCTCAGCTCATTGCAACCTCTGCCTCCCAGGTTAAAGTGATTCTCCTGCCTCAGCCTCTCATGTAGCTGGGATTACGGGCGTGTGCCACCACAGTGGGTTAATTTTTGTATTTTTGGTATATACAGGGTTGCACCGTGTTGGTCAGGCTGGTCTTTTCTGACCTCAAGTGATCCACCCACTTCTGCCTCCCAAAGTGCTGGGATTACAGGCATGAGCCACTGCGCCCAGCCATTAATCTCTAACACTTCATACTATATGACAAGCAAGTACAGTCAGACTTTACCACTAACAATTTTTCTGGACCATTTTTTTTTGGTGTCTTTGGTACGCAGGAGCTACCTTATGGCTTCCTCTGCTAGTCAACCAGAGTAGAAAAATAGCTTTTTTGGCCGGGCACAGTTGAGAGCAGCCTGGACAACATGGTGAAATCCCATGTCTACTAAAAGTACAAAAATTAGCCAGATGTGGTGGTGCACGCCTGTAGTCCCCACTACTCAGGAGGCCAAGGCAGGAGGATCCCTCAAACCCAGGAGGTGGAGGTTGCCGTGAGCCAAGATCACACCACTGCATTCCAGCCTGGGTGACAGTGAGACTCCATCTCAAAAAAACAGAAAACTCGCTTTTTATTTTTCCTTTAACCACATTACTATGTTAAACATGTATATTTTCACCCGATATTGCATTACTCTTGAAATGCTGTAGTGGCATTTTATTGACTAAATGTTTATATCCTCTTCTCTTTGCCACAGGTCCAGATGTGAAAAAGCTGTATGTCCTTTGCCAAATTTTGAAGGATACATCCATAGCCATTAATCATATAATTATTACCTGCTACAGTATTGAGAATTTTCAGCATGAATGTAAATCTATTTTGGAAAGACTGCAGACAGACGGACAGTTCGCTTTGGCCAGGAGGGTAGCAGAATTAGCTGAGTTACCTGTGGACAACTTGGTTATTAAAGAGGTATCATTGGTCTTTTAAGTTATTTAAAATCTTAACTTTTAAAATCAGCATTAAGTAGTAAATCAAATGAGATATATAATTTATAGGAGATAAGGCTTTTTTTACTTTTGACACACACATTACTTTCAGAAATGGATGAGCCTACAATGCCCATTATTGAGAAATGTGTACTGCAAATGCAACATTAGTTTGTAGGATATGCTACAACTATTTTCCTTTGAATGGAATTAAATATAAGGGGGCTTCCACTTAAACCCCATTCCATGAGATCAATCAAGAATTGTTTTTCATACCATAACTTTCCAGATAAAATATCCAGGGTCATCTGTAGCCAAATCTCTGTTCGCTGATTTGATTTGGTTTTAACAAGTATGATAACGCCAGGTGCAGTGGCTCATGCCTATAATCCCAGCACTTTGGGAGGCCAAGGCAGGAGGATTGCTTGAGCCCGGGAGTTTAAGACCAGCCTGGGCAACATAAGGAGACCCTGTCTCTACAAAAAATTAAAAATTAGACAGGCATGGTGGCACACACCTGTGGTCCCAGCTCCCTGGGAGGCTGAGGTGGGAGGATCTCTTGTGTCCAGGAGGTTGAGGCTGCAATGTGCTGTGATCACCAGCCTGGGTGACAGACCGAGACCCTGTCTTAAAAGAAAACAAACAAACAAACAAACAAACAAGTATGATATACTTAGGGAACATGAGCATTTATGATACTTCTTTATCCAAGAAAGGCTAAAATCTGCTTTGTTAAATTTCACAGATAACACAGGAAATGCAGACTCTAAAACACATTGAACAGTGGTCACTAAAACAAGCAAGAATTGACTTCTGGAAAAAATGCCATGAGAATTTTAAGAAACATTCAATTTCAAGCAAAGCAGCTTCTTCCTTTTTCTCAACTCAGGCCCATGTGGCATGTGAGCACTCAGCTGGATGGAGCAGCATTGAGGAACGCCATCTGCTGCTCACCTTGGCAGGGCACTGGCTTGCCCAGGAGGACGTGGTGCCCTTGGACAAGCTGGAGGAGCTGGAGAAGCAGATCTGGCTCTGCCGCATCACCCAGCACACTCTTGGAAGAAATCAGGAGGAAACAGAGCCCAAATTTTCTCGACAGATCTCAACTAGTGGTGAACTTTCCTTTGATAGTTTAGCCAGGGAGTTTTCCTTCTCCAAGTTGGCTGCTCTGAACACATCAAAATACTTAGAACTTAATAGCCTTCCATCCAAAGAGACATGCGAGAATAGACTGGATTGGAAAGAGCAGGAGTCACTAAACTTTTTGATTGGGCGCCTACTGGATGATGGCTGTGTGCATGAAGCAAGTAGAGTATGCCGGTATTTTCATTTCTATAATCGAGACGTCGCCTTGGTATTGCACTGCAGAGCACTGGCCTCAGGAGAAGCTAGTATGGAGGATCTGCACCCGGAGATCCATGCTCTCCTACAAAGTGCTGAGCTGCTTGAGGAAGAACCCGACATTCCCCTAAGGAGAGTCCACAGCAGTAAGTGAAAGAGATCAGACGGCCCAGAGTCTTAAATGGCACTGTTAGCACTGTCTCCAAGAAGGAAGGGACCCTTGTGGCAGAATAGTTATACCAAGTTAAGGGGACAACAACTTTTTTCCAGGTAATCTGTAAACTAGCCAATTAACTAGTCAATGAAATAGAAAGACCTATGTCTTTTAAACTAGCTATGTTTCAAGTTAAAGGGAATCTATCTGATTTGTAGCTAGTTCACTGAAATTTATTCTACATATTCTATACATCTGTAAATTTAATCGTTTCCAGTCTTACATTGATAGTATATAGAAATATTTTTTTTGTTTTTCTTTTTGGGTTTTTTTGTTTGTTTGTTTTTATTGTTTTTTTCAGATGGTGTTTCACTCTTGTCGCCCAGGCTGGAGTGCAATGGTGTGGTCTCAGCTCACTGCAACCTCTGCCTCCCGGGTTCAAGTGATTCTCCTTCCTTAGCCTCCCAAGTAGCTGGGATTAGAGGTGCCCATCACCAATCCTGGCTAATTTTTGTGTTTTTAGTAGAGACTGGTTTCACCATGTTGGCCAGGCTGGTTTCAAACTCCTGACCTCAGGTGATTCGCCCACCTCACCCTCCCAAAGTGCCAAGATTACAGGCATGAGCCACCGCACCCAGCCAGAAATGTGTTCTTTATGTTAACTTTATACTGTATGACTTTGTTAAACTTGCTTATTTTAGGAGATTTCTTGTAGATTGCTCAAGATTTTCTACATGGACATTCGTGTCAGCTGCAGTATTTCTGCCTTTCCAATCTGTATGCCTTTTATTTCTTGCTCTCTTGCTTTATTGCACTGACTAGGCCTTTCAGTACTATGTTGGATAGGAGTGGTGAGAGGACATCCGTACCTTTTTACTGACCTTAAAGGGAAAATATTTGATCTTTCATCATTAAGTATGGTATTAGCTGTAGGTTTTTGAAGATAGGCTTTATCATGTTGAAAAAGTTCCCTTCTATTCCTGGTTTGCTGAGAATTTTTATCATGAATCAGTTTGAATTTAGTCATGTTATTTCTGCATCTGTTAATCTGATCATGTGGTTTTTTTTCTTTAGACTATTAATATAGTAGATTACATTAGTTGATTTTTTTTAATATTGGACCAGCCTTGAATTCCCCATTTAAATAAATCCAGTTTGGGCCTGGTGCATTTTTCTTTTTGATTTTTTGCTGTAATCAATTTGCTGTTTTGTTAAAGATTTTTACATTTATGTTCATGAGGAATGTTATTCTGTAATTTTCTTTATGGTACTGTTTTTGTTTTTGAGACGGAGTCTCACTCTGTTGCCTAGGCCAGAGTGTAGTGCGTAATCTCGGATCACTGCAACCTCCGCCTTCCAGGTTCAAGTGATTCCCCTGCCTCAGCCTCCCAAGTAGCTGGTATTACAGTTGTGTACCACCACGCTTGGCTACTTTTTGTATTTTTAGTAGAGACGGGGTTTCACCATATTGGCCAGGCTGGTCTTGAACTCCTGACCTCAAGTGGTCTGCCCACCTTGGCCTCCCAAAGTGCTGTGATTACAGGCGTGAGCCACCGTGCCCAGCCTTTTTTTTTACTGTTTGGTTTTTGTATCAAGGTAATGCTGGTTTCATGAGTTAGAAAGTATTCCCTCCTCTTTGATTCTCTGGAAAACATTGTGTAGAACTGGTGTTATTTCTTTCTTAAATGCTTAGTAGAATTTACCAGTAAAACGATCTGAGACTGGAGATTTCCATTTTGGAAGATTTTAAACCACAAATTCAGTTTCTTAAATAATTACAGGACTATTCAGGTTATCTTTCTCATCTCGGGTGAGTTTTAGCATTTTGTGATTTTCAAGGGAAACTTTTTCCTCTGCTTTTTGGGTTATTTGAACATTTTTTAGTCTTCCATTTTAATTGATAATGATTTTGACTATATCTTTGTAATAGTTTAATTGGTTTTTTTAGAGATGACAATGTACATCCTTAACTTTCCACAGTATACTTAGAATCAATATTTTACCACCTCAGCTGGAATGTAGGAGGAACCTTACCACCATTTAGGTCACTTTACTCTTCTCCCTTTACATCCTACTTGCCTTTTATTACTTCTGCATACATTGAAAACCTCATTAAACAATGAGGTTTTTGTTCTTAGCCGAAAAATATATTTTAATAAACCCACCTCGGCCTCCCAAAGTGTTGGGGTTACAGGCGTGAGCCACCACGCCTAGCCTTTTTTTTTTTTTTTTTTTTTTTGAAATAATCAGTTTTTCATCATCTGAGAATGTCTCTATCTTACCTTCATTCCTAAAGGATGTTTTGCTGGATATAGAAAATTAGTTATTTTCAGGCCAGGTGCAGTGGCTCACACCTGTAATTCCAGCACTTTGGGAGGCTAAGGCAGGCAGATCAGTTGAGCTCAGGAGTTCAAGACCAGCCTGGGCAACATGGCAAAACCCCGTCTCTACAAAAAATACAAAAATTAGCCAGGTGTGGTGGCGCATGCCTACAGTCCCAGCTACTTGAGGGGCTAAGGCACAAGGATCGCTTGAGCCCAGGAGGATAAGGCTGCAATGAACCGTGTTCATGCCACTGCACTCCAGCCTGGGCAACAAAGTGAGAACCTGTCTCAAAAAATAAATAAGAAAATTAGTTGTTTTCTTTCAGCACTTGAAAATGTTGTTCACTTCCTTTTGGCCTGCATGGTGTCTGATGAAAAATCTGCAGTCAATTGAATCATTGTTCATCTATATAAATAGTGCTTATTTCTCTGGTAGCTGTCAGTGTTTTTTTCTGTTGTTGGTCTTCAGCAGTTTGATTATATTGTAACTGGATATGTATTTCTTTGGCTTTATTCATATATTTGGGGTTTACTGAGCTTCTTGAATATGTAGGTTTATGTGTTTCACCAAACTTGGGTAGTGATCAGCCATAATTTTTTTTAATATTTTTATTTTCTCAGCACTATACCCTATCTCCTCTCCTTCTGGAACTTCAAATATATGAATATATAATTTTTGTTATTATCTCATAATTCCTTGAAGTTTTGTTCAGTTTTTGTTTGTGTGTTTGTTTGTTTTTGAGACGGAGTCTCGCTTTGTTGCCAGGCTGGAGTGCAGTGGCGCGATCTTGGCTCACTGCAACCTCTGCCTCCCAGGTTCAAGTGATTCTCCTGCTTCAGCCTCCCAAGTAGCTGGGACTACAGGCACACATCACCACACCCAGCTAAGTTTTGTATTTTTAGTACAGATAAGGTTTCACCATGTCGGCCAGGGTGGCCTCAATTTCTTGACCTCGTGATATGCCTGCTTCAGCCTCCCAAACTGTTGGGATTACAGGCGTGAGCCTCCACACCTGGCCAGTTCAGTTTTTTTAAAACTTTTTTTTTCTCTCTGTTGTTCAGATTGGATAATTTCTGTTATTGAATTTTATTTCTATGATTTTAAATTTTCAGTTACAGCCATGTATTAACAATGAGGATACATTCTGAGAAATGCATTGTTGAGTGATTTCATCACTGTGCAAACATCTTAGAGCATACTTATACAAACCTAGGTGGTATAGACTTCTACACACCTATGCCAAATGGTGTATAGCCTATCATTCCTGGGCTACAAGCCAGTACAGCATGCTACTGTACTGTAGTTGATTATAACTTAATGGTAAGTATTTGTGTATCTAGACATATCTAAACATAGAAAAGGTACAGTAAAAAATATGATATAAAGATTTTTTAGCTTCAGGAAATAAACAATTGGAGATTTTCATTTAAATTTTTTTTTTTTTGAGACTGAGTCTGTCGCCCAGACTGGAGTGCAATGGCAAGATCTTGGCTCACTGCAGGCTCTGCCTGCCGGGTTCCATTCTCCTGCCTCAGCCTTCCCAGTAGCAGGACTACAGGCGCCCACCACCACACCCAGCTAATTTTTTGAATTTTTAGTAGAGACGGAGTTTCACCATGTTAGCCAGAGTAGTCTCGATCTCTTAACCTTGTGATCTGCCCGCCTCTGCCTCCCAAAGTGCTGGGATTACAGGCGTAAGCCACTGCACCCGGCCTAAAAAAAATTTTTTAAATAGTACAATTTGTAAAGGGCTCTTAACGTTAATGGAGCTTACAGGACTAGAAGTTGCTCTGGTTGTCACTAAGTGGTAAATGTGAAAACTTAGGATATTACTGTACATTACTGTAGACTTTATAAATGCTGTACATTTAGGCTACACTAAATTTATTTAAAAATTAAGTAATCGTGGTATGTCACAATGACTATGATGTCACTAGGTGATAGGAATTTTTCAGCTCCATTATAATCTTACAGGATCCTCGTTGTATATGCAGTCCGTTGTTGATAGAAACATTGTTATACAGCACATAACTGCATTTTTCAGTTCTAAAATTTTCATTTTGTTCTTCATATCTTCTATTTCTTTGCTGAGACTTTGCATTTTTCTGTTTGTCTCAGGAGCATTCAGAATTGCTTATTGGAACATTTGTATTATAGCTGCTTTAAATTCTTTGTCAGATGATTTTAACTTTTGCATCATTTTAATGCTAGCTAGCATCTTGTCTTTCTCATGTGAGTTGAAATCTTCTTGCTTTTTCTTTCTTTTTTTTTTTTTTTTAGATGGAGTCTCGCTCTATTGCTCATGCTGGAGTACAGTGGTGTGACCTTGGCTCACTGCAACCTCCACCTCCTAGGTTCAAGTGATTCTCCTGTCTCAGCCTCCCGAGTAGCTGGGACTACAGAAGTGTGCCACCACACCCAGCCAATTTTTTTTTTTTTTTTTTTTTTTTTTTTAGTAGACATAGGGTTTCGCCATGTTGGCAAGGCTGCTCTCAAACTCCTGACTGCAGGTGATCCACCCACCTCGGCCTCCCAAAGTGCTAGGATTACAGGCATGAGCCACCGCGCCCAGCCCCTCTTCCTGCTTTTTCTTATACTGAGTAATTTGGGGTTGCATCTGAACATTTTGAGTTTTTTTGTTTGTTTTCTTGTTTTTGTTTTTTGAGATGGAGACTTGCTCTGTCACCCAGGCTGGAGTGCAGTGGTGCAATCTCAGCTCACTGCAACCTCAGCCTCCCAGGTTCAAGTGATTCTCGTGTCTCAGCCTCCCGAGTAGCTGGAATTACTGGTATGTGCCACCACACCTGACTAATTTTGTTGTGTTTTTAGTAGAAACAGGGTTTTGCCATGTTGGCCAGGCTGATCTCGAACTCCTGACCTCAGGTGATCCACCCGCCTTGGCCCCCCAAAGTGTTGGGATTACAAGCGTGACCCGCCACGACTGGCTGCATCTGGACGTTTTGAGTAGTGTATTATTCAAATATACTATTTGAGACTATGGATCTTATTTAAATCCTGTGAAGGATGTTGATATTTTTTAGCAGACAGTTGACCTGGTTCAGACTGAAGTTCCAAACCACTGCCTGTGCGTTGTGGTTTCAGTATCAGTTCATTTTCCTTTGTGGTAGTATTCAGATCTGTCCTGTGTGTGCATGCCACCTAATGGGCAATCTATGACCTTGGTGGCGATCTATGCTAGTTAGGATCAAAGCCATACATGTGTAGTCCAGGAGTGAGCCCTGTAGTTCATAAAAATTTATTGGGTTGCTTTCCTGGGGCTCTCTCAGCTAATTTCTGGTTCCCTGAGGGTTATCTTTTCAGTTCTTCGGCCAAAAGCTGAAGGTTTAGTTACCCCTACCCTGTCTTGCACTATCTTGACTATTCCTACACCCAGGGCCAGGTGACAGGAGGGTAATGCAAAAGCAACAGGGGTCTACTCTGCCCTCCTGAGACCAGAGCGCCCCTGCTCAGGAAAGAAGGCTCCACTGGCTGGGCACGGTGGCTCACGCCTGTAATCCCAGCACTTTGGGAGGCTGAGGCAGGCGGATCACAAGGTCAGATCAAGACCATCCTGGCCAACACAGTGAAACCCCATCTCTACTAAAAATACAAAAAAAAATTAGCTGGGCACAGTGGTAGGCGCCTGTAGTCCCAGCTACTCGGGAGGCTGAGACAGGAGAACGGCGTGAACCCAGAAGGTGGAACTTGTAGTGAGCCGAGATCGCACCACTGCACTCCAACCTGGGCGACAGAGCAAGACTCCGTCTCAAAAAAAAAAAAAAAAAAGAAGGCTCCCCTTTCTGAGAGCCTTGACTCTTGCCACTGCAGCCTCTCCCACCACTGCCAGTGGCTTGCTTGGGAGCCAGGACAAGGAAGAACAGGAATTAGGAGTTCCCCTTTTCACTCTTCAAACTGGTACTAGAGAGCTTCTGGAATTTGCACTCTCTCGTACACACACTTCACCTCAGCCCTTAGTTCTTAGGTTTTAGTCAGCACTGCATTCAGGCTAGAGCTTGCTAGAGGGGGAAAATGATAATTCTGGTCATCTTCAATTTGCCTGCTACTTTTTCCTTTTCCAGAGTCCTTATTTAGCTGCCACATGTATTGTGTCCAGGTTTTGTGTTGAATTCAGTGGGAAAGATACAGTAGATTGAGCTTATTATAACCAACTTACCTAGAATTGGAACTCCCAGTGAAGGATTTAAGCAGGGGAATAACATGGTCTGAGTTGCATTTTATTTTATTTGTTTTTATCTTTAAGGGTTTTTGTTTGTTTTGTTTTTTTGAGACAGGGCCTCACTTTGTTACCCAGGCTGGAGTGCAGTGGTGCAAACATGGCTCACTGCAGACTCAACCTCCAGGGCTCAAGCAGTCCTCCTGCTTCAGCCTCCTGAATAGCTGGAACCACAGATGCACAACACCATCCCGAGCTAATTTTTAAATTTTTTGTAGAGGTGGGGTCTCACTGTGTTGCCCAGGCTGGCCTCAAACTCCTAGGCTCCAGGGATCCTCCCACCCCAGCCTCCCAAAGTGATAGGATTACAGGCATGAGCCACCACCTCTGACCTACAGCACTTTTTAATAATATTTTAAAATAAAAATTAACATGTGCTTAGTGTAGCAAATCACATAACATAGAAATGTATAAAGTAAAAAGTCAGTTCAGGCTGGGCATGGTGGCTCATGCTGTAATCCCAGCACTTTGCGAGGCCGAGGTGGGCAGATCACCTGAGGTCAGGAGTTCAAGACCAGCCTGACCAACATGGTGAAACTTCATATTTACTAAAAATAAAAAAATTAGCTGGGTGTGGTAGTGCACACCTGTAATCCCAGCTACACCAGAGGCTGAGGTAGGAGAATCGCTTGAACTCGGGAGGCAGAGGTTGCAGTGAACCAAGATAATGCCACTGCACTCTAGCCTGGGCAACAGAGTGAGACTTCATCGCAAAAGAAAAAAAAAAAAAAAAAGCCAATTCAACACTACCCCCACAAAATTCCCCAGAATAACTATATATATATATATATATATTTTTTTTTTTTTTAGACAGATGACGCAATCTTGGCTCACTGCAACCTCCGCCTCCTGGGTTCAAGCAATTCTCCTGCCTCAGCCTCCCAAGTAGCTGGGATTACAGGCGTGTGCCACCACGCCTGGCTAATTTTTTTGTATTTTTTTAGTAGAGACGGGGTTTCAGCATATTGGCCAGGCTGGTCTCAAACTCCTGACCTTGTGATCTGCCTGCCTCTGCCTCCCAAAGTGCTGGGATTACAGGCGTGAGCCACCGCGCCTGGCCCAGAATAACTCTCTTTTACTTGCTTGGTATGCATTTTCTACTTGTAGGCACACACACAATATTTATTTTTTGCAAAAATGAGATTACATCATATTGATCTACATTTTTCTTGTCAGTACATATAGATCAACCCCCTTCTTTCTAATGGCTGCAGAGTATTCCACTGTACAGATAGATGTACTAAGCTTTACTAATGCTTTATTGATATACATTTAAATTTTCTATTTTTTTTTTTTTGCCATTACAAAGTGTGATACAAATATTCCTGTTTTTTTCCTAATGGAAATCCTTTATCAGATTAATATCTTCTTCTATTTTAGGCTAAGAGCTTTTTTTTTTTTTTTTTTTTTTTGAGATGGAGTTTCAGTCTTGTTGTCCAGGCTGGAGCACGATCTCGGCTCACCGCAACCTCCACCTCCTGGGTTCAAGCAATTCTCCTGCCTCAGCCTCCCGAGTAGCTGGGATTACAGGCATAAGCCACCACACCCAGCTTATTTTGTATTTTTAGTAGAGACGGGGTTTCTCCATGTTGGTCAGGCTGGTCTCGAACTCCCGACCTCAGGTGATCCGCCCGCGTCAGCCTCCCAGAGTGCTGGGATTATAGGCATGAGCACTGCACCCAGCCAAGAGCTTTCTTTTAAAAAAATATCAGGAATAGATTTTAATTTTACTATAAATTAAAGCATATTTGCAGGTGGGTGCAGTGGCCCATGCCTGTAATCCCAGCACTTTTGGGAAGTCGAGGCGGATGGATCAGTTGAGGCCAGGAGTTCGAGACCAGCCTGATCGATATGGCAAAACCTCATCTCCACTAAAAGTGCAAAAATTGGCCAGGTGTGGTGGTGCATGCCTGTAATCCCAGCTACTCGAGAGGCTGAGGCACGAGAATCACTTGAGCCCGGGAGGCAGAGGTTGCACTGAGCTGAGATCACGCCACTGCATTCCAGCCTGGGCGACAGAGTGAGACTGTGTCTTAAAAAATTAAAGCATATTTGCATTTTAGAAATGAGTATGTCGGAGACTGATTGAGGGTAAGGGGCTGGCAGCAGGAGACAGATAACAGCTTCTCAGGATGCAGAGTGATGAAGGCTGGAACTAAGGCCACAACTGTGACTTATTTGATATAGGAAGGAGAACATATGAGGAGACTCTGGCAGGCATCTTTGGTGCTGATCTCTAGAGCACTCATTAGGTAGCCTTGAGTCTTTGTAGCGTATGAGGTCTTTGAGGTATCCCAGGCTGGAATATCCTGGAAGAAGGCAGTGAAAGAAGTTGAAGTGGGCCCCTGTCAGCAGTGGTCCTATAGCCCCAATCAGAGTCATGGGAGTGCAGTGCAGGGAGCCTCAAGCAGAGAGGTAGAGCCATAGAGAGCTGGGGAGAGGCCTGAACCTCCCAGCTTGAAGCCCCTCAGACTCGTATTTGCTTCCAGCTTCAAGTCTGGATAGTCAGAAGTTTGTGACAGTGCCCTCCAGTGATGAAGTGGTGACTAACCTGGAAGTGCTGACAAGTAAATGCCTCCATGGAAAGAACTACTGTCGACAGGTCCTCTGTCTGTATGATCTTGCCAAGGTATGTGCCAAGGGGTGGGGCTCCTCTTTCTGAGAGGGAGGGAAATGAGAAGTTTGAGGTTGATTTTGGACATTGCCAAGTTAGCCTTTTAGATGATAATCATGACCTGGGAGTAGAGCTCTTGTCAGGATGTTGGCCCTCATAATTTTATCTTTGGGGAATGGTGGGGAGGACACCAGGCCAGGTGCCAGGGCGATCTGACTCCTGGCTGCAGCTCAGCAAACCAGAAAGCTAGGGTTGTGGGCCCCTGTTTTGTCACCTATAAATGACGATTTGACCATGAGGGTCTCTTCTAGACTTAATATCTTGAGTTTTGCATTATGATTGTTTGGAGCATTCCGTATGGAATGTGATGACTATAAAGACAAGAGCCAGAGCGAGCAGAAATTGTCTGTACCTTTGTGCTGGTTGGGGGAGAAAAACAGTAGACTGGAAGTAGAAGAGCACAAGAGAAATACAGCCAAACCCTAAAGCCCACGTCTTGGAGAAGACTCAAAGGCTTCTTCGGAAATTGAGGGTTTTGCTGCTGCTCTGGGAATAATAAGGGTTCTTGCATTTTAGTTGGTGTTCTTACATTTCATAATATTTTTAAAAATCAGGCCGGGCACAATGGCTCACACCTGTAATCCCAGCACTTTGGGAGGCTGAGGCAGGTGGATTACTTGAGGTCAGGAGTTTGAGACCAGCCTGGCCAACATGGTGAAACCCCATCTCCACTAAAAATATAAAAATTAGCTAGGCATGGTGGCAGGCGCCTGTAATCCCAGCTACTCGGGAGGCTGAGGCAGGAGAATCGCTTGAACCTGGGAGGCGGAGGTTGCAGCGAGCCAAAATCACGCCAATGTACTCCAGCCTGGGTGACCAAAAAAAAAAAAGCCAGGTGCGGTGGCTCATGGCTGTAATCCCAGCACTTTGGGAGGCCAAGGCAGGTGGATCACTTGAGATCAGGAGTTCAAGAACAGCCTGACCAACATGGAGAAACCCCATCTCTACTAAAAATACAAAAATTAGCTGGGTATGGTGGTGCACGCCTGTAACCCCAGCTACTTGAGAGGCTGAGGCAGGAGAATTGCTTGAACCCAGTAGGCAGGCAGCAGTTGCAGTGAGCCAAGATTGTGCCATTGCACTCCAGCCTGGGCAACAAGAATGAAACTCTCTGCCGCCCCCGCCGCCCAGCCCCCAACCAAAAAAATCAGTGCTCAACAAGAGAATCACCTGATGCTTTCTGAAGACAAGCCTTTCTTTTACCTGGATTTGGCTTTGGTGAAATGATAGAAAGGGTTAGAAAACAGTAGTTGCTTTTTCTAAGGTTCCTGCTGAGGGTGAGTAGTCTTTAAGCTCAGAAAACAGAAACAGTGGAGTCTGTCCACATCAGATTTCAGAAGGGGCTCTTTTGCTTTTCCCTGGCTTCTAAAAGTGGCCTTGACTGGCTTTGTCTTCCTCTCAGGAGTTGGGCTGTTCCTACACAGATGTTGCTGCTCAGGATGGTGAAGCCATGCTCCGGGAAATCTTGGCCTCTCAGCAGCCTGACCGATGCAAACGAGCCCAGGCCTTCATCAGCACACAGGGCCTTAAGCCAGATACTGTGGCTGAACTCGTGGCAGAAGAGGTGACACGGGAGCTGCTTACTTCATCACAGGGAACAGGTGCCCTACCCCTCAGCGATTGCCAACCTTTCCGACAGCATTCTCTAGTTCCCAGTGTTAAGGATTTGAATGTTGTGCTTATATACACCCTGTATGTGGTTCTCTCAAGTTTCTGGATTCCAGTAATGTATTTTGTTTAAATACAACAAAATACATGCACAAAATACATGCTGTTACTTTTTATTGTTTTATGATTACATTGAGAGTAGCTGTGGCTTTCTGAGCTACAGAACTGTCCTGGCTGGGTGGGGTGGCTCACGCCTGTAATCCCAGCACTTTGGGAGGCCAGGGCTGGCGGATCATGAGGTCAGGAGATAGAGACCATCCTGGCTAATATGCTGAAACCCCGCCTCTACTAAAAATACAAAAAATTAGCTAGGCATGTTGGCTGGCACCTGTAGTCCCAGCTGCTGGGGAGGCTGAAGCAGGAGAATCGTTTGAACCCGGGAGGCCAAGGTTGCAGTAAGTCAAGATCACCCCACTACACTCCAGCCTGGGTGACAGAGAGACTCTGTCTCAAAAAAAAAAAAAAAAAAAACCTGTTCTATAAAATGACCAATAGGCCAAGGGTTTCAAGCTCAGCAAGTGGAGAGCTGCAGAGCTCCATTAGCATCACCTCCTGGTGCCCAAGCCTGGGCAGAGTGGGCCTCTCTTATGATAAAACCAGCACCTGTCTTCACACCTCTCTGTACAGGACATAAGCAGATGTTCAACCCAACAGAGGAAAGCCAGACATTTCTTCAGCTGACCACTCTGTGTCAAGACCACACATTGGTAGGCATGAAGTTGTTGGATAAGATTTCCTCCGTTCCCCATGGGGAATTGTCTTGCAGTAAGTTATTGGCCTTTTTCTTACATATTTTGGCCCTAAACAGGTCTCTCCCAGTCTCTCCAAAACTTGATTTGGGTCCTTGTTCCTGCTCTGGATACCTAGCCCTCCAGCAGGGGTTATAAGTTCTTGGTAGAAAGCCTTAACTTCACTGAAGAAAATTTAGAAAGTATGGATGAGTACCCCCAAATTTAAAACCATACAAAAAGGTGACCTTTACTCAACATGCTTATTTCACTCTTATATTGCCCTGCAAAGTGAATATTATTGTCCGCATTTTAGAAGGGAGACAAACTTTACCTTAGGAAAGCTGATCACATCTGTTAAGTGGCAGAGCTGGTGTTCAAACCCAGGCTGTGGATTTCAAAGCCTGTTTATTTTCCATGATGTCTAACTCATTATAGGCCTTCATTAGAATGTGTGATAGGTTCTTTTTTAAAAAATGACATTATACTCCATATAGTTTATAATTTTTTTACTTTATGAATATGCTGTCATTAACATTTTTCATGGCATTGAATATTCTCCTATATAACTTCTAATGGTTACACAGATTTCTCTTATATATAATGAAAAATTGTATTTTAGAATGGGAACAGTGGCCCATGCCTGTAATCCCAATGCTTTTGAGAGGCCGAGGGCAGAGGATAATTAGAGGGTAGGAGTCTGAGACCAATCTGGGCAATATAGTGAGACCCTGTCATTACAAATATTTTTAAAAACTTAGCGGGGCACGGTGGTGCACACCTGTAGTCCCAGCTACTTGAGAGGCTGAGGTAGGAGGATCCCTTGAGCCCAGGAGTTGGAGATTGCAGTGAGCTCTGATTGCAACACTGAACTCTAGCCTGGGCAACAGAGTGAGATCCATCTCTAAAAGAAATTTAAATAAAAATAGCCTTCTATATCTCTTCTCGGTCCAGTTCAACAGTATTTACTGAGTGTCAGCTGTGTGCCAGGCACTATAAGCACCTAGGCTATGGTGTATAAGCAATTCCTGGAGCTCAGACTAGGGTCTTAATACACAGTAAGAGCCAGAATGATGGGGTCAAGATAGAGTTCTGGAGGAAATGTTCAAACGAAGGCCTAAAGGATTCATTGTCAGGGATGCTTAGTAGTCAGGAGGACTGGAGAGGGGCCCTGCAGATGCAAAAGCCCAGAGGTTGCAGCATGTTTTAAGGATGGAGACCTTTTTCGGTCCTCACATTGCAGGTGTTTTTCCCAGTTTGCCTTTTAATTGTGCTTACAGTGATTGTAGCATTTTTAAATCTGTACATGTCAGATCTTTCACTACTCTAGAAAGCCAGAACACCAAATGGCACTTGATTAGGCCCTGAGACCTTCCGCTGGGATAACAAGCAGAGAATGCCCTTGGATTCACGTTGGCAGGAACTCCATTGGTTTGTCTGCAGGAAGTTTCTCCATGTTTAGAAGGCGAGGGTGCTGTGTTCTCATTTTGGGGGCCTTCTGGGGATAGTCACTACATGATTGTCTTTGAGGATTGTGCTATGACTGAGAGAACTATTTGGATGTCACCAAGGGGCTGTCTCAGAGCTAGAGCTGCTGAGTTCACGGACCTTGGAGGGCTGGTGGGAGGGACCTCTCCAGACAGGCCCCTTCTCCACCAGGCCCTTTTTCCCTCCTGCCAGGCAGAGGTTGACAGTAGGCAGCCAGGGTTCATAATCCTATCTTACCAGTGCCTACCCTCCCAGCCACAGAGCTCCTGATCCTGGCCCATCATTGCTTCACCCTGACGTGCCACATGGAGGGCATCATCCGAGTCCTACAGGCCGCCCGGATGCTCACAGATAACCACCTGGCCCCCAGTGAGGAGTATGGGCTGGTGGTAAGTAACCCCCTCAACCCGTCTCCATCCTGTGGAAACCTTTGAGAGGAGTAGGAAGGGTGGGGGCCAGCCCAGAGCTGATGTAGTTGTAGGAAGTTCTGCCCATCTGGATACCACTACCTACTTGAGAGTCGGCTGGGCAGCCCAACCCTCTGCTCCAAGTTAGGATTTCTGTCAGAATCAGAGGTTGCTCCAAAGGAACAAAAGGGAGAAGATCCCTGCCAGGTTCCGGGGCCATCCCACCTCCTTGTCAGGGCAGTTAACTTTTCTAGAGGGCTAAGACAGCTGCATTTTTCCCCAAAACGAGGTTTGAACCTTCCCCCCACCTCTGAATTGAAGTAAGTTGGCAACTCAGTTCCCATGTGCCTCCCTAAATTCTCTGGGCTTGAAACTGACCTGAGTGACTGAGCAAGCCACTGGGCCACTGTGATGAGTAGCGGTGAGAAGAGGAAGAGTGCCTGCCCAGGAGAATGGCACTTTAGTACTTGAGAGCCACATTTTTTTTTTTTTTTTTTTTAAGACAGAGTCTCGCTCTGTCACCCAGGCTGGAGTGCAGTGGCCGGATCTCAGCTCACTGCAAGCTCCGCCTCCCGGGTTTATGCCATTCTCCTGCCTCAGCCTCCCAAGTAGCTGGGACTACAGGCACCCACCACCTCGCCCGGCTAGTTTTTTGTATTTTTTAGTAGAGACGGGGTTTCACCATGTTAGCCAGGATGGTCTCGATCTCCTGACCTCGTGATCCGCCCGTCTCGGCCTCCCAAAGTGCTGGGATTACAGGCTTGAGCCACCGCGCCCAGCCTGAGCGCCACATTTAAGGACAGCAAAGCCGGGTGTGGTGGCTCACACCTGTAATCCCAGCACTTTGGGAGGCCGAGGCAGGCGGATTGCCTGAGGTCAGGAGTTCGAGACCACCCTAACACGGTAAAACCCTGTCTCTTTACAAAAATTAGCCAGGCATGGTGGCGCACGCCTATAATCCCAGCTGCTCAGGAGGCTGAGGCAGGAGAATTGCTTGAACCTGGGAGGCGGAGGTTGCAGTGAGCTGAGGCTGTGCCACTGCACTCCAGCCTGGGTGACAGAGCAAGACTCCGTCTCAAAAAAAAAAAAAGAAAAAAGAACAGCCAATGGTGGCCCAGTGACTGACATTTCTGAATTCTCCAGAGGCTCCCTGTTGGGTATGGGGCAGGGGGGAGCAAAGCATGGTAGCCTGGAAATTAGCCCTTCTCCTGGAGCTTGGCATCTGAAAGCAGCCACTGATGGTAGTGGTCTGGCTCAGAGAACTCCAGACTCCAGGTGATGCTGATGCGAGCTGTCCTCCCACTTCACAGGTACGGCTCCTCACTGGCATTGGAAGGTACAACGAGATGACATACATATTTGATTTGCTGCATAAAAAGCACTACTTTGAAGTGCTGATGAGGAAGAAGTTGGATCCGGTAGGTGCAAAGTAACAAGCTCCAGGATGGGGTGTACTGCTGACAATTCAGGAGCCTCAGTTTTTCTCGGGAATAATCTCAGTCATGCTAGACTCTTAGGAAAACGGAGGGAATGAATTGGGGACCTCCCCAAGACACACACTATCACCAGTGGCTTCAGATTCTGGTTCAGATCAGTCAGTGAATATGCTGATGCTATATGTATTTATATGTGTGTGTGTGTGTGTGTGTGTGTATATATATATATATATATATTTTTTTTTTTTTTTTTTTTGAGGACTGAGTTTCGCTTGTTCTGCTGCACTGCGCTGGAGTGCAATGGTGTGATCTCAGCTCAACCTCTGTCCCCCGGGTTCAAGCGATTCTCCTGCCTCACCTCCCAAGTAGCGGACAGGCCACCACGCTGGTTTTGTATTTTTAGTGGAGACGGGATTTATCCATGTTGGTCAGGCTAGTCTTGAACTCCCAACCTCAGGTGATCCACCCGTCTCAGCCTCCCAAAGTGCTGGGATTACACTATGCCCGGCCAATGCTAAATACTGAAGAAAATAAGTTTGTCCTCCTCCACCTCAGCCTCTGTCACCTGCCTATACTGTCTTAAATGCCTTCTCTGGCAGGGGCAAAAACCCTGAGAGCCAGGCTGAAAGTGGATTGTCTAGCTGTGAGGTTGTTTGAGGGCTTTTAGAGTGGAGAGTTTTCAGGACACTGTGAAAAATTGTGCTGCTAAGAGCCAGGTTAGGAATCAAACACAAAAGTTTAGACTAAAAAGCTGTGGAGCCATTTATGATGATGAACAGGAAGGCGGCTTGGAAGCAAAGGCCTGACTTGGTTAGGTCTTGGGTTCTGAGAGCCCGTCTGTCCTGAGTGTGCTGTGACACCAAGCATATACCTCACAGTACCTGTTTCCAGATCATTTGTCTGGATGACTCATTGTTTCTGCTCATTTCACCTTTGGCTTCTGGGAACATGGGCCCAGCCAGGCAGGATTAAGAGACAAAGCAGAAAAAAATCTCTTTAATATTGGGCCGATTTCAGGACAGACCAATCTAGTCATCAAGTGAGGAGCAAGTCCTGGACATGGGTGCATCTTCAAGATCCCCTAGAGGGTTTTTAAAATTGTTTTTTAGGCAGTTTTCCTTCTGCATTTATATATTCCTTTAATAACTTTTCTGGTTACAAAAGTAATGCATATTCCAGGTAAGACACTTGGAAAACAGAACAACACAGAAAAAGCCCTCAGTATCTCTCCATCATCGGGAGACAGCCACTCACAATTTGGTATAGGCCCTTTCTTTGAACATGTACTCGAAAACATCTATATATAATTACATTTTAATAAAACTTATACAGTGAAGGTATGAAATATCCTGCTTTTCTCACTTAACAAAGTATATCATGACTATTTCCCAAATCAACAAATCATCTCCTACATAAGTTTTAATGGCTACATGGTATTCTCTTCCCCTGATTTTGGATATCTGGATTATTTCTAATTGTTTGCTATTAAATATCCCTGTTACATTCATCTTCTCTGCTTATCTCTTTAGGGATAGATTCCTAGAAACTGAATTGTTAGATCAGCTTATGCGAGTGTATTTTTAAGGCTTCTCCCTTTAGAAAAGTTTCGCCTTTCGCCGGGCGCGGTGGCTCAAGCCTGTAATCCCAGCACTTTGGGAGGCCGAGACGGGCGGATCACGAGGTCAGGAGATCGAGACCATCCTGGCTAACACGGTGAAACCCCGTCTCTACTAAAATATACAAAAAAACTAGCCGGGCGCGGTGGCGGGCGCCTGTAGTCCCAGCTACTCGGGAGGCTGAGGCAGGAGAATGGCGTGAACCCGGGAGGCGGAGCTTGCAGTGAGCTGAGATCCGGCCACTGCACTCCAGCCTGGGCGGCAAAGCCGAAACTCAACCTCAAAAAAAAAAAAAAAAAAAAAGAAAAGTTTCGCCTTTCACACTCCCAGCAGGAAAGCGCACATGCCTGTTTCCTCATACTTGGGACAGCATAAAACTTGTATTCATTCTCATTTTTGCTCCTCTCTTCCTTTTTCTTGGGAGTTTTTAAGGAATGCAGAACCAGATGACTCAGCTAGTCCTGTCTGCCTTGCAGTCCCTGACTGACACCTTGCTATTCCCTTTTATTCTTGGCAGAGTGGTACCCTGAAGACAGCCCTGCTGGACTACATCAAACGCTGCCGTCCTGGAGACAGTGAGAAGCACAATATGATTGCCCTGTGCTTCAGCATGTGCCGGGAGATTGGCGAGAACCACGAGGCAGCTGCCCGCATCCAACTGAAACTGATTGAGTCTCAGCCCTGGGGTGAGTGAGGTCACAGCAGCACTACCAGAACAGTGCTGCTAGCCGGGTAAAATGCTTTATCCCCAGGCTGGAGTGCAGTGGCATGATCTCAGCTCACTGCAAACTCTGCCTCCCGGGTTTAAGTGAATTCTTCTGCCTCAGCCTTCCAAGTAGCTGGGACTACAGGCATGCGCCACCACACCTGGGTAACTTGTATTTTTGTTTGTTTGTTTTTTGAGACGGAGTCTCGCACTGTCACCCAGGCTGGAGTGCAATGGTGTGATCTCAGGTCACTGCAGCTTCCGCCTCCCGGGTTCAAATGATTATCCTGCCTCAGCCCCCCAAGTAGCTGGGATTACAGGCAACTGCCACCATACCTGGCTAATTTTTTGTGTTTTTAATAGAGACAGGGTTTGACTATGTTGGCCAGGCTGGTCTTAAACTCCTGACCTCGTGATCCACCCACCTTGGCCTCCCAAAGTACTGGGATTACAGGCATGAGCCACCACGCCCGGCCCTGGGTAAAATTCTTACAGCAAAGGACGAGCCCATGAGATTGGCTATTAGAAGAATCTTGAGGTAGGTGGCCCGGTGCGGTGGCTCATGCCTGTAATCCTAGCACTTTGGGAGGCCGAGGCAGGTGGATTGCCTGAGCTCAGGAGTTCAAGACCAGCCTGGGCAACATGGTGCAACCCTGTCTCTACTAAAATACAAAAAAAAATGAGCCAGGTGTGACAGTGTGCACCTGTAATCCCAGCCACTCGGGAGGCTGAAGCAGGTGAATCACTTGAACCCAGGAGGTGGAGGTTGCAGTGAGCCAAGACTGCACCATTACACTCCAGCCTGGGTGACAAAGAGAGACTCTGTCTCAAAAAATATATATATTTTTGAGGCGGATATGTCGCTCAGCAGGAACCCCACTTGGGCAGACAGATGGAATAGAGACTTGGAAAACATTTGCACCTTAGGATTATACTCTTGGATCTATATAGCCTGTATATCCAGGGTATCATTCACCAGGAACCAACATGCATGTTGATACCATGTAAGTCTTCCTTGATGTTTTGGAGAAATGAGGCATTAGAGGGGGCACTGAATCCTACTTCAGAGTGAAGTTACAATAGGCATATGCGTTTCCGGCCCAGTAACCTTTATCTGAGTGAGGTGTTCCTGCCTGGCTGTGAACATGGCTGGGATGTTTCTATTCTAGCCCCCATCACTATAAGTGGGATGATAACAGTCGGCTTTGGGAGTCAGACTTGGCAAATCTTTATTTCCCCTACAGAGGACAGTCTCAAGGATGGGCACCAGCTGAAGCAACTGCTGCTGAAGGCCCTGACTCTGATGCTGGATGCAGCAGAGAGTTATGCCAAGGTAACCAAAGGCTTTTTCCAGACTGGCCTTAGGACTTGCTGTCTACAGTAAAATTCTTTCCTTTTGTCCTTGGGCTCTTCCAAGGGAAGGGGGAGGGCATCATAGGCCAACCAGGAACAGAAAGGGTGAATACTCTTGTGAGGGTTCACAGAGGAGGTAACAACTACGTCTTTCTCTACGTGTGCCTCTCTCCACCCTTGTTCCTCAGGACTCCTGTGTGCGACAGGCCCAGCACTGTCAGCGGCTCACCAAGTTGATAACTCTGCAGATTCACTTTCTGAACACTGGCCAGAACACCATGCTCATCAACTTGGGCCGCCACAAGCTAATGGACTGTATTCTGGCCCTACCTCGGTTCTACCAGGTGAGCAAGAAAGCAAACTCTAGGCAGCACTGCTAGCATCCTTTCTCCTTCTGTCCCACTCATGGAACCAGAGGTAAGGTCTCAGGGCTAGTGACAGAACCAGGACAATCCAGTTCTGACTTAACTGATACCAACAGAAAATGTCAATTTGATGTATTTCTCTCTAGGATGTTGTTGGGCAGAGGTTAAGAGAATGGTAAGATAGTGCTGTCTCCCTTTCCTGTGCTATTAAGACAGCAGAGAGGCAGACACCTTTGGCCCTTTAGACTATCTGTCCCCAGCCTCCAGGCTGCGGACTGGTACTGGTCCATGGCCTGCTGGGAGCCAGGCTGCACAGCAGGTGAGCACCAAGCAAGCAAGCATTACTGGCCTGAGCACCACCTCCCGTCAGATCAGCAACAGGACTATATTTTTATAGGAGTACAAACCCTGTTGTGAACTGCACATGCAAGGGCTCCTTATGAAAATCTAATGCCTGATGATTTGAGGTGGAACATTTTCATCCCAAAACCATCCTTCCCAGTCTGTCATTGATGCCAAAAAGGTTGGAGACCACTGTCTTAAGATAGTTGAGGTTCAGAGTAATACTCTTGCTAGTGGTCCTGCAAGAACCTCCTAGCCCTAGCAGTTACAGAATGGCACACTCAGGTTAGTACAGGAAGTCAGGGAGATTGGCTCTCGCCCTTTAAAGAAGTGAATTATCAGGGAATCAGCCCTTTCACTGTTCCTTATACTGCTGAGTTAATGGGAGTGATATATTCTTAGCGGTCTTAATTCATTGTGAGGAAGATTAAAAACACTGAAAGCTGGGCATGGTGGCACATGCCTGTAGTCCCACATATGCAGGAGGCTGAGGCGGGAGGATCCTGAGCCCAGGAATTTCTGGTCCAGCCTGGGCAACATAGTGAGACCATGTCTCTTTTTTAAAAAAGGTTTAAGATAATTTGGGGATTTATGGGAGAGAAAATGCCAAACACACACCAGACTTTTCACCACCTCCGATACATAGAGCCTTTTTACATAATTGGTAATGATCATATTCACTACACGAGTGAGTATACAGTATTGTTTTCTACAACAGTTTGTTTTTGATTTTACATCAGATGGGCTCTGATGGTGTCCTTCTTCACTTCTCTCCCTTTAAGGCTTCTATTGTGGCTGAGGCCTATGATTTTGTTCCAGATTGGGCTGAAATTTTATACCAGCAAGTGATACTTAAAGGAGACTTTAATTACTTGGAAGAATTTAAGCAGCAAAGGTTATTAAAGTCCAGTATATTTGAAGAGATTTCCAAAAAGTAAGTATTAAAAGCTGACTGTAAACATTTATCCTTGCCTCTGCTTTGAGGTGAGACAAGTGTTAAGAATTTTATGGCTAAGTACACCATGCCTTTAGATTACCTCTACTTAAAATGGCAAAGCAATATCAAGAATCCTTATTGGGAAGAGTCTTTTAACAGATTTATGCAAACAGATGAACAAGAACAGTTTGCTTATAGTGCTTTGTACTTTAAAATGGGAGGATAGCTACTCATTGCCAAAAACCTAAAACAATGGCCAGGCACAGTGGCTCACGCCTGTAATCCGAGCACTATGGGAGGCTGAGGTGGGAGGATCACTTGAGGGCAGGAGTTCAAGACCAGCCTCACCAACATGGTGAAACCCTGTCTCTACTGAAAATGTAAAAACTAGCTGGGTGTGGTGGTGGGCGCCTATAGTCCCAGCTACTTGGGAGGCTGAGGCAGGAGAATCGCTTGAACCTGGGGGCAGAGGCTGCATTAAGCCGAGATCGTGCCACTATACTCCAGCCTGGCAACAACAGTGTATGACTCTTACCACAAAAAACACTAAAACATCAGAGGTGCCTTCTGGAGTACTAAACTTAACTCTATAAGGTGAGCATTAACATACTCATTTTTAATAAAGTATTTTATCAAGCACCCACAATACTAGTCTGAGATAACCCAGACTCCAGCACTGTCTCCTCTATAGGTAATAGTAAGTGGTACTTCAGAGCTGACAGCCCTCACTCAAAATACAATATCCTAAGGTGGACACAGTGGTACACACTTGTAGTCCTAGTTACTTAGGAGGCTGCAAGAGAAGCACTTGAGCCCAGGAGTTCACACCTCTGAAAAGCCACTGTACTCCAGCCTGGGTAACACAGTGAGACCTCCATCTTTTATTTAAAAGAAAAGAAAAGGAAAAAAAAAAAACGGGCAGGCACAGTGATTCACGCCTGTAATCCAAGCACTTTAGGAGGCTGAGGCTGGCAGGTAACTTGAGGCCAGGAGTTCAACACCAGCCTAGCCAACATAACAGAACCCTGTCTCTACTAAAATTACAAAAATTAGCCAGGGTGATGACACATACCTGTAATCCCAGCTATCAGGAAGCTGAGGCACAAGAATCACTTGAACCCAGCAGGCAGAGGTTGCAGTGAGCCAAGACTGCTCCACTGCACTCCAGCCTGGGCAACAGAGTAAGACTCTGTCTCAAACAAAACAAAAAAACAACAGTTATCTTAACCTGTACATTATGTTTCTTTATCTAGATATAAACAACATCAGCCTACTGACATGGTCATGGAAAACCTGAAGAAATTACTCACATATTGTGAAGATGTTTACCTGTATTACAAGTTGGCATATGAACACAAGTTTTATGAAACTGTAAATGTGCTTCTGAAGGACCCTCAGACAGGTTGCTGTCTAAAGGACATGCTAGCAGGTTAGATGATTTCATAGGTGCTTGTTTTCTTTTTTTTTTTTTTTTTTTTTTTTGAGACGGAGTCTGGCTCTGTCGCCCGGGCTAGAGTGCAGTGGCCGGATCTCAGCTCACTGCAAGCTCCGCCCCCCGGGTTTACGCCATTCTCCTGCCTCAGCCTCCCGAGTAGCTGGGACTACAGGCGCCCGCCGCCTCGCCCGGCTAGTTTTTTTTGTATTTTTTTTAGTAGAGACGGGGTTTCACCGTGCTCGCCAGGATGGTCTCGATCTCCTGACCTTGTGATCCGCCCGTCTCGGCCCCCCAGAGTGCTGGGATTACAGGCTTGAGCCACCGCACCCGGCCAGGTGCCTGTTTTCTTGTACTGTTAGCAGGTTCTGACAGATATGATGAGTAGAATAATGCATTGGAGATCTTTGTTAAAGTTGAACAATCCCGGTACTGTACCATATCAGTCCTTTGTGGGTAGTAGGCAGCAAATGAGAAACTTTTCAGAAGGAAATTCCTATTTGAAATGGACTGATTTTAGATGACTCTTCATCTATACCATTTTATATAGATACTAGTATTAAGATGAAAAGCTTCCTCTTCCTCAGGACAGCTTCTACTTTAGATGATCCAATAGTAATTAAAGAATATACCTGTACCTGCAGATTCCAGTTTCAAAGAAATTTAATATTATTTACACAGTTAAGGAACAGGTGATACATTTTCATTTGTTAGAAACTGATCTTTCTGTAAT
The DNA here is from genome assembly GCF_008728515.1 of Papio anubis. Classification (NCBI taxonomy): domain Eukaryota; kingdom Metazoa; phylum Chordata; class Mammalia; order Primates; family Cercopithecidae; genus Papio; species Papio anubis. Next base: position 142,488,506 of record NC_044982.1, read on the forward strand.
AAAATAGATTTTCAATTCAGTGTATGTCATTATTACTGCTAAGGAAATCTTAGCCCTTGTCTGCCTTAAAAGAATCTTTATTTACTGTAATTATTGCTATGTAGTCACTACTTTTTGTTAATTCCTCAAATCACTCAGATGGTCTTGTTTTCCACTTAGTAAGTAGTCTACAGAGCTTTGACGTTCCTATTTCCTATATAAGAGAAATTTAAAACATTTTTTGTTCTTTCTGTCTTAGGGGAATAAAAAAACACTAACCACACATTTGGTTAAACTGCTTAGGAGAAGACATAATAACGATTCCCCAATCTATACTTAACAGCCATAAACCTGAGTTATAGGCTCAGTTACTCCAAATAAATAGTTCTTATAGGTACTTAATTAGGCCTTAGTATCTAAATAACAAAATAATTTCCCCAAATAAATAAGAGGAAGGCCGCCCTATACCTTTGTTGCTCTATGGTGACATTATTAAGGACCTGGCAAATCACTCGTTTTAAAGCTGTAACTATGTCAAGCATTTATTAAGATTTAGTATGTAGAGAACTGTAATCCCAAGAGCTGTGTTCTATACTCTCAAAAAGTATCTCTTGGGAGGTAACACAAAATTTAAGTCCTCACAATAGTGATTTTATTAAATTAGTTGCTTTATAAAACATTGCAGATGTCATAATTGTTAACATAACAATTTACCAAACTGTAGTTAACTGGTGCAGTTTGCTGAGCATGTTTTATAAAGGAAAGGAAATGCCAAAACCCTGGTAAAGTTGTTCCATTGCAGCCTAAGAGAACAAAGATTTGTTTCTCAGACACTTAAATCAGTCAAATAAAAATAAGTTTCCCTCCCCCATCTGAAGCACTTCATCAGTAGAAATAGCCTGATAAATAACTAGACAGTCTTTGCACTGAAGAGATTCCACAACATGTAATGCAATAATGGAAAGGTTACCTTCTTTAGCTTCAAAGTTGGAGGGTTTTGGTCATTTTAATTTTATATCAAACTAGTGCTTTTCAGCCGCAGTATCTTCACTCTGAGAGAAGCAGTCTTCTTCACAATGTATTTTTAATATCCTCATGTTCAATTTTAAGACAAAGCAATTTTAATACTAGGTGCACACCACATGCCCTTGCTGCAAACTGCTTTTCTTGACAAGTTACGAAGTAGTTCAAGGAGGTATGGTTAAGGCTGTATTACTGAATGGTGCTGGTAAATACTACACAGTTTTTTTGTCATGTTGCAACCTTTTGTTTCCAATTTATTTAGTGACTGCTGCTATGAAATCAGATAGCAACAATGACAACATTATTAGGTTTGTTTTGAACTATGATTTAGTAGCAACTTAGGTTCCAATTTTAACCCCTTGGCAGCAAGATCCAAGTTCCATCATTTGCACATTAGCACCTAAGTGTCAAGGGGTTAAATAACCAGCACAAAATATACTGCACTTCTGATTGTAGCATTTGGCAGAACTGAAAGGAAAGGAAGTTGTGCTACATGTTCAAGGGATTGTGGGCAACATAAAGATGATACCAAGAAAAGATAAAATGTCACATGAAGTCTTCATAGTCTTGTACATATCCTCCATCATAACCACCATAATCTGCCAGATCATCTTTCATGGTGGCTTTTAATCCCCCTCCAGGAACCACACCTTTCTTCTTCTTTTTGGCTTTGCTTTGCTAAAGATGAAAGAGAGTTAATTCATGAAACTTTATGTGCTATGGGCATCTTACCTGGTATAGCAACCCTCACAGACACACAAAAACCTTTGGTCCCAGACACACTAGTTCCGTAAGGGACAACCGAGCCTACATGTTTTGGACCTGAACAGGTCTCTAAAAGGTCTCCCAGAGTCAGTCTCTCCAAAACTTGATCTGGGTCCTTGTTCCTGTTCTGGATACCTAGCCCACCAGCAGGGGTTATAAGTTATTGGTAGAAAGCCTCAACTTCACTGAAGCAAATTTAGAAAAGTGTGAATAAGTACCCCCCAATTTAAACTTACAAAGCTAACCTTTACTTGACATACTTCTCTTACTTTTATAAATATTCTGCAAAGTGAGTATTATTGTCCCTATTTTAGAAGGGAGAAAACTGAAGCTTAGAAAAGCTGATTTACCTATAGCTATTGAGTGGCAGAGCTAGTATATGAACCCAGTCTATGATTTCAGCAATTTCTATGAACTCAGAAAAGGGGAACATGTCTGGAAACAAAAGGACAGTAATAGTACCCATACTCCTGTTCTAGTCTAACTTAAATGGTGTTAGTGAGTTGCTTGACTTTTAAGTAATTAGGACAGGCTCCTATTACATTTGTTGAATGTTAGACCTATAACCCCACTCTAATTTAATACACATTTCCCTACACAGCTTGCTCTTACCTTTTCTTGCTTCTGTTTTTCACTGCAAAGCACAGTCAGTGAATTGGTAATTTTTTTCAAGTCATCAATTTCCACTTAAAAAAAAAAGGGCATACCATTAAATGTGAATTTTTAAGCATTTTGAAAACTTAAAGCTAAATATACACATTCCACATATATCTATATATCCCAAAATGTACATTCCAAAAGTGTTATGAGAAATCCAATTTATTCATTGTTAAACTTCAGTAACTATGAAAGGACCATGAATTTCTTCTTTTTAAACATAAGGTGGCCGGGCACAGTGGCACATGCCTGTAATCCCAACACTTTGGGAGGCCTAGGTGGGTGGATCACTTAAGCCCAGGAATTCGAGACCAGCTTGGGCAACACAGCTAGACCCAGTCTCTTGAAAATAAAATTTATTTATAATGATGACCTGTAATCACCAACACACCACTGTTCAACCAAAGAGAAACTGTCTTTTATATATATATAGAGCTCACAATGCTTCCTACTGTCCTTCCTTAGTCTAAACAAATGGGAGAGGATAACATGCCCTTCCATTAACATACCCCCAGTAATCAGTGAGAACAGACAAATAAACATGGAATGACAAGTATTATTATTTATATTATTTTTTATTTTTTGAGATGGAATCTCACTCTGTTGCCCAGGCTGGAGTGCAGTGGTGCCATCTCAGCTCAATGCAAGCTCCACCTCCTGGGTTCATGCCATTCTCCTGCCTCAGCCTCCCAAGTAGTGGGGACTACAGGCGTCCACCACCACACCTAGCTAATGTTTTGTATTTTTAGTAGAGACGGGGTTTCACTGTGTTAGCCAGGATGGTCTCAATCTCCTGACAGGTGATCCGCCTGCCTCGGCCTCCCAAAGTGCTGGGATTACAGGCGTGAGCCACCGCGCCCGGCCTATTTTATTTTATTTTATTTTATTTTATTTTATTTTATTTTTTTTGAGACAGAGTCTCCCTCTGTCGCCCAGGCTGGAGTGCAGTGGCCGGATCTCAGCTCACTGCAAGCTCTGCCTCCCGGGTTCACGCCATTCTCCTGCCTCAGCCTCCCGTAGCTGGGACTACAGGCGCCCACCACCTCGCCCGGCTAGTTTTTTTTTTGTATTTTTTAGTAGAGACGGGGTTTCACCATGTTAGCCAGGATGGTCTCGATCTCCTGACCTCGTGATCTGCCCGTCTCGGCCTCCCAAAGTGCTGGGATTACAGGCTTGAGCCACCGCGCCTGGCCCTATTTTATTTTTTTTGAGACGGAGTCTCGCTCTGTCACCAGGTTGGAGTACAGTGGTGTGATCTCGGCTCACTGCAACCTCCACCTTCCAGATTCAAGTATTGTCCTGCCTCAGCCTCCTGAGTAGCTGGGATTACAGGTGCACACCACCACGCCCAGCTAATTTTTGTATTTTTCTTTTTTTTAGAAGAGACGGGGTTTTACCATGCTGGCAAGGTTAGTCTCAAACTCCTGACCTCGGGTGATCCGCTGGCCTCAGCCTCCCAAAGTGCTGGGATTACAGGCATGAGCCACCGCGCCCGGCCGGAATGATAATTCTTAAACCTACAATGACAACACCCTATCCCATCATGTCTCCATTTTCTTGCATGGGAATTAGAATGAGAACAGTGACCATCTCCATGTCCTACCACGAAATGGTCCTGTTCAGTGGACAGCATTATCAGCCTTATAAAAATATGAAGCTGGAAAGAAACACCAGTTTTTAGCTACTAGAAAGTGTTCAGTTTTGGTAAGAGAACACCTCCAAAAACCAGAAAAAAATAGTACATGCAGAATAAAATATCAACTCTGGGCACGTTACCAATCAAATGTAGAGCCCTCAGCATAGTGATATTTCTCAAAGAAAACCCAATCCATTGTAGAGGATTCCTCTTTCTCCATCTTAAAAACTGCAAATAGGCTGGGCGTGGTGGCTCACACCTGTAATCCCAGCACTTTGGGAGGCCAAGGTGGGGGGATCACCTGAGGTCAGGAGTTCCAGAGCAGCCTGGCCAACATGGTGAAACCCTGTCTCTACTAAAAATACAAAAAATTAGCCAGGCGTGGTGGCAGGCGCCTGTAATCCCAGCTACTCGGGAGGCTGAGTGGAAGAACTGCTTTTTTTTTTTTTTTTGAGATGGACTCTCGCTCATTCCCCCAGGCTGGAGTGCAGTGGTGCGATCTCAGCTCACTGCAAGCTCTGCCTCCCGGGTTCACACCATTCTCCTCCCTCAGCCTCCCAAGTAGCTGGGACCATAGGCACCAGCCACCACGCCCGGCTAATTTTTTTTTTTTTTTGTATTGTTAGTAGAGATGAGGTTTCACCGTGTTAGCCAGGATGGTCTTGATCTCCTGACCTCGTGATCCACCCACCTCGGCCTCCCAAAGTGCTGGGATTACAGGCGTGAGTCACTGCGCCAGGCCAGGAGAACTGCTTTAACCCAGGAGGCAGAAGTTGCAGTGAGTTGAGATGGTGCCACTGCATTCCAGCCTGGGCGACAAAGCAAGACTCCATCTCAAAAAAAAAAAACTGCAAATACTAGCAAAACCAGTCCCTTCCATACATTCCTGCTTCACCACCCATGGCTGTCACTCCCATTCACCCTGCCCTGAAATGTATGACTCCTGTCAAGGTGTGGCACCACAACCACGGACCCAGAGAATAGGTGCCAGCATGCAACTTGCACCTTGTCTAATTCTGCTGTGTAAAAACCAGTGGCCAAAGTCTCACCCAACCCAAATCCTACAGGGCCAGAGACCTTTTTCCCTCAAAAGATACTTCCCAGCCCCTCTCAAGTGATAATCAGATAAAAAGAATGGGCCAGTGTTTTACTAGCTGCTTTGCAGACAAGCCCAGGTATCTCTTAAGGAAGCCATTGTAAAACAAGAAGTCCTCCTACCCCTACAAACAAAAAGATCCAGCACTCAAATTCACTGTGTATCTGCAGACCAACATTCACAAGGTAATTGCTAAAACAGCAAATCATGAGTCTATATTATAGTATCCTTGAAAATAAAAAATAACCTTCAACCTCCTGAAGATAACATCCTACTAAAAATCTACCCAGAGGGACTAGAGATTAGAATTACTTACATGAAATACACACATCTCGAACTAAGACTTCCAAAAAACTGGCATAATATAGTGATTTTTCATATTGTGTAATTTTATCTTTTAGTAACTTTCCAAACTCTGTAAAGTCATCTCTTGAAGATGGGTTCATAGCATCTATTCCATAAACTGTATTATTAACACCTGTAGGAGAAAAGAAGCACTGAAAAGTATCAGGAGGTTAGGATTTTTAAAACTGAAACCTTACAAGCCAATCAGCTACGTGAATAACCCTGTTGTTTCATTCTAAAGCAGAGGCTCTGAACCTGAAGCCACTGGAGTCATTGGATAGAATGGCTGGAGCGGGACAGGGCGGGGTGAGGGGTGGGGGCAGGGGGACTACGAACTTAAATCAGAAAAACAGTCACATCTTTATTAACCCGTAATTCAGCATTTCCTTCCGTCTCAATTGACTGGCAACAAATCACAGTGGTATTAGCAAAACTTGACTTACCAGGAGAGATTACACACACTCTCCTGACATTACAGATATCTTACAATATTAATATTGTTCAGTCATCATTACTCTCAAATGACATTATTTGTTAGACCTGCCACTATACCTTATTTTTTTTTTTTTTTTTTGAGACGGAGTCTCACTGTGTCTCCCAGGCTGGAGTGCAGTGGCGTGATCTCGGCTCACTGCAAGCTCCGCCTCCCGGGTTCACGCCATTCTCCCGCCTCAGCCTCCCAAGTAGCTGGGACTACAGGCGCCCGCCACCGTGCCCGGCTAATTTTTTTTGTATTTTTAGTAGAGACGGGGTTTCACCATGTTAGCCAGGATAGTCTCGATCTCCTGACCTCGTGATCCACCCGCCTCGGCCTCCCAAAGTGCTGGGATTACAGGCTTGAGCCACCGCGCCCGGCCCACTATACCTTATTTAATGCATCAATAAGGAAGCACATAATTCTGTATCACAAATTGTCATTTTAGTATTTTGACATCTATTTCTATATAACAGGTTTTCTTTATAATTAAGTATTTTATTCATTTAAAAACAATGTATCAAGGCCAGACACAGTGGCTCACACCTGTAATCCCAGCGCTTTGTTTGGGAGGCCTAAGAGGGAGGATCGCTTGAGGCCAGGAGTTTGAGACCAGCCTGGGCAACACAGCAAGACTTCATCTCTACAAGAAGAAATTGTTTTAATTAGCCAGGTGTGGCCAGATGTAGTGGCTCACACCTGTAATCCAAACACTTCGGGAGGCCAAGGCAGGTGGATCACCTGAGGTCAGGAGTCCGAGAGACAAGCCTGGCCAACACGGTGAAACCCCGTCTCTACTAAAAATACAAAAATTAGCCAGGCATGGTGGTGGCATGTGTCTGTAATCCCAGCTACTTGGGAGGCTGAGGCACGAGAATCACTTGAACCCAGGAGGCGGAGGTTGCAATGAGCCGAGACTGCACCACTGCCTTCCAGCGTGGGTGACACAGTGAGACTCTGTCTCAAAAAAATAAATAAAATTAGCCAGGTGTGGTGATATTCACCTGTAGCCTTCACTACCTGGGAGGCTGAGGTGGGAAGATTGTTTAAGCCCAGGAGTTAGAGGCTGCAGTGAGCTATGGTCATGCCACTGCACTCCAGATTGGATGACTGAGCAAGACCCTTTCTCTAAAAATAAAACAACACATTACATTACAAAAGGGATACTCTGTTCTTGTACAAGAACACCCCCACAGTAAAGTGGGGAGAGAGGGAACAAAAAGAGTAAGAAACAAAGATGGATCCTGTGAAAGTATTTGTCTAACTCCAGAAGCTAAAAAGGGGTAAACATGTTATATCCCAATAGAAGAAATATGGCCTGGGCTGGGCATGGTGGCTCCTGCCTGTAATCCCAACACTTTAGGAGGCCAAGGCGGGCAGATCACTTGAGCTCAGGAGTTCAACAACAGCCTGGGCAGCATGGTGAAACCCTCTATCTACAAAAAAATACCCCCAAAAAAAAAAAATTACCCAGGCGTGGTGGCATACACCTGTAGTCCCAGCTACTTGGGAGCCTTAGGTGGGAGAATGGCTTGAGCTCAGAGGCAGAGATCATACCACTGTACTCTAGCCTGGGTGACAGAGCCAGACCCTGTTAGAAAAAAAAAAAAATCTGGCCCACATGAGTTTTAGACTAAGATAAGTATGCTTCTGTATCCTCCATGTCAAGTATGTTAGTTATTAACAATATCACATGTGGTATTTTAGTATGAGAAACACAACAGTAAAATCCTATTAACAATGACTGTATGAATGCATGTTTTTTACCTTTTAGTCTGTAACAGGTGTCCCATGCTAGGCTTTATGCACACTTCATAAACCTGCCTCTTTAATAAACACATGGGCAGCTTTTACCATCCTAGGAAGACACATAATAACAGCCAAGAGCCCTCTATAATTAGACGAGTGCAGTTAAGACCTGCCAAGCATACAATGGTGCACGGAGCATTCACAGCAACTCCCGGTATTTGTACAGATCCACTAACAGATAAGGTCACACTTCGCCATGAAAAGGAAAACAATCACTACAGTCAGCCTTTTGATCTGTTTAGAGTAGAGAAAGCATGAAGGTGGGGGAGACGTATCAGAATAACTAGAGCTTTCCTTCTTGGCTATAAATTGCAATGATTTAACTGTTTCAACATGATCTTCTACTCTGAAAAGTACTCAACAGGTAATGACAAACTTGGTTAAATGAAGTGAAGGCTTTGACTATTTCTCTAGCCATGTCTCTTACTCTGGAACACTCTGAATGTAACTATTTATAGGATGCTGCACTTTTATCTCATGCACTAACCACAGCTGCAGACACCACACACAGAAATGGAGGCCCTCTAAAGACAGGGCATGGTAAGGGCAAAGAAGGATTGCAGAAGGAAATGACACTGAGCACAAGAAGGCACAGAAAAAGCTGCATGCTTCACCTGAAGCAACATCCTACTGTCTAAGTCTTAAGACAGCAGGACAGCCCTACAGTCCATTTCAAAGCTACAGACCTCACATTTCATGCAAATTTCATCCAGCTGATAAAAATATTCTACGCAGCAGTGTACTTCATTTGAGTCTACTCCTTTTTGCCCTTCTTGCATTGCTATAAATGACTTATCTTAATAATCTTTTACTCAAAACAATCATTCAAAAATCTGAAAATGTAATGAAATCTCAAATATACACAGAGATTAAAAACTGCTTTCTAATATCTACATTAGCCAGTATCATGTTTCTTTTAAGAAAAGGAGATGTTTTCTGAACTTTCTGGGGTCTTCACCTGTAACAGTTTAATACTGTATTGCCATCATACTCCTGTCTTACCAAAAGTTTCCTTTGCTAATTCGAGGTCTGACTCTTCCTGTAATTTCTTTAGCCGAAGTTTATCTGCTAATTGTTCTTCTGGTGTTAGCACTTTAGGTTCTTCAGGTTCTTCTAACTAAAATGAGACAAAAGTTTTTAAAAAGCACTGGGATTATGATGCACCCAGTACCTTTCTGTATTGTATGAATTCTTAAGCATATATAATTATAAATAAAAGTGAACACTGGTAATTACTGTTTCAGGCATTCCTCTAAACACTTTAGTTTTTTTTTTTTTTTTTTTTTTTTTTTTTAAGACAGAGCCTCACTCTGCCACCAAGGCTGGAGTGCAGTGGCGCGATCTTGGCTCACTGCAACTTCTGCCTCCTGGGTTCAAATGATTATTGTGCCTCAGCCTCCCAAGTAGCTGGGATTACAGGCGTGCGCCACCACATCTAGCTAATTTTTGTAGTTTTAGTAGTGACAGGGTTTCACCATGTTGGCCAGGCCGATCTTGAACTCCTGACCTCAAGTGATCCGCCCGCCTCAGCCTCCCAAAGTGTTGGGATTACAGGTATGAGCCACTGTGCCCAGTCCACTTTAGATATTCTTAACCCAATTTTAAAGATAAACAATGGAGGCACAGAGAAACAACCTGCCCACAATAATAGAAGGTAACACGGCTGGTAATGTGACAGATTTGTACCCAGGAAGACTGGGATTACTTCTTTTTTTTTTTTTTTTACGGAGTCTTGCTCTGTCACCCAGGCTGGAGTGCAGTGGCCAGATCTCGGCTCACTGCAAGCTGCGCCTCCTGGGTTCACGCCATTCTCCTGCCTCAGCCTCCCGAGTAGCTGGGACTACAGGCGCCCGCCACCGAGCCCGGCTAGTTTTTTGTACTTTTTAGTAGAGACGGGGTTTCACCGTGTTAGCCAGGATGGTCTCGATCTCCTGACCTCGTGATCCACCCGTCTCGGCCTCCCAAAGTGCTGGGATTACAGGCTTGAGCCACCGCGCCCGGCTGGGATTACTTCTATAGCCTTTTTTAAAAATAAGAAATTGAGACTGTGGAAAAAGTAAAAATATTACTTTCATACACTGCTACTAAAACTATATTGGAACAACCTTTCTAGGGCAACTTGGTAATATGTATCAAGTCTTAAATAATACTTTTACATGCTTTAATCAAGCATTCTACTTCTAGGTATTTACCTCAAGAAATAAGATGCACACAAATATATAAGCCCAAGAATGTACATTAGAGTATTATTCATAATTTCAAATAAATTTACAGACAACCTAAATGTCCAACAGAATGGTTCAAAACATTTCCCCTTTTCATCATATTGTATAATTATAAAAGTATCATTATAACAAATTTTAAAGATATAATAGTAGATGTCATTTGTTTCCCAAACCCACTTCTCTGAGATGACAGCTGACAGCTTAGTGTGTATCTATCTTCTCTTTATACTGGGATATAATTTTTCTTTTTTTTGAGATGGAGTCTCACTCTGTCGCCCAGGATGGAGATGGAGTCTCGCTCTGTCACCCTCACTCTGTCGCCCAGGCACAATCTCCACTCACTGCAAGCTCCGCCTCCAGGGTTCACGCCATTCTCCTGCCTCAGCCTCCCAGGTAGCTGGGACGACAGGCGCCTGCCACCAGACCCAGCTAATTTTTTGTATTTTTTAGTAGAGACGGGGTTTCACCATGTTAGCCAGGATGGTCTTGATCTCCTGACCTTGTGATCTGCCCACCTCGGCCTCTCAAAGTGCTGGGATTCCAGGCATGAGCCACTGTGCCCGGCTGTTTTCTTTTTTTTTTGGAGTCAGGGTCTTGCTCTGTCACCTAGGCTGGAGTGTAGTGGTGCAATCATGGCTCACTGCAGCCTCAACTTCCTGGGCTCAAGTGATTCTCCTACCTTAGCTTCCCAAGCAGCTGATGCTACAGGCATGTACCACCATGCCCAGCTCATTTTTCTACTTTTTGTAGAGACGGGGTCTCCCTATGTTGTCCAGGCTGGTCTCAAATCCATGGACTCAAGCAATAGTCCCACCTCAGCCTCCCAAAGCGTTGCAATTACAGGAGTGAGCAAACCACCCTGGGCTGTTTTAATTTTTGAACCATGTAAATGTGTTCTCAAATAGAAAATAGGCCAGGCACAGTGGTTCACACCTATAATCCTAGCACTTTGGGAGGCCAAGGCGGGTTGATCACCTGAGGTCAGGAGTTCGAGACCAACCTGGCCAACATGGTGAAATGCCATCTCCACTGATAATACAAAAATTAGCTGGGTGTGGTGGCACACGCCTGTAGTCCCAGCTACTCTGGAGTCTGAGGCAGGAGAATCACTTGAACCCAGGAGGAGGTTGAAGTGAGCTGAGATTACACCATTGCACTCCAGCCTGGGTGATAAGAGTGAAACTCCATCTCCAAAAAAAAAAAAAAAGAAATAGAAAATAGGCTGGGTGTGGTGGCTTATGCCTGTAATCCCAGCACTTTGAGAAGTTGAAGCAGGCAGATCACTTGAGGTCAGGAGTTTCAGACCAGCCCAGCCAATGTGGCAAAACCCCATCTCTACTAAAAATACGAAGATTAGCCAGGCATGATTGCGTGTGCCTGTAATTCCAACCTGGGATGCTGAGGAATGAGAATTGCTTGAACCTGGGAGATGGAGGCTGCAGTGAGCCAAAATCACACCACTGCATTCCAGCAGCCTAGGTGACGGAGTGAGACTCTGTCTAAAAAACAAAAACAAAAAAGCCACACAAATAAATATTTCTGATCCTGTGCCAAATAATCAAAAACAAATACATTTATATAGCTACATGGCACAGAAATGAACAATTTTTATATTTTGTTCAATATATACACTGCAAATAAAAACTAATCCTGGCCAGGCACAGTGGCTCACGCCTGAAAGCGCAGCACTTTGGGAGGCCAAGGCAGACAGATCACAAGGTCAGGAGATTGAGACCATCCTGGCCAACATGGTGAAACCCCATAATAAATACAAAAAATTAGCTGGCCGTGGCTCCTGTAGTCCCAGCTACTCAGGACGCTGAGGCAGGGGAATGGCATGAACCCGGGAGGCAGAGAGGTTGCGCTGAGCCGAGACTGAGCCACTGCACTCCAGCCTGGTGACAAAGCAAGACTCCATCTCAAAAAAAAAAAAAATCTAATCCTGTTGACTAGAATGAACTACAGGCACTGGCAGAAATCACTGACTGTAGTCACTGCACTATCATGACTGTTCCTGAATGTTTGTGAAAACTTAAAAGACACTCATATATAAAACTGGGTTCTGTTTTTGCAAAAACCATAAATCAATTTGTTTTGGATTTTACCTACCTTATGGTATCCACTTACAGTCTTTACAGAGCCCTTCAAATTGCTAGGTAATATTTGCAGCCTGTTAGAAACTATACCACTACCGATGTGAGAATTCTGTATTTTAGAAAACAAACGGTACTTACCCTCTTTTTAATTTCTTCTTGCCTTTTCTTCTGTTGCCGTTCTTTCTCTTTTATCTTTTCTGCTATTTTTTTCTTTTCTGAAATTTTTACCTCTAAAAGTAAAAATAAGTTTTATTCACAGTTATACTATTTTCCAGTTTATTGATGAGACAGACATGATACTTGTATGCTGTTAAGAGACCAAACCTTTCCCAGCTTCAAACAGTGATTTTTCTCACAAATAATGGGAAACTTCTGGGACGACTCCTTCTCCTCTCTAACGTGACCCCTAAGATCCAAATATCTCTTCATATTTCCCCACCGTCCTATAGGCAGGGCTTAGATCATTCAACTATAATTAATGCCAAAACCTCTACCCTTTCCTCCTAACAATACCTAGCACTCACACAGAAATACAGCAGGTATCTAATCTGATTATATTTTGAGGAGATACAGAAAAGTTGCAGGGAAAACAGAATAAAGTGGGAATGGAAGCACACTTGGTTTCTAAATACCAAAATCTCCCATTTTGTGAGCATTCTGTCATTTGTCTTAATACAAGTCACAAATGCTCAGCAAGACATAAAAACAAAAATGGAGGTACCCCAGTGGCTCACCTGGTTTTACTTCTGCTTCCTCTTTTTTTTCATCATCATCGTCATCCCAGTTATCCTAAAGAAAAAGACGTCCATTAATAATTCTTGCTTTTCTGTGTGAACCTTATTATCAACTTGACTAACTCCAGAGAAATAAGTTGGTTGGTATTTTTTGGTACTGCATTAACTTTTTAAATTAATGTAGGGAGAACTGACATCTTATAATGCTGAGCTGCCCTAACCAAGAATAACAGCTGTCTTTCCATTTGATCAAGTACATTTTTGTGTCTTTCAGAAGTGTTTTAAAGTGGTTTCCCTATTAGAGACTCTGCACATTTCTCTTTAGATTTATTCCTAAGTACTTCATCTTGCATGTTGCTATTGTAAATAGGGTATTTTCCTATTATGTCCTCTAAGTGGCTATTATTTGTGTATAAAAACATATTGGCAAGACCCGGTCTCTACAAAAAAAAAAAAAAATTAAAAAATTAGCTGGGTGTGGTGGCATGTGCCTGTAGTCTCAGCTACTTGAGAGGCTAATGTGGGAACATCACTTGAGCCCAGGAGGGTAAGGCTGCAGTGAGTTATGACAGTGCCACTGCACTCTAGCCTGGGCAACTCACTATCATAAAGACCCTGTCTCAAAATAAATAAACAAAAATAACTACTGGCTTTTTTATATGTTAATATCCTGCTACCTTACTGAATTCATTTATCTCTTAAGTTAGATTTATCATTGCTTCTCTAGGGTTTTCCAGGTATGCTGCCTTATCTGGAAACAAAAGATAGCTCTACTTCTTTACCAATCCTTAGGCCCTCACAATTGATTTATCTAATTGGGCCAGCTAAACCTCTAGTACAATGTTGAACAGCAGCAGAGGTAATGGGCATTCTTGCTTTCTGGATGGAATGCTCTGTTGTTTCCCCATGAAGTGCTATGCATCCCAACAAATTTATGCAGTAAAATTTACCAGACTTTTTTTTTGGTTTTTTTTTTTTGAGACGGAGTTTCGCTCTTCTTGCCCAGGCTGGAGTACAATGGTGCAATCTCGGCTCACTGCAACCTCCACCTCCCACATTCAAGCGATTCTCCTGCCTCAGCCTCCCCAGTAGCTGCGATTACAAGCATGTACCACCACGCCTGTCTCATTTTTGTATTTTTAGTAGAAAGAGTTTTTGTTTTGTTTTGTTTTGTTTTGTTTGAGACGGAGTCTTGTTCTATTGCCCAGGCTGGCTGGAGTACAGTGACGTGATCTCAGCTCACTGCAACCTCCGCCTCCTGGGTTCAAGTGATTCTCCTGCCTCAGCCTCCTGAGTAGCTGGGATTACCAGCGCACGCAACCATGCCTGGCTAATTTTGTATTTTTAGTAGAGATAGGATTTCACCATGTTGGTCACGCTGGTCTCGATCTCATGATCCGCCCGCCTCGACCTCCCAAAGTTCTGGAATTACAGGCGTGAGCCACCACACCTAGTCCCAGATTTTTATTCCATTGCCTCTGGATGGATTTCAAGTCAATTAGAAAGTCTTTTGTTTTGTTTTGTTTTGTTTTTGAGATGGAGTTTTGCTCGTTGCCCAGGCTGGAGTGCAATGGCGTGATTGTGGCTCACTGCAACTGCTGCCTATTGGGTTCAACCAATTCTCCTGCCTCAGCCTCCCAAGTAGCTGGGATTACAGGCATGCACTACCACGCCCAGCTAACTTTGTATTTTTAGTAGAGACGGAGTTTGTCCATGTTGGTCAGGCTGGTCTCAAACTCCCAACCTCAGGTGATCCGCCCGCCTCAGCCTCCCAAAGTGCTGGGATTACAGGCATGAGCCATTTCGCCCAGCCATAGTCTTTTCTTACACCTAAGAATTCACCCACAATTTTTTCTAGAATGTGTAGGGTTTCATTGTTTTTTTATTTAGATCTCTGATCTATTTGGAGTTTTTGTCTTGTGTATGACGTGCGACACGAATCTAGTTGTATTTTTTTCCAAAAGGGCTACCCAGTTGTCACCGCATCATTTATTAAAAACCCTTTAATAAATAATGATTTTCTCCCTGGGCTATGGTTTGAATGTATCCTCTAAGTTCATGTGATGAAAACTGAATCTCCAATCCAACAGTGTTGAGAAGTAGGGTCTTTCAGAAATGGTTAGAGGCAAAGCCCTCATGAATGGATTATTAATACCTTTATCTTAGGAGTAGATACCTGATAAAAGGATGAGTTCTGCCATCCTTTGTGCTCTTTTGCCCTTCTGCCACAGGATAATAGCACAAGAAGGCACTCACCAGATGCCAGCACCTTGATACTGGACTTCTCAGCCTCCATAACCATACGAAATAAATCTGTTTATAAAATACCCCGTCTATTGCATTCTATTGCAGCAAAAAATTTTTAAGATACACTGTGACTTACCATATACTAAATGTTCATATATACTTGGTCTACTTCTGGGCTTTTGATCCTATCCCACTAATCTACTGTCTCTCCATACACCAGTACCATACTGGGGTTTTTTTTGTTTTGCTTTTTGAGACGGAGTTTCGCTCTCGTTGCCCAGGAGTAACCCAGGAGTGGGAGGCTGCAGTGAGTTGAGATTGCACCATTGCACTCCAGCCCAGATACAGTGCAAGACTCTGAAAAAAAAGGAGTCAAGGCCGGCACATGCCTGTAATCCCAATACTTTGGGAGGCCAAGGTGGGCAGATCACCTGAGGTTGGTAGTTCAAGACCAGTCTGACCAATATGGAGAAACCCCATCTCTACTAAAAGTACAAAATTTGCTGGGTGTGGTGGCACATGCCAGTAATTTCAGCTACTCAGGAGGCTGAGGCAGGAGAATCACTTGAACCTGGCAGGCAGAGGTTGTGGTGAGCCGAGATCGCACCATTGCATTCCAGCCTGGGCAACAAGAGCAAAACTCCGTCCCAAAAAAAAAACAAGTCAAGAGCTGATTAAGCCTTCATGGATCCCACTCTAACTCAGGGCACTTTAAAATAGATCTAGCCAGGTGCAGCAGCTCAGACCTGTAATCCCAGCACTTTGGGAGGCCAAGGCAGGCAGATCACTTGAGACCAGGAGTTCTGAGACCAGCCTGGCCAACATGATGAAACCCCATTTCTACTAAAAAATACAAAAATTAGGTGGGTGTGGTGGTGCACGCCCATAATCCTAGCCACTCAGGATGCTGAGGAACAAGAATCATTTGAACTCAGGAAGCGGAAGTTGCAGTGAGCCAGGATTGAGCCACTGTACTCCAGTCTGGGCAAGAGAGACTGTCTTAAAAAAAAGATCTACACTGTCTTTTCTATGCCTAACTCAATCACTAAGCTAAATATAAACCAATTATCAAACACAATTTTCTAAAAGCTTCACAGAACTTAGAAGGCTCAAGTTTAATAGGGACAGACAGAGCCCTATGATTAAAGACGGTTTTAATCATAGGTAGCCTGGCCATTGTCTCAGCAACCACCAGGCACACTATGATATGCCATTTGAAGCTGAGCGGCACGATGGCAAATGCAAGGCAAGAGGCCCTGACGCTACTAAAGAAGCAAAGGCTGACTAATATGACTAATATGCCACACTATGACACCAAGCTTCTGGTTTCATAACACAAAGGGTCACAAATTTGTATCAGCCTAGAATATAAACTAACCAAGCCTTGATTCTTAATAAAAATCTCTAAGTCCACTAAATAAATTAAAAATTCAATATCATGATTAAGGCTGTCATACGGTCTGCAAGCATAATGAAAGGAACTTAGTATAAAAAAGTAAATGTATTTTTATATTCACCTTACTTCAGCAATTTAACCCACAGCTCGCAGTTTTAACAGATTGAGAGCAAACCAGCTAGTCATTATTTGAGTAACTATGATACTAGAGTTAGAAATTAGAGATCAAATGTTTGTATTTCGCCATTAGTTTGCCAAGTGCTTATATTAATACATCAGAGTACAAAAGGAACCAAAGAGCTAAAAATAAAAGTGAATTACTAGGCATTTTTTGTTGTTTAAATCTTCACAGAACCCAGGAAGGCTGGATCTGTGAGTGATATGCGGCAGTGCTTCAGTTCATTTGCTTACTTCCAGAAGGTGCATATTTACAACCCTTCTGAGCAACAGGTGTAGTAACAAGGTTAATTCTCACAACAGTCCTGTAAGGAAGGTCGTGTTATCCCCCCATTTTACAGAAAAGGAAACCGAGGCCCAGACACAGCCATCCCACAATCTCAGTGAAAAACTAAAGGACCTGCTCTGAATGGACCAAAGTTCTTTAAAGTGTCATAGTACAAAGTTACACTTAGAAGAATAAGTTCTGGTGTTCTATTACACAGTAAGGTGACTATAGCTAATAACAATGTTGTATATTTCAAGATAGCTCCATGAGAAAATTTTGAATGTTAACACCACAAAGAAATGATAAATGGGCCGGGTGCGGTGGCTCACGCCTGTAATCCCAGCACTTTGGGAGGCCGAGGCGGGCGGATCACAAGGTCAGGAGATCGAGACCATCCTGGCGAACACGGTGAAACCCTGTTTCTACTAAAAATACAAAAAATTAGCCAGGCGTGGTGGCGGGCGCCTGTAGTCCCAGCTACTCGGGAGGCTGAGGCAGAAGAATGGCGTGAACCCAGGAGGCAGATGTTGCAGTGAGCCGAGATCCGGCCACCGCACTCCAGCCTGGGCGACAGAGACAGACTATCTCAAAAAAGAGGCCGGACGCGTGGCTCGCTCGTAATCCCAGCACTTTGGGAGCTGCGGCGAAAGATCAAGAGGTTGCAAAGAGGATCGAAGACCCTCATCCTGGCTAACGCGCAAAACCCACCCACAAACCAGCCGCAAACCTGCTCCGAGCTGGCGGCGGCGGTTCACGAACCTGGGAGGCGGAGATTGCAGGACGATCGCCACTGCACTCCAGCCTGGTGCCGACACAACAGACCGCCTCAAAAAAAAAAAAAAAAAAAGAAAAGAAAAGAAATAAGAAATGATAAATGTTTAAAATGATGAAATAGTAATTACAAATGTTACAACGAACAGAAAACATCATACATAATTCCATAAATATGTACATTATAACAAATTGTAAAACACTTAAAAAGTTTTAAATAACATTTGATTGATCTTTTTATTAAAAATAAAAAAAATGATTTACTTTTTTAAAAAGCATGTTTTAAACACTTGCCTACAAAGTTCGTGGTTTGGTGGAGTTCAGTTCACTGTAATAAAACAGCTTACAACCCATCTTTAGAGTAACATGCTGAGATTCGTCCTTTAAATGTATACATGTAAACAGCTTCATTTAAGGCTTTTTAAAACACAGTGTTAAGGAAAGTCTTTAAAAAGTATGTTTTAAACACTTGCTTAGAAAATTCAGTCTGGTAAACAATTTAATTCACTGGAATAAAGCAGCTCACAATGCAAAATAATAATAAAAATAGTGTTATAGTAAATATGACTTCTTCCCTGAGTCCTGAAGTATAAAATAACTAACCTGGAACTAAGTCCCTCTCCTGGAAACTGGGAATCTCCTTAAACGGAAGGATTATGACACATATTAAGATATGCCCAGCTGGAGGTATACTGGTTACCAACCTTCTCACTTAAATTGCTTGTAGTGGGCCAGGCGCGGTGGCTCAAGCCTGTAATCCCAGCACTTTGGGAGGCCGAGGCGGGTGGATCATGAGGTCAGAAGATCGAGACTATCCTGGCTAACACGGTGAAACCCCGTCTCTACTAAAAATACAAAAAACTAGCCGGGCGTGGTGGCGGGCGCCTGTAGTCCCAGCTACTCGGAGGCTGAGGCGGGAGAATGGCGTGAACCTGGGAGGCGGAGCTTGCAGTGAACCGAGATCGCGCCACTGCACTCCAGCCTGGGTGACACAGCGCGAGACTCCGTCTCAAAACCCAGGTGGAGGTAGATTTTGCTTGTAGTGTTTCATTACCAATCCTTTACCTGGTTTTTTTTTTTTTTTTTTGAGACGGAGTTTCACTCTTGTTGCCCAGGCTGGAGTACAATGGCATGATCTCGGCTCATTGCAACCTCACCGCCTCTTGGGTTTAAGCGATTCTCCTGCCTCAGCCTCCCAAGTGGCCGGGATTACAGGTATGCGCCACCACAAACCGGCTAATTTTTTACTATTAGTAGAGACGGGGTTTCTCCATGTTGGTCAGGCTGGTCTTGAACTCCCGACCTCAGGTGATCCACCCACCTCAGCCCCCCAAAGTGTTGGGATTACAGGCGTGAGCCACCACACCCGGCCAGTTTTCTACTAATTTTAAGAAACTGGGCCAGACGTGCTGGCTCACGCCTGTAATCCCAACATTTTGGAAGGCCAAGGTGGCTGGAATATCTGAGGTCAGGGGTTCAAGACCAGCCTGGCCAACATGGCAAACCCTCGTTTCTACTAAAAATACAAAAAAAATCAGCAGGGCATGGTGGTGTGCACCTGTGGTCCCAACTACTCGGGAGGCTGAGGCCCAAGAATCACTTGAACCCAGGAGGCAGAGGTTGCAGTGAGCCGAGATCACGCCACTGCACTCCAGCCTGGGTAACAGAGAAAGCCTCCACCTAAAACAAAAAGAAAAAAAAGACAAAAGAAAAAAACTGGTCTGCAAGCCTCTGGTACTAAGAGGTCAAGAAGGAAGAAGTATGGCTGAAAATAGGGAGCTCCATCTCAATACCCCCAAGGTAAACAAACAAACTCAACATAGGAACATTTTTGTATAATGTTGATGCTCCTCAGTTACCCTTTCCAGAAAAACATCACCCCCAGCCCACCCATATTACAGCTCCCTCAGCACATTCACACCAACTGTATGTCCACCTCTATCCCTGTCCCTAGTTTCTCCCATCAAAGCATAAATCTTACCCCAGACACACATCAATGCAGACATAATGAAGCTACCTTGACATTCTCTACTCCATCACAGAATGGATTTTAGTAGCAAAAGAAGTGGTTCTGGCCAGGAGTGGTGACTCATGCCTGTAATCCCAGCACTTTGGGAGGCCAAGGCAGGCGGGCCACAAGGTCAAGAGATCGAGACCAAGCTGGCCAACATGGTGAAACCCCGTCTCTACTAAAAATACAAAAATTAGCTGGGTGTGGTGGCATGTACCTGTAGTCCCAGCCACTTGGGAGGCTGACGCAGAAGAATCGCTTGAACCAGGGAGGCAGAGGTTGCAGTGAAGCGAGATTACTTCACTGCACTCCAGCCTGGAGACAAGAGTGAGACTCTGTCTCAAAAAAAAAAAAAGCTGGGTGCAGTGGCTCACACCTGTAATCCCTGTAATCCCAGCACTCTGGGAGGCTGAGGCGGGTGGATCACCTGAGGTCAGGAGTTCGAGACCAGCCTAAACAACATGGAGAAACCCCATCTCTACTAAAAATACAAAATTAGCTGGGCGTGGTGGTGCATGCCTGTAATCCCAGACACTCGGGAGGCTGAGAATCTCCTGAGGCAGGAGAATCGCTTGAACTCGGGAGGCGAAGGTTGCAGTAAGCTGAGGTCGCGCCATTGTACTCCAGCCTAGGCAACAAGAGCAAAACCCCGTCTCAAAAAAAAAGAAAGAAGTGGTTCCATCAACATGTCCCAAGAAGAGCCATGACATCTGTTCCTCAATTCATAAAAGGAACCTTGACTGTCACTCTCTCCCCAAAGTGCTTACAAGTGTGCCCTGAAGTTACTACCAAACTAGCTAGCACTAAGCCCCTAAAGAAAGGAGCATAGTAAGTGTCAGCAAAAGAGACTGGTCACACTTCCAAACAGATGTAATTATAAAAGCAAAAGGCCAGGTAGCTTTCCCCAGGAAATTAGAGTTTTTGTTTCCATCGTTATAAAATTAAGTGCCTGAAAAGTAGATTTAAGGTAGAATGTTCACCACGCTGCTTCAAACAATATGCCCAATTTTCTGTAAACACTAGGAGTCTGTAAATTCCAGCAGCAAATTCAGATAAAATGCAAAAAGGGTTCCTAGAGAAACAGCTAAAATTAACTTAAAATATGGAGCAAGTCTACAACTCACTTCAAAGGGCCCTAAATGGTTATTTGATTCAAGAGACTACCTATGAACATCCAATTAAATCCCTTACCCAATTATTTTTGGCAGCCAATTAATCTTTCAACTATAATATCCAATTTATCTTCAAAAGAATCACCCAGGCTTCTCTCCTAAAATGGCTAGCTTCTTAGAATAGGGCCTGTTTATAAACTACTTGCTTATCTATACTCTTGCCCTGCAGATACACACCCATCATTTAGGCCATTTCTATGAAAGAGATGGCTGCTTTTTTACTTTAAAATCTGCTTCCTAATTGAACACATTATTAGAAGCAAAGCTGAAAACTTTAAATCTTGCTTTCTTTTTATTTTTAACAATGTGGCCAGTAGTTAGCTGGTTCTGTCTTCATAATATAAAACTACATTATGTCACATGCAATGAGAACACATTTAGGGCTGAAAATGCTTTCCAACTTAAGCAAGATATATTTATAGATTGTCAAATAGAAGTAGCTTCAAATGAGCAATAAAACTCTTTGCCCTATAGCAACAGCCTAGGAACTAACATATACTCCTTCTCCTTTTTTCTTTAAATAATTTGGTTTAGGTAAAACATAATCTCTTGCTGGAAAAAAAAAAAAAGGCTTTAATTGGTGTTCTGTAAGCTGTGCAGTTCTACTCTGAGAGAACTCAGAACTGTGCAACGAGATCTTGGCAAGTGTAGACTTCCAGCAAACTTTCAGTTTTTTAAAAGCCAAAATGTTCTTCCACCATCTCGGAATTATCCTGGGTGTCTAAAAGCCAAGGTGCCTGCCTTAGTAAATTCTACTTCATTTAATTCAATTCATTAAGCTTTTAACATACTACAATGGATCAGCACTGAGCTGAGTTCCATCTCAATGCCTACCTGTCTCATATTCAGGACAGTTATTAATCTACTTTCAATTCCTGGCTAAGCAATATCAAGACAGTGAACACTAAACAAGCGGTTTATTCACAATGATCCATCATGACGAGAAAATATTTTTCAATAACAAACATGCTTCCTAATTCAAAACTTGCTAGTTTATAAGAGTGGCAGGGTATGAAACGATATGATTGAGATTTTCTTGAAAATAATCTGGTTGGAAGAAGAAAGTGGGGATATAGAGGAAACAAGAGGGGTCACTGGCTTATTAAATGTTTCTCTCTACTGCATGTTTGGAATTTTTCGTAAGTTACACATACACATACACACACTGTCTTCAAAATACCCATTTACTGGCAAAATGCCCACCTTCTGGGTATTCCCCAGTAATTTCACATTTCTGTAAAATACAGATCCTATTCTTTAGAAGTTGTTTCCAACCCTTGGAAAATGTCCTTATCTCGTAGATTCAAACTATTTATTGGAATAGGATCCTAACAGAGGGTGAACGAGTAGGATGAGACAGGCTCAACTACGTCTGTTCTTTAGGATCACTCTCTCTTTTAATGTATTGGGGTCTTGCTATTTTGCCCAGGCTGGCTTCAAACTCCTAGGCTCAAGCAATCCTCTTGCCTCAGCCTCTTCAGGATCTTTTAAAAGAAATGCTGTATGATTACAGACGCAAATGCCTGAGATGGCTGAACAGCTAGAAGTTTCTGCAAACTCTGCACCCTTTGAATAAATCTAGCTTCTAAACTGTTCTACTGAAATGCTAGGAGACTAGTAAAATGGAGTACAAGTTATGTTGTCCTTGCTTCCAGTAGGTACTCACTGCCTTCTCAGTCAACACATCCTACACATCATACCAGCAATGGGGAAGGAGTCATATATGCCAAGTGAACAATTCTTCCCACTGCCTCTGCACAACTATCAGGATAGGCAAAAAGGTAAATAAAGCCAGGGTGATGGGAAAGTATGCTTCCAAGTTCTCATCTTTTTAACTGGGGAAAAGCATAGCCTTTTCTCTCCATATATATTAATAGTTGTACAGTTTAACCTAAGTCCACTTCTGCCACTGCCGGATAGCTATTTGAAAAGTCAAGGACAGCAAAATACTAAGTCTACTAAATGATAGTAAAGTGCTGGAGCAAATTATAGTAACAAAGACATCAGTTTTCCTTTCATTTCCCAGAACATTACAAATGACATTAAACCTGTATTTTTAAAGGTTAAGTACTAGATGCTGACATAAACAGAAGACCTCACGGAAACTAAGCCTTGTCTCCAACCCCTCAGAGAAAGTACAAAAACATAAGAATTCAGAAATTTGGTGATGTGGCTGAGCCTGCTGGCTCACACCCACAATCCCAGCATTTTAGGAGGCCAAGGAAGATAGATCACTTGAGCCCAAGAGTTCAAGACCAGCCTGGGCAACATGGCAAAACCCCATCTCTACCAAAAACACAAAACTCAGCCAGTCTCATAACTCCATTTCAAAATAAATAGGCCAGATGCAGTGGCTCACACCTGTAATCCCAGCACTCTGGGAGGCTGAGGCGGGAAGATCACTTTGACCTCAGGAGTTCGAGACCAGCCTAGGTAACATGGCGAAACCCTGTCTCTACAAAAAAATATGTATATATAAATTAGCTGGGCACAGTGGTGCACACCTGTAATCCCAGCTACTAGGGGGCTGAGGCTGGAGAATCACTTGAACCGGGGAGGCAGAGGTTGCAGAGATTGTGCCACTGCATTCCAGCCTGGGAGACCTGGTGAGACCTTGTCTCAAAAAATTAGATGGAGAGATTAAATTGTTTTAAGTTAAAAAAAAAAAAAAACTTAGCACTAAAAGAGCAACTGGACAAGATAATCTTTGTCATCCCTTACAACTTGTAAATATCCAAAACTTGTTCCAAGTGATCAGAATTACATTCATCAGAGGCCGGGCGCGGTGGCTCACGCCTATAATCCCAACACTTTGGGAGGCCTAGGCGGATGAATCACCTGAGGTCAGGAGTTTGAGACCAGCCTGACCAACATGGAGCGAAACTCCATCTCAAAAAAAAAAATTATATTCATCAGGATCGGTACCATTTAGATCCCTTAATCCCAGGGAAGTTATTCCATGACATCAGTCTACACTATCCATTAAAACTTCATTTTCTGCAACTTCTTTCCTAATATCTCTAATCTTTTCTCTGCATTTGTTAACTTATTCCCAAATTTCGTAACAGATGTCTTTTTTTTTTTTTTTTTTTTTTTTGAGACGGAGTCTCGCTCTGTCACCCAGGCTGGAGTGCAGTGGCGCGATCTCGGCTCACTGCAAGCTCCGCCTCCCGGGTTCACGCCATTCTCCCGCCTCAGCCTCCGAGTAGCTGGGACTACAGGTGCCCGCCACCTCGCCCGGCTAGTTTTTTGTATTTTTAGTAGAGACGGGGTTTCACCATGTTAGCCAGGATGGTCTCGATCTCCTGACCTCGTGATCCACCCGCCTCGGCCTCCCAAAGTGCTGGGATTACAGGCTTGAGCCACCGCGCCCGGCCCGTAACAGATGTCTTAACTGCCACTTCCTATATGCATGGAAAAAAATGAAAGGACCAATATGAACCCAAGGCTCAAAACTGAAAATCTGCTACAATGTAGGGGGATAACTAACATCTTGTAATGAGGCTGGTAACACAATCTAGTCCCATGTTTCTACAACATGTAAATAAAGCTTCTAAGTGTCTTCAAATAATCAGTCGATTTATTAACTTCAATGTGTGCAAAGCTCACAACATTCTTAAACCTCAGGCTGTCAATAAATTGGATATCCACACATCCAACCTCATCGGACTGGGGAGAAAAGAGAAAAACTCAAAACAACATCCCTATTAAGTTCATAGTGATTATCTAGCTTAAACTTTTCAGCCCAGGCAGAAGGATTTGTAGGATTCTCCATTTTGTGCTTATAAGTTAAGAGAAAAAAATTCACTAAATTAGGCAAAACTACAGAAAAAAATCATTTTCCATTTCACACAAAACTTTATCTGCACAAATATAACAAGATTTTGAGAACTTTGTTAATAAGAGTCTTAACATTTTGGATTTGAGACTTCTGTAACTACCGTAAAAAAAAAAACACGTAGAAGTAAATGTCACCTAAAAGCTGTATAATGAACCCTTCGGAGTTTTCAAAATCAAACGACTGAGGTAAAAATGATTATCTACAAGGCATAGACAAAAAACCAACAACAACAACAAAAAACCACAGGCCCGTAATCTACTACAACCACCAAATCTTCAATATTTCCTTAGGTGTCGTATGTGTGTAGTTGAGTAACTGACATCTCTCCATTCCTCAGGTCACGGTGTGAACTACCTGGGTTTCTGTCCACTAACTGTGGGCGATCTCAGTGTTCAGTTCATCCTTTTTATCACAGGGTGGGGGAAGGGAAAGCCAAAAGTTATTTCGCTTTACTGTTTCTACCTGTCTCGTGTGGGAAAAAAAAAGGTTGAAATTCAACAACAATATTTCACTCATCTAATCCCTCGAACAAACTGTATAAGTAGAGTTACTTATATAGTAACTCATAAGTGAGTTACTGGCCCTGGGCTGACCTGAGCTCGAAAAGGCATGCGACTTCTTTCAAGACCTTCCATATGGATAAGCTGCAAGGCTCAATTCCCAACTTCCCGGTCTCATTCCTGCGAGAGGCTCCGGACCGCGAAGCTTGCACGTGGGCCGACCCGGCCGATGCTGTCACCTTTCGTCGCCAGCCAGCGGGTGGGATCCAGGCCAGAGAGCAGACCCTCAACCGGAGAGGGGGTAGGGGAGGCCATGCTGCCAGTCTTCGGCCCACATGGCCGGCAGGCGGAGGGGAAGAGAGCACCACCAGGCCCTAGGCTCACGCCTGGACCCACGGCCCGCAGGCCCCGGCAGCGCCCCAGGGCCCAGCGTCGGCCGGCAACCAGCCAGCCCGCTCCCGCGCTGCCCGTCACCCTAGCCCGCACCCACCTTGACGTCCTCGTCCTCGTCCTCGCCTTCCCAGCGGTCCCCGCCGGCAGTGCCGCCGCCCCCCACCTTCCGCACTGGGTCTTCCACGGAGAACGCGTCCGCGTCTACGGAAGAGAGCGAGCCGCGTTAGTGCCTGCCATGGCGTGAGGCCGGCGCCGGCCCGGGCCCTACGCCAGCAACTTCTCCTCACCCCAGGAGTCCGAGTCCCCTGCCGCCGCCGCCGCCCATCGAAACCGGGTGTGGCGGAGGTGTGAGGAACGAAGTCATAAGGTTTGCGTTGATGACCGGCGCGGAACAGGATCGTTCAATGGCTGACGCAGAGTCGAGGCCGCGGAACGGCGGCGGCGGGCAGGACCGCGGTCGGTAACAAAGGGGCGGATGGAGGGGCGGAGAACGGAAGAGGCAGAAAGTAAAGTGGAAGGGAAGGAACGGAAGTCGTGGAAGTGGAAGGGAGGCAGAGGGACACAGGGAGCAGAGGGAGGGGTACAGGGGGCGGAGGAGTGCTGGGTCGGGCTTCCAGCTCCCTACAACACAGAACGGCAGTGGAGTTCGTGGAGCTGGAAGACCGCCACCCGACTCTGGGCCCCGGGTAGGAAACGTAAGTGCCAGGAAGTTAGTAGGGTGGTTCTTTGCCTGGCGCCTGAGCCTCGCCAGTCTTCGTCGCCCGTCCCCTGCCAATGCCTACCCCGCTTCAACCTGAGGGTGGGCCGTCCCTCTGGTCACTGTGATCATGGTCCATGGCCGCGGGCGGATACCCACGCCGCGCTCAGAAGAAGGCTCTGAGGCCATGCCCGCCTGCGGGGGCGGTGGCCGGGCTTCCGGGACCCCAGAGGGAGCTGTCGCGCGCTAGGCGGAGGGGACCCCTCTGGAATCCGGCGGGCGCCGGGCGCAGATGCAGGAGCGGGTGGTGAGAGCCGCGTTCCTGGCATGTTTGCCTCGAGTTAGTCACGAAGGAATCGAAGAGAGCCTCAGTCTTCGAGGCTTTTCCCTTTCTGTGAGCCGCTTTGAGGCCAGCACATTGATTTTTTTTTTTTCTTTCCCAGAACAATTTCGGACCTCCTGGGGTCTATGCTAGGTATAAGGTGTATCTTTGTCCTCCATCAAGTAGCAAAGATAGACATGTAAACAAATTTCGACACTGTGATGACTGCAACAAAAAGCAGCATTATGAGGTTGAATGTAAAAGGATAACATTAGCGGTGGCGGGGGCCGGAGGATGAAGGAAGGCTTCCTGAGGTAGGCGCTGGCGAAAGTGAAGTTGGAGAGAGCAAGTGGCATTTGCTGAAGTGCATTTCCGGTAGAAAGAATTCCAGTGGTCCCTCACCTGACTGAGTGGCGCAGTCAGAGATAAACGGAACAGGTACACTGACCAGAAAGAGCAAGATGGGCTAAACTTCGCCCTTGGGCCACTGGGCTCCCCTGCAGGATTTTAAAGGGCTAGCCAGTTGATTTTGTTTTTGTTATTTTCGCAATTTATTTTCAAATATGTAATACACGAACTTGGTACAACATTCATGTGATAAAAAGGTAGATACGTGGGCAGGACGCGGTGGCTCACGCCTGTAATCCCAGCACTTCGGGAGGCCGAGGGGGGCGGATCACTTGCAGTCAGGAGTTGAAGACCAGTCTGGCCAACATGGTGAAAACCCGCCTCTACTGAAAATACAAAAATTACCTGGGTGTGGTGGCGGACGCCTGTAATCCCAACTACTGGGGAGGCTAAGGCAGGGTAATTGCTTGAACCCAGGAGGCAGAGGTTGCAATGAGCCAAGATCACGCCACTGCACTCCAGCCTGGGCAACAGAGCAAGACCCCGTCTCACCAAAAAAATAAAAATAAATATATATATACACACACACACACACATATATGTATATATATACACATACATATATGTATATATACACACACACACACGGCCTGTGGTGGGCACCTGTAATCCCACCCACTGGGAAGGCTGAGGCAGGAGAATCACTTGAACCCGGGAGGTGTAAGTTGCAGCAGTGAGCCGAGATTGCGCCACTGCACTCCAGCCTGGGAGACAGAGTCAGACTCCGTCTCAAAAAAAAAAAAAAAAAGGTAGATACAATGATCAGCTGCTCTGCTCCGTTCTTTCTAGTGGTAACCATTGTTCCCCCTTTCCGGTGTATCTTTTCAGATTCTACAAATAAACATTTTATAAAGATAGTCCTTCAATACATATTCTACAGCCCAGTTAAAATATGAGGGGCCATGATCTACAGGCAGCCATTTATAAAGGTGGATTGGGGCCCGACACAGTGGCTCACTTCCGTAATCCCGGCACTCTGGGAGGCCAAATGGGGAGGATCGCTTGAGCCCAGGATTTCGAGACCAACCTGGCCAACATGGTGAGACCCCCATCTCTACCACAAACAAAAAAGTATATATATATATATATATATATATATATACGTTTTGTATATATATAAAATATATATATAAGGCGGAGGCAGTCGAGGCTGCAGTGAGCCACATTCTGGCCACTACACTCCAGCCTGGGCATCAAAGTGACAAAACCAAAAAAAAAAAAATGTGGATTTGGATTGGAAGGAGGCAAGAAAGAAGGCAGGAAAAGGATTGAACATAAGTCCCTAAGGACACAATCTTACAATTGTATCTCCAACATTTGGCATAGTACGAATATGTAAGTATTTTATGAATTAATTAAATGAGAAGAACACAAGCCTAAATTAAAGCAATGGCATTGGAGAGGAAGAAACCAACTTGAGAAATATTTAAAGGTCATCGTCAATGAAACTTAGTGACTGTAATGGTTAATTTTATGTATCAACTTGGCTAGACAATGGTACTCATGTTACTCAGTTTTTGGTCAAACACTAGTCTAGTTGTTGCTATGAATGTATTTGTTAGATGTGATGAACATTTAAATCAGCAGACTTTGATTAAAGTAGATTACCCTCTATAATGAGGGCTGGCCGCATCCAGTCAGTTCAAATTAAGACAAGACCCTTAGGAAGAAGCAATTCAGCCTCCAGACTGCAGCATCAAATCTCCCTGGGTCTCCAGGCTGTTTGCCTGCCCTGCAGACTTCAGACTTGCCAGCTCCCAGAATAATGTAAGCCAATTCCTTAAAATAAATCTCTTTCTGCATATACACATCCTATTGATTCTGTTTCTCTGGAGAACCCAGACTAATATAGTGTCTGACTGGATATGGAGGAGGAGGGGAAGGGAGAAATAGAAGACAGAGGATGCCTTTGGAGATTGAGTGACAACTAGTTGCTTAAGTCAAAAACCTGAAAACTGGCCAGGCACGCCTGTTACCGGCTCATGCCTGTAATCCCAGCACTTTGCAAGGCTGAGACAGGCAGATCATTTGAGGTAATTCAAGATCCGCCTGGCCAACGTGATGAAACCCCAAGACCACTAAAAATACAAAAATTAGCCGGGTGTGGTGGCACATGCCTGTAACCCCAGCTCCTCAGGAGGCTAAAGAAGGAAAATTGCTTGAACCCGGGAGACAGAGGTTGCAGTGAGCCGAGATTGTGCCACTCCACTCCAGCCTGGGAGAGACTCCATCTGAAAACAAACAACAACAAAAAAAATGCTGGGCATGGTGGCTCACGCCTGTAATCCCAGCACTTTGGGAGGCCGAGGCAGGCGGATCACCTGAGATCAGGAGTTCAAGACCAGCCTGGCCAACATGGCAAACCCTGTCTCTACTAAAAATAAAAAAATTAGTTGGGCATGTTGGCACGCACCATAATACCAGCTACTCGGGAAGATGAGGTAGGAGAATCGCTTGAACCAGGAGGCAGAGGTTGCAGTGAGCCGAGATTGTGCCAGTGCACTTTAGCCTACCCCACGAAAATGAAACTCTGTCTCAAAAAAAAAAAAAAAAGGCCGGGCGTGGTGGCTCATGCCCGTAATCCCAGCATTTTGGGAGGCCAAGGCGGGCGGATCACTTAAGGTCAGGAGTTTGAGACCAGCCTGGACAACATGGTGAAACCTGTCTCTACTAAAAATACAAAAATTAGCCAGGTGTGGTGGCTCATGTCTGTAATTCCAGCTACTTGGGAGGTTGGGGCAGGACAATGGTTTGAACCCAGGAGGAAGAGGTTGTAGTGAGCCGAGATTGTGCCACTGCACTCCAGCCTAGGCGACACTCTATCAAAAACAAAACAAAACAAAAAATCGGGGCATGTGGGTTGAAGGTACTATGGAAAAATTCATGGGCTTATGTGCATGCAGCGTTGTTTTCAAAGCAGAAATTGAGAATTCATTTATAGTGGTGTGTATACTGCTTTTTCAAATGAGGAAGCAGGAAAACAAGAGTCTAGACCTATGTGTTAGGGACTTCCTTTGGTCCATAAAACTTGTGCCGGGGCCCGGCGCGGTGGCTTATGCCTGTAATCCCAGCACTTTGGGAGGCCGAGACGGCCGGATCATGAGGTCAGGAGATCGAGACCATCCTGGTTAACACGGTGAAACCCCGTCTCTACTAAAAATACAAAAAAAAATTAGCCGGGCGTGGTGGCAGGCGCCTCTAGTCCCAGCTACAAGGGAGGCTGAGGCAGGAGAATGGCGTGAACCCGGGGGTCGGAGCTTGCAGTGAGCTGAGATCGCGCCACTGCACTCCAGCCTGGGCTACAGAGCGAGACTCCGTCTAAAAAAAAAACAAAAACAAAAACAAAAACAAACAAAAAACTTGTGCCAGGCATGGTGGCTCACGCCTGTAATCCCAGCACTTTGGGAGGCTGAGGCGGGCTCAGGAGTTCAAGACCAGGCTGGCCAACCTGGTGAGACGCCCGTCTCTACTAAAAATACAAAAAATTAGCCTGGTGTGGTGGTGCACTCCTGTAGTTCCAGCTATTCAGAAGGCTGAGGAAGGAGAATCGCTTGAACCTAGGAGGCAGAGGTTGCAGTGAGCTGAGATCACGCCACTACACTCCAGCCTGGGCAACAGAGTGAGACTGTCTCAAAACACACACACAAAAACACTTGTGACTCAAAGGTTAGTCTCTAGGGGAGCTCTATAATCACAAATACAGTGACAGTATTCCCATTTTACAGATGAGCAGACTGGGTAATCAATGTTTCTTAACAAATTAACATTAAAACTTCTGTCAAGAAGTTCCAGGCCAGGCACAGTGGCTCATGTCTAAAATGCCGGCACTTAGGGAGGCTGAGGCAGGAGGATCACTTGAGCTCATTTCAAGACTAGCCTGGGCAACATGGCAAGACTCCATCTCTACAAAAAATAAAAAATTAGCCAGGCATGGTGGCGCACACCTGTAAGTCCCAGCTACTCAGGAGACTGAACTGGGAGGATCACTTGAGCCTGGGAGGTTGAGGCTGCAGTGAGCCATGATTGTGCCACTGCACTCCAGCCTGGACAACAGGGCCAGCCCACCTCAAAAAAAGTTTCATCATGGCCGGGTGCAGTGCTTATGCCTGTCATCCCAGCACTTTGGGAGGCAAAGGCAGGTGGATTGCCTGAAGTCAGGAGTTCTACCAGCTACTCAGGAGGCTGAGGCAGGAGAATCACTTGAACCCTGGAAGCAGAGGTTGCAGTGAACCAAGATTGTGCCACTGCACCCCAGCCTAGGTGACAGTGATACTTCATCTCAAAAAAAAAAAAAAAAAAAAAAGTGCGGTAGCTCATGCCTGTAATTCCAGCACTTTGGGAGGCCAAGACAGGCGGATCACAAGGTCAGGAGATTGAGACCATCCTGGCTAACACGGTGAAACCCTATCTCTACTAAAAATACAAAAAAAAAAAAATTAGCCGAGCGTGGTGGCAGGCGCCTGTAGTCCCAGCCACTCGGGAGGCTGAGGCAGGTGGATGGTGTGAACCCAGGAGGCGGAGCTTGCAGTGAGCTGAGATCGCACCACTGCACTCCAGCCTGGACAACAGAGCAGACTCCATCTCAAAAAAAAAAAAAAAAAAAAAAAAAGGTTTCATCATTAAAGCTATAGAAGAGTAAATGAACAGCACAAATGAAGCAGAGTGCTTATAGGTTCTTGTTTTTTTTGAGATGGAATTTTGCTCTCGTTGCCCAGGCTGGAATGCAGTGGCGCAATCTCTGCTCACTGCAACCTCTGCCTCCCGGGTTCAAGCGATTCTCCTGCCTCAACTCCTGAGCAGCTGGGATTACAGGTTTGCGCCACCACACCCAGATAATTTTTTGCACGCCCAGATAATTTTTTGCAGTTTTAGTAGAGATGGGTTTCATCATGTTGGCCAGGCTGGTCTCAAATTCCTAACCTCAGGTGATCCACCCGCCTCAGCCTCCCAAAGTGCAGGGATTACAGGTGTGAGCCACCGTGCCTGGCCTTATAGTTTCTTTTTAAGAGGAAGTATTTTAAGCATCAGACTCAAAATCTTATAAAGTTGGACTAGGTTAAGGCTGAAGAGCAGATTGTTTTAATTGGAAATAGGGGTAGGTCAAAACTCCTGTTTATAAAAGTGCAAAATTATGGAGTCATTACGTTTTTTCTAATGATTTCTTGGGAAAAAGAGTACATGTAAAAACAAATTTTGGCGGAGCACAGTGGCTCATGCCTGTAATCCCAGAACTTTGGGAGGCCAAAGCAGGCAGGCGGATCACTTGAGGGCAGGAGTTCAAGACCAGCCTGGCCAACGTGGTGAAACTCTCTCTACTAAAAATACAAAAATTGGCTGAGCATCGTGGTGTACTCCTGTGTCCCAGCTACTAGGGAGGCTGAGGCAGGAGAATCGCTGGAAACCGGGAGGCAGAGGTTGCAGGGAGCTGAGATCTCACCACTGCACTCCAGCCTGGGCAACAGAGCAAGATCCCATCTCAATAAATAAATAAATAATAAGTTTTTTATTTTATGATTTGATAAAGTTAAAATATTTTAAGCCAAAACGAAAATCCAAAACCCTACCCCCGTGAGTCTTAAGACATGAAACTGTCTCCATTCAACTTCCATATATTTTTCCATATTTACTCTTACAGAGTGCTGTAAAATCCTAGAGTACCTTCCCATTCCTATCTGGCCAGCGGAAAAAACATGCCTTCCTCAGGGAGTGCCTAAAATCCACATGGTTAGTAAGCTCTCAGTAAACCACACAAGCCCAGAGGTTCTCCCCAGAACCTTAACAATCTTCTGACCTGACTGTCCACTATGATGCTATCATCCAGTGCATTAACTGTCTTAGAGAAAGGGAATACTTTGCATGGACAGTTACGTAACTTCTAACTGGCCTCCCACCCACCCACTCTTATTTCCAAAGTGATCTTTTAAAATACACACTTGATCATTTACTCCCCTAACTGAGCCTCCTCTCCCCACAACCAAGCCTAGCTTTAGCCCTTTAACAAATATTTTAAGGATCTTGACTTTCTCTACTGGTAGATTTTAAGTTTAAGATTTTAAGGCATTGTCTGTTTTGCCACCTTCTAGACCATTCACAGAGCCTGGCATAGTGCCTAATACATAGTAGTGGTTTTTTTTGAGACAGAGTCTCTGTCACCCAGGCTGGACTGCAGTGGCGCAATCTTGGCTCACTGCAATCTCTGCCTCCTGGGTTCAAGCGATTCTCCTGCCTCAGCCTTCCAAGTAGCTGGGACTACAGGCGTGCACTAACATGCCCAGCTAATTTTTGTATTTTTAGAAGAGATGGGGTTTCACCATGTTGTCCAGGCTGGTCTCAACTCCTGACCTCAAGTGATCCGCCCACTTCAGCCTCCCAAAGTGCTGGGATAATAGGCGTGAGCCACCCCGACCCGCCTAATGGGTCTTTTAAAAAATGCAACCCACTGCTCTTTCTTAAAAACCCTCCCTGACATCCGTGGTCCTGTGGTATTACAATATCCTGATCCTACTGCTTATTCCTGCCTTCTGGCTTCAAACATCTCTCAGAGCCCCATATAGAGTTCTCATCCCTCCTTGAGAACTACCTGCTTTAACATCTCCATTTATGTTACTTGTATATTGCTTTATGGTTTATAGCATGCTTCTGACATTTCATTTGATCCTTATAATTCTGAAAGGTAGGTAACAACCCTCTGGCTTAGTAAGTGGCTGGGTTTTCAGGGACTTGAATTCAATTTTGATTCTGAACTTCATGCTTTCATTGACCATGCTTTCAACTATCTGCCTGAATTAGAATGTTACAGTGCAATCACTTACTTCTCAAGTGGCTTTCAAAACTGTGTGCGCATCAAACTCCTTTGGAGCTTAGGGAAAATAGCTATCACAAAGTCTCATCAGAGAAACTAGTGTGGGACCAGAGCACTACTATGCTATAGTTACATTGGCTCATTATTTTAGCTCATACGACTATATTCCTCATCTTAGCACACTATAATCTGGTTCGCTGTTGCCATCTCATCTCTCCTTTTCAAAACCAACCCTTTATTCTGGTTGGTATCTTCAAGTGTTTTTCACCTCTGCTCATAGTAGTTCCAGTGATAATGTCCTTCCTTCTAAAATCATCACTGTGATGGTAATTAAGAGACCTACATTCTAGTCCTAGCTCTGTGATCTTTGGAAAACACTATAAAATAAAGAGGTACACCTAGAACTTGAAATTTTCTTCATTTAAAATGAATTATTATTACCTGTAGGTCTAGTCTGTACCACTGTATATTCCTTACATTTTATAAGAACATTTTGTTGGCTAAATAGACTCATAAACTTGAGAAAGCTTTGTATTCATGTACAAACATAATCATACAAAATGCCAAGGCACTGGGAAATAGAGTATGATGGTGATAACTAAATTCAAGTCTCCCAGAGGAACTGCACAGTCTTGGGTCACAGCTTTCTCCAAGTCTCAATTTCCTTTGTTTTTCAACATCAAAAGGGAAAGTAATGTGAAAAAAAATTATCTTCTTCTAAACAAACAAAAAAAAACACTGTACAAAAATGCTGTTAGAAATTATATTGTTTCTGATGGCTGATAAAATATCATCAAAGAGAAGTGCTTCCATAAAAGTTTTATTTATCCCCACAACAACCCTGTGAGGTAGGGTGATCAGGGCATTTGAAGATGAGAAAACTAAATCTACATTACTTGTTCACGGCTATACTGCATAGTAAATAAGAAGAAATTAAATTGAGATTTTCAAATGTCCATGACTTTATATTGATTCACGTGGAAACAGGCAGAGAGAATATTAACTCCCCCCTACCTTAATGCCAAAAGGACACTGCCTTGAAAAATCCCATTTCAAAAGATGAAAGTAGTATTTCATTGCTTATTTCTACAAAGATTTATAAAATAAAAAAATAGTGAAATATTTTACAGGTAATATATATAATGGTCTCATTCAGGGACATGTCCTTTAGCTATGTATATGGTCAACTATTCCAAGTCCTAGAAATGCAAACCCTTAAAAAAGTATGAAAGACAAAAATGATAATGAGCAGTAGCCTCAATCTTCTTTATTATTCCTCCATGTATCTTGAATAAGTTCTGTGAAATCTGGTCCCAGTTAAAAAAAAACAAAACAAAAAGAAAAAAAAAAAAACTCTACCACAAAGAGATACCTGGTAAACTTTAATTCTGTTGCCTACTCTCAAACCAGTGTCACACTTAGCTAATACACTGATTTCCCAATACTGGCTATTAGAATCACCAGGAGAGCTTTAAAGAAAAAAAAAAAGAAAAACCAACCAACCAACCAAAAAAGCCAGAACTCTCAGGCCCCTCTCGAGATCCAGTGAGACAATTTTCCAGGGGTAGGCCCCAGAAATCTATTTTAAGAGCTCCTCAGAGTAATTCTAATGGTCAGGTTTAGGAACCAACTGATGTATCTTAAAATACTAATATCAAAAGCATAAACTAGTATAAACTTGTCACTCTCTCCTCCCCACCCCACCCTTTTTTAAAAAAGATCTCAAATCATGTTATACCCCCAGAACTCTCACCTCTGGGCAAGTAATTTCAATTCAAGATACAGAGAAACATTTTATAAAAATGTATCCTAATTAGTGAGACTTGGATTCCAATAATAACTTAAGTAGCATTTCAATATAAGATACCCAGTTTTGTGGTTCGTATTATGAAAATTCTTAAATGTATTTTATACAGGTTCGTCGTAGGCTTTCAACTCAGGGGAAGACACAAGAAGTAATGACATAAGCACATCACCACTAAAAAAATACTATACTCAATTATAGCTCATAAGAGGAATAAGAAAGTGAATGAATGACAACCCTAAGGCCTTTTGGCCCACACATTTTTGTTCCCAGTCCACTCTTCCCCTATAAGGGGAAATAAAATAAACATTCTTTACTAGTTGCTTGGCATAGTTATTCGGTGGGTAACTATTAACTAAGTTAATTTAGATACACAAGATTAAAAGAGATAACAAATAAATACCTAGGAAGACAAAGAGAAGTCAGGTCAGAAAACCTTAACTAGCTAATGATGTAGTATGTAACACCATCATATTAGTACAATTAAATAAAGGCTTCAATGTCCTTTACATTTTAGCTTTATGTGATTGACACAGACATGAAAGAGATCTGGTCCTTATGAAGAATTCTGTGCTCGCAGGAAAGATTTGTAGGAATAATGAAATGCTTTCTTCATTGATGAGATGAAGTCTCTTTCAGGCAAGTTGACGGAACAGAACAATGAGAAACGAACTTCTTTAGAAGGCTGAATGAAAGTAAGATCTAGCTGAAAAAGTCATTGGCCAAAGATAATTTTTTTAAAAAACCATTCTGTTAACCCTTGAAAAAAAAAAAAAAAAAAAAAAAAAAAAAACCCCGGAGAAATACAAAAAAAAAAACAATGTACACATTCATTTCACTGACAGTTACAAGAAAATAGCCGTTTATAGAAGTTACACAATGCTTTTAACAAATCCCAAACAAATTTTGGGAAACAGATAAAGCCATTGGGTAAAAATAAATATACATACTAGCTAATATAAAACAATTTATGGTTACGAATTGTCATCAATTCTCTTAGGACACAAGGAGAAATATGGTGATATAAATCTGATGAGGGCTACATATATTACATGGAATTAAAAAACAACTGATTAAAACATCCTAACAATGATACAAATATTTAAAAGAATGTCTTAAAAGCCAGACATTTACCACTGGAAATAGCATGACTTTAATATGTACTCCAGAGTTGTAATGTGTATACAGGTCACTTTCGCTGTATCTCATCAGGTATCCACCTCTCCTGCATTTACTAGTCAAGTTTTTTGAGTTCATGTTTCCTGTGTGAGCTGAAGGGGCTGGGCACATTTCAATTTAAAAAATATACATCTCTGATTAACTAAATGGAAATTTTTTATGTCTACCAACAGATAAAGAAAAGAGAGGATAAAGGGAAGACAAGACATTATATTAAGGTGGAAGGAAGCTGGCTAAATTGTCTCTGTAAATTATCTTAAATTTTGTATTAACCAATTTAAAATGACTCAAAGTAATGAAGAAAAAAATATTAATTTGGCCTCAAGAAATTTTCTCAAGCCATATAAAATTTTCTTAGTTTATTTCTTTATGGAAGCATCTTATGCTTGATCAGCTGACCTAAAGGAACTCTCCTAGCGTGGGACTGAAAACAACTTTATCATTGATAAAAGATGACTAGTTTAAAAAGTTGGTTTTTATTATTGAAGTGCCCACAGGCACAAGAGAATAGGTGCTTACATTTCCCTTTAGATTATGGGAAAGCCCTTTGAGAATGCACTAAATCAGGAAATCTTTCAGCAAACAGAATGCATGCTGAAAGTTCAGATCTTATATAAATTTTGGGTTTCGCTGTTTGAGCACAAAAAGGAAGGGAGCAGGGAGAAATGTAACTAGGTTCACAATTTTGAGCAAGAGCATATGTAAAGGTAACGTATGTACATTTTATTTCAAGAAAGACAGAAGACAAACAGCATAAAGATGCCCAGATGCCCTAAAGATAAATACATTTCAAAGATTCTCATTAAAATGAATCTGTAGTATTTTTTTCCTGCAAGCAAAATACCTTTCTTTAAATAAAATTAAAAAAATCAGTATTCTGAATTGCAAATGCTTTTGCTTTTTTTTTGCAGAAAATCTGCCATGATTATTTTTTTAATGAATAAGGATTTTCCACAAAACAGGCTTGCTCTACATGCTAGATTTTTAAACAGTTCAGTGACACAATATGCTAACTACATACACAACAGATAATATAGTAAGAAAACACTCAACCTGATGAAAAGTTAAAATCTTCATTAATACACTGAAAATTGACATAACTCATGCCTTTAAAATCAAAAATACAAAAATTAAATGTTTTCCTAAAAAGATTTCCTTATTTTAAGGATTCATTTGAAAATGAAGCTGCATGTAATTTGTACAGTAAGTTGTACAAGTAAACAGGTAATATACATAAAAAATTAATTGACATACTCCTCAATTATCAGTTGTCCACCTTTAATTTCCAATACTGTACTTTCTTAACAAGCATACAAAATATCAAACTTCTCTTTAGAAAAAGTGCCGTTCTTTGACATCCTTTACACAAAAACAGTCTGAGCCTGTGGCATGTTAATGCAGTTGAGAGGCAAAGCATACGAACTTTTACAAATTCTACCTTCCATAAAAAGCCTCCCGAAAAGGAGATTACACGCCACTATAAAAATATCAACCTCTGTGGTAGCTGCATTAGAGAACCAAGGCTTGAAGACTATTTTCATATAGCATAGAAAAACCACTATGAGAGCATATTAACTGCATTGGTGGCTTGGGAGTGTACTGTGCCACAGGATTATGCATAGCTACTGTTAGGTACCAAGACTGTTACACAGTTTTAAATTGATTGTAACTGAGGGCATAACAGAGGTACTACCAGCCCATGCAAAATAACTAAAAATACTGAGTCACTGTGCTGAATACTTCATTCCTGGAGAAAACCAAAGGCAGCAGTAACTAAATCAAGCCAAACAGGTGACCAAACTTTCTCCTCAAAGATTTATGAGCACAGTGAAGTCTGAGGTATACCTTTATCCATTAAATCTGTGTGCCATTGCAAGATATTACCATTTGAGAATATACGCCATCACAATGGTTTAAATCTTTTGTATATTAGTCATTCATATATTCTTATCTACCCAGTCTCTTGATTTTTGAAAAGATTTCACCTACAGTAGAATATTACAGAAACAAAATATAAATGCATGTCTTTCTAAATGAAACTTACATGGACTAAAAGTAGAGAATATTTTTAAACAAATATACAATGTGCAGGCAGACAAAGCAGGAAAACGGCCATTCAAATGTATAATAAAAAACTAAAAACTGACTATCTCCAGAAAACTATGAAGCGCCTCAACTAAACGGAATGCATAATGAAATTCTAATCTAATACAGGTCAAAAATGTAAAAAGGTTATAAACCTTAACAGGAAAAATAAAACAACTTTTACTGGCCATTCCTGTTGAAATGAGAATCATAAAGTAACAGAAAAGTGGCTACAAACCCACTTAGAGCACCAAACAGAGAGAAAATAAAAGTCCATTTTCATCTCTGTTATTATCATAAAATCCTGTGTGACTACAGGTCAAACTGCTGGTGGCAGAAACAGAATTCTTTATAAACTGCAGATGTCCTGTACATAAAAAAATTTCACTGGAGTTGCACTAGTTCTAAAGACTCTTCTGTTTTAGCCTACCTACTATATGTATTCGATCTGAGATAGATAAAGTCTCTTTCTGTAACCCTTGATTATTATTGGGCACCAAAGATAAGAAAAGCAAGACGGGGTACAAAAATGCAAAATTTCAACAGTAATGGCAATGTTTTTGTCTTAGTCCAAAAGGGTCCTGCATTCTCTCCCCCTTCAGTGATTTGACAAGTCTTTGTACTTAATCTGGGGGCAGCAAATCATGCAAGCGAAATCTGTCTCTGATGTGTGGTCGAACATCTTCATTCTGTGTGGAAAAAAGACAATTTTTAAAAAGGCATATAATTTCAAAGATATGATCCTCATAACATAGATATTCTTACCTTGCAGAGAAAACATACCAGTTTTTATTTTATGACATATTTTGTTTGCCAAACGGAAACACTACACAGATGCAGTTAAATTTAGATTTTTAAAAATTGTCATTATAAGTTTTTTTTTTTAATTTTTATTTTTTGAGACAGAGTCCTGCTCTGTTGCTTAGGCTGGAGTGCAATGGCACAATCTCAGCTCACTGCAACCTCTACCTCCTGGGTTCAAGCGATTCTTGTGCCTCAGCTTCCCAAGTAGCTGGGACTACAGACGCCAGCCAC
Organism: Papio anubis; assembly: GCF_008728515.1. Taxonomy (NCBI): domain Eukaryota; kingdom Metazoa; phylum Chordata; class Mammalia; order Primates; family Cercopithecidae; genus Papio; species Papio anubis. The sequence goes on from NC_044982.1 coordinate 142,528,454, forward strand.
CATGTCTGGCTAATTTTTTGTGAGTTTTGTAGAGGCGGGGTTTCACCATGTTGGCCAGGCTGGTCTTCAACTCCTGACCTCAGGTGATCTGCCCACCTTGGCCTCCCAATATTTGTTTATTTATTTATAAATGAATGAATGGACAGGCTCTTGCTCTTTCACCCAGGCTGGAATGCGGTGGCACAATCCTGGTTCACTGGAGCCTCAAACTTCTGGGCTCAAGCAATCCTCCCACCTCAGCCTCCTGAGTAGCTGGAATTATAGGCACATATCACAATGCCCAGCTTGCTTGCTTGCTTATGTATGTATGTATGTATCTATGTATGTATGTATATATGTATGTAGAGATGAGGTCTCATTATGTTGCCCTGGCTAGTCTCAAACTCCTGGCCTCAAGCAATCCTCCCACCTTAGCCTTCCAAAATGGTGGGATTACTGCTGGGTACAGTGGTTCACGCCTGTAATCCCAGCACTTTGGGAGGCCAAGGCAGGTAGATTACCTGAGGTCAGGAGTTCAAAGACCAGCCTGGCCAACGTGGGGAAACCCAGTCTCTACTAAAAATACAACAAATTAGCCAGGCATGGTGGCGGGCGCCAGTAATCCCAGCTACTTAGAAGGCTGGGGCACAACAATTGCTTGAACCCGGGAGGCGGAGGCTGCAGTGAGCTGAGATCACGCCACTGCACTCCAGCCTGGGCGAAAGCATAAGACCCTGTCTCAAACAAACAAACAAACAAACAAACAAAACCAGTGGGATTAAAAAGGTGTGTACCACTACACTCCGCCAAAGTTTCATTAAGCAATAGAGGCCAAACCAAGATAGGTAAAAGGGAATTCTACTATCTACATAGGTCTTTAAAGCTAAGTGTTCCATGTGATATAGAAATAGAATTCCCAGAATAAAATTTCAGTGGCATAAGCATTAATTCTAGATGTGAATTATAATACCAAAATGAAAAATTCAATGTTTTTTTGTTTGTTTTGTTTTGAAACGAAGTCTCACTGTCGCCCAGGCTGGAGTGCAGTGGTGCAATCTCGGCTCACTGCAAACTCCGCCTCCCAGGTTCAAGTGATTCTCCTACCTCAGCCTCTAGAGTAGCTGGGATTAGAGGCACCCACCACCACACCCAGCTCATTTTTGTATTTTTAGTAGAGAGGGGGTTTCACCATGTTGGCCAGGCTGGTCTTGATCTCCTGACCTCAAGTGATCCACCTGCCTCGGCCTCTCAAAGTGCTGGGATTACAGGCATGAGCCACCACGCCCGGCCAATTTAATGTTATTTCTAACACAACTGCTTAGCAACTTGTAAGAGAAAGACCACTGAAATAGTAAAGACACTCAATCTATACATTCTTAAATACTGATAAGCATAATTTTAATATAATATATAAAGCCTGAAAATGTGGCTGGGCATGGTGGCTCTCATCTGTAATCCCAGCATTATGGGAGGCTGAGATGGGCAGATAGTTTGAGCCCATGAGTTTGAGACCAGCCTGGGCAACATGGTAAAATCCCATCTCTACAAAAAACCACAAAAATTAGCCAGGCTTGGTGGCACATGCCTATAGTCCCAGTTACCTAGGAGGCTGAGCCAGGAGGACTGACTGAGCCCAGGAAGTCAAGGCTGCTATGAGTTAGTATTATGTTACTACACTGCAGCCTGGGTGACAGAACGAGACCCTGCCTCAAAAAACAAAAAAGTTTGAAAATGCACATCATCTTTTTCAACCTTTGCCCTTATCTCCCATGATAGATGACTTTATCATCATCATTATTATTTTTTAAAGAGCTGGAGTCTCACTATGTTGCCTAGTATGACCTCAAATTCCTAGGCTCAATCAATCCTCTTGCCTCAGACTCTAAAGTAGCTGGCACTACAGGCACCTATGATGGCACCTGTGACCTGGCTCACAGTTGACTTTGTAAGTCAGTACACACAAAGCAAAGACATTTAAAAAGATTTATTTCAATATAGTTGAGCTAACAAAAGCACAACAGAAAAAGATAAGCTATACTTACCAGTTCTACAAGCTTCTCCAGGAATGGAATCAATTTTAGGAGTTCATTGTCATTTTTATCCATAAACCAACTTTCTATAGGGATTCCATTAGAAAGCTAAAACAATAAATAAGTAATTAAATCCTCTTTTACTTATATTTTGCCTAGTTTGGAAAAAGTTAAAAAATAAACAAAGATTTATTAAGTAAACACTGATTTAAAAGTTCCTTTGAAAAGTAATGTCGCCAGACTTTTCTTTGACAACTCAATAGTGCAAGAGACAGAGGATAAGGAAATAAATTGAAGCCTATTGGTTTTTCAGTGTCATTTCTTCTCAGGGTACATAAAACTAAACAAGAAAGTTCCATTAAAACACATTTTACAAGGATCATTAATATAACTAAAATATTCCTTTATTCTTTCAAGAAATAGTTACAATTAGTACAATGCTAGATAGGCACTGTGAAAGATGGGATACCACCAATCTAAAGAGAATATAGAAAAGCCTATACTTTTTTCCCCTTAAATACAGTGACCATATCTCCCATTCATTATTCTATTCCCATCGAGCAGGATAACCTGAAATATAGTAGAAACTTAACAAATTAATGGTATTTCATTGAAGAGGAGCCTAAAAACAAGAACATAAGCCATATTTATTTTCTGGTGAAAAATCTCTGGAATAAAATGTTTTAAAATTTAGGCTAAATGTTGTATATGAGATGAAGGATAATTGATATAATTTTATCTAGGAACCAAGATGAAATTCTTAAAGACATTTTTAAATGTAAACAAATAAAAGTAAGGATCTAAATATAACTTAATATCATATACAGCTTTTCCCTTGTTTTCTTTTTATTACAGACATTTTGAAACACAGAAGGACAAATCTAGTTTATACTCCAATCCACTTTCCATCACCCCTATGCTGGACTGGCTTATTGTGAAGCTAATCTAAGAAATCCTATCACATGGGGCTAGGTGTGGTGGCTCACACCTAGAATCCCAGCACTTTGGGAGGCTGGGGCAGGTGGAGCACCTGAGGTCAGAAGTTCGAGACCAGTCTGGCCAAAACCCCATCTCTACTAATAATACAAAAAAATTAGCAAGGCATAGTGGCGTGCACCTGTAGTGCCAGCTACTCAGGAGGTGGAGGCAGGAGAATCACTTGAACCCAGGAGGTGGAGGCTGCAGTGAGCTGAGATCATGCCACTGCACTCCACCCTGGGCGACAAGAGAAAAACTCCATCTCAAAAAAACAAAAAAACAAACAAACAAAACAGACAGAAAAGAAAACAGAAAAAAATCATATCACATGGACATATTCATAATCTAAAATATACCTTGAAAGGATAACTCATCAGCCAGGCACAGTGGCTCACACCTGTAATCCCAGCACTTTGGGAGGCTGCGGGGCGCGGGGGGTTGGCGGGGGGGCAGATCACCTGAGGTAGGAGTTCGAGACCAGCCTGACCAACATGGAGAAACACTGTCTCTACTAAAAATACAAAATTAGACAGGCGTGGCGGCAGGTGCCTGTAATCCCAGCTACTTGGGAGGTTGAGGCAGGAGAATCGCTTGAACCCAGGGGGTGGAGGTTGCAGTGAGCTGAGATCGCGCCATTGCACTCCAGTCTGGGCAACACGAGCAAAACTCCTTCTTAAAAAAAAAAAAAAAGGAAGGATGACTCATCTATAGTTGTAGTTACATGTCAAAGAAATACTAACAAAAGGTACAAATATATTGATAAAATAGTCTAAGAAAATATTTCAGAACATTAAACCAAATAACCAGAAGAACATAGTTAAAACAGCTATAGTACTCAAAATTACTGATTAATTATTGATTTAATAACTGATAAGAATGCTATTAAATGATGCTTATCTTATAGTTTTCTTACTCAGGTTTTTCTTCATTTATGCTGCATGTCATTTAAGTAAAAATTTTCCAAAAGGAATATACTACTTTGTCATTTCTAATTCTAAAACAATGACACATTAAAGGGAAATTCCACCAGTGAAAATTCTCTTCTTTTCCCATCATATTCTGTTTGGCAGCATGTGTCTTCATTGTATTTTTTCCAATCTGAGTTTATCTATCAACTTTCTTCCTACCTGATATGCAAAGGCTTGTGGTGAGTTGTCAATTATTATAGTTTTTGAAAGATCTCTTCCAAGAATATTTAAGTCCTTTATATAGTTTCCTTGTACACAAACACAATGTTCACGGAAAAGCCGGTGCCTAAACATAAAAATAAAAACAAATTAAAAAAAAAAAAACTTTCTAAAAAGTAGAACATATACACACATATATATATATACCATAGGCTTTACAGGTTAAGCCATATTATTTTCTCTCTTGAAGGAAATTCAAACACAAATATGGGCCTAAGCGTTGGGCTGCCATTTTACTATAAAAATTCTTAGCAATTATTGAAAGCTTACAACCAAACATTACTAGGCCTTAAAGAACTTGAGTTTATCCCAAAATGTTATAATTAAATTATAAAGGGGGATTAAAAACTCTAAATTGTTTTTGTAATTTATTTACCCAGGAAAGCTCAGCTCAGATGCAGCATCTGGTTGTCAGCGAGGTCCTGCTTTTTAACCAATTTTCCAGATGGTTGACTGAGGCACAAGGAGGTCAAGTGACTTGCCCAAGGTCACACAGTAAGTCAGTGGTTAGCCCCGCATTGGAACCCAGGATCCTCCTGGCTCCCAGTCCTTGGCTCTAACCAGTGGACCACACAGCCTCCCTATCCCTGTACATGCCAGAATAGAAAATATAAGAAGGAATGTTTCTGTGTTGGCATTTGAAAAAATGCTTTTTAGATTTCCTTATACTTTTTGAGAAAAGGTACTAAGACCAAAACATTCCATCATTTCAACTTTTCCTAAACACCCCTCTTTCTTTTAGTATATGTGTATGATCATTTGAAAAAACAGAGATTAAATGAAATGAGGAATTCAGATTTAAGTATCAAGTATTATAAATGTAACCCGATGTTTCACCCAAACAGAAAAATGCTACATCATTTTAGAAAGCTATTATTTACAATAATAAATACTAAAGTGATTATTATAATCTCAATTTATACCCAAAATATTAGTCTCTGAACATTACTAATGATTGATACATATAATAATTTTTTTCTACCTTGAAGTACTCTATTCTGTATATATTAATAATTGGTAAGTTGTCTTCCTTGTGTCTTAATCACACTAACAATTTTGCAAAACCTAGGACCTATTTGGACCTGTATTTTAAATTATGCAGTTTCAAGAAATGGGTATTTTCTACCCAAAAATACGTCGCACTGCTACCAAGAATAAATAAATATCTACATATACACACACACAAACAAAAACTCAACCTTAAAATTATCAGTGCCAGTTGGTATGGCAAAAAGGAAGAATTTAACAGACAAAATGTATAAGCAGTTCTTTCCCCCTTCTTATAAGGAATAACTTTAATAATCACAGTCAAATGATCATCTGGCCCCTGGAAGGTTTAGTCAGTTCCACTTTGAAAAAACAAACAAACAAAAAAGACTAAGTAACTTAATTCAAGCCTTGGTTGGGCCTAAATAAGATTCATTGTTTTATTTCTATAAACAATTGGATATGAGGAAATTGGAAAGGCAGATACAGCATGTAAATTCAAGTCACTGTTGATGCCTTTTCACCAATAGTGGTAAACTCACTGAGAAAGGAGACAAATGAATCTGTACATGGATACTACAGTTATTTTAATTAAATTACAGTAAAAACCTTCCAATTATTCATTCAGGAATCTGAGGGTGTACAGCATATATTTGCATTTTTAGAAGAAAACTATTTGTACCAGTCATCAAAGAGCAGTTTGTACCAGTCATCAAAGTCTACTCTTCCATGTGAGTAGACTTGCTTCTTTAGAAACTCATGAGATTTAGAGATCACAGGAATTTCTTTTTTCCTTTTCTTCTTTATTTTTTTTTTTGAGACGGAGTCTCCCACTGTTGCCCAGGTTGGAGTGCAATGGTAGACTCTCAGCTCACTGCAACCTCTGCCTCCCAGGTAGCTGCGATTACAGGCGCCTGTGCCACCATGGCCAGCTAATGTTTTTTTGTATTTTTAGTAGAGATGGGGTTTCACTACATTGGCCGGGCTGGTCTTGAACTCCTGACCTCGTGATCTGCAGGCCTTGGCCTCCCAAAGTGCTGGGATTACAGGCGTGAGCCACAGCGCCCAGCCTAGATCATAGGAATTTCTTAGAGTCTATCTTATCACCGACACAGACGATTCCCTATAGCACTCACAATCTACTGTTTGAAAAGCTTTTGCTGACCGGGCGCGGTGGCTCGCGCCTGTAATCCCAGTACTTTGGGAGGCCAACGTGGGCGGATCACGAGGTCAGGAGTTCCAGACCAGCCTGACCAACATGGTGAAACCCCGTCTCTACTAAAAATACAAAAATTAGCTGGGCGTGGTGATGCGCGCCTATAATCCCAGCTAATCAGGAGGCTGAGGCAGGAGAATCGCTTGAATCTGGGAGGCGAAGTTTACAGTGAGTCAAGATCACACCATTGCACTCCAGCCTGGGCAACAGAGCAAGACTCTGTGTCAAACAAACAAACAAACAAACAAAAATACAAGCTTTTGTTTAAGATTTTTCAAAATACAACTAGAAAGAACACATGGAAACCCTCAAGTGTGTAGGTTTTATAAATCTGGTTTAAAAGAGGATTGTTAATTTATAACACATTGTCACAGCATGACTATCATTTGTTCCTCTTTAGTAAATGAAAGCTCCAAGAGGGAAGAGCTTGTGTTGCTCACCACTGTTTCCTGGAATATTGGAGGTGCCGAATAGAAATCATTATAATGAATGAAGTCATCAAAACAAAATCACTGGGTATACTTTAGTAAAGTGAGATAAAATTAGTATAAATTACAATATACTTTTGTGAATAGAAAATACCATTTCCCATTTGTGTGACTGCAGCTTACTTATTTTGACCCTTTAGATTAAAAAAAAGATACCACAACTTTAGAAGAAAAAACCCTCCAAAATATGAACATTAGGAAAAGTCTTTCAGCGTACTTGCAACCACTGAATAATAAAGGTACTGTTAACAGCACAAAATACAGTTTAGGATTTTCCAGTAAGACAACATGGAAAAAGTATTTAAGAAAATTAATACCCAGCTGGGCTGAGTGCGGTGGCTCACGCCTGTAATCCCAGCACTCTGGGAGGCCAAAGAGGGTGGATCACTTGAGGTCAGGAGTTCAAGACCAGCCGGGCCAACATGGATGAAACCCCGTCTTTACTAAAAACACAAAAAATTAGCCAGGTGTGCTGGCATGCATGCACCCATACTCCCAGTTACTTGAGAGGCTAAGGCAGGAGAATCTCTTAAACTCAGAAGGCAGAGATCACAAACTGCACTCCAGCCTACGTAACAGAGTGAGAACTACCTCAAAAAAGAAAAGAGAGAGAGAAAGAGAAAAAGAAAGAGAGAAAGAGAGAGAGAAAGAAAGGAAGAAAGAAAGAAAGAAAGAAAGAAAGAAAGAGAGAGAGAGAGAGAAAGAAAGAAAGAGAAAGAAAGCAGCCAGCTATTAAAGTTTTTTTTTTTTTTTGAGACAGAGTTCTGCTCTTGTTGCCCAGGCTGGAGTGCAATGGCACGATCTCGCAACCTCCGCCTACCAAGTGGCTGGAATTACAGGCATGCATCACCACGCCCACCTAATTTTGTATTTTTAGTAGAGAAGGGGTTTCTCCATGTTGATCAGGCTGGCCTCAAGCTCCTGACCTCAGGTGATCAGCTGGACTCGGCCTCCCAAAGTGCTGGGATTACAGGCGTGAGCCACTGCTCCCGGCCCTATTAAAGCTTTTATGAGCCTTTTGTGTCATCTCTCTCAGCTATTGCTCAAAAACTCAAAGATTAACTCCTCATCTTAAAGGATACAGCAAGACTGCTGCAGTCTTACTATCTCACTTCAGCTGACAAAATAATGGAACTAATTATCATAATGTTTTAAAATCACCACGGCACTCCCACTAACCAGGAACACACTGCATCTGCTGGCTCAGGGCACACACAAGGAACTGAGTCTAGTCAGGATAACCTGAGTGACTAAGCCCATTGTAATTTCCAATTAGATTCATGTAACATTTTCTTTCCATGGAAGATAAATTTGCTTTCAAAAAAAGCAAGAGCTTAATTTGATCCTTTCTGCTAAAAAATAAATTTTATTTCTCTATGCCATTAAAAAGTAAAATTAACATGCATTATCTCAGAGACGTATGGAGATGAAACATCATGCACAATGTGGAAAAATTCCACACAACCCCCCAAACCCCTGTCTCCCCCAATCCCAAAAGAAATGAGGATATAGATGTCACAGTGAATAAAGGCACTGGATCTTTGTATCCTTTAAAGAACGTCTGTCTGGAGTTCCATCATTAGGAACTCTTTTAAAGAGTTTAGGGGCTTAAAAAATTCATTTATATTCACCATTCAACATATATGCAGCCAACTGAAAATGGCCATTAAAATGAAATAGAATCAGTAATTTCATAGATCAGTGTGACAGACATTTCCACTATTTCTTAATTAAATTTACCTGACCAGTTGCTTTTTAGGGTCTAGTATGTTCAGTAACTTGTCTGCATACACCTTCTTAGAAGCAGTAAAAAGAATGATCTATAAATTCAGGGGAAAAGAAGTAATCATTATACATGGTCTAAATATGGGTACTATATTGAATAAAATAAAAATACATATGTAATTAGCTTAAGCATGTTTACCTCATACATCTGAGACATTCGTTCCAGGAATTCCCTGAAAAATGGTCTTAATCTCACATAAACCTGAGGAAATACAAAGATAGATTTCAGCAAATAAACATACAATGGGAAACCACTTCTTTTTAAGATGTGCTGTATTCTAACTTTGATTATAATGAAAAAGTTCATGTTTTAAAGTATAGAAATATTAACTAAGTACCACTCAAACCAAATATATTTCACATACAAGCGATCACTTAAAACAATCTCTTTGGTGGGATAATAATAATCACTGATGATCAATTCATTTTTACTAATAAAATAGCAGCATACAGTACTTCACTGGAATGTAATTTTAATAAACATTTAAGCTAAAAATGGAAAGTTTCCCTATGAGATTTTGATCCACCAGTAAGCTCCATCTTCCAGCCAGGTAGAATCCATCCAATTGTGTCCACCTCTAGCTGACCTGTCTCAATGACCTTCCTCAATAATTACTCAGAATTCCTTCAAACAACCACCTGCTAAAAATATCTCTATTTTATATTTATACCAAAGTAAATAATATTCAAAAGGAAACGTCTGGATTGGTGGGTTTAAATAACCTCAATTTTTCAGAAATCAATCTTGCTATTCTACATTTAATGATTCAGATGTGGCATCTAAATTAGCACTATTGGTTACTTGAGATTAAAATTCTAATAGTCAAACACAACAGTTCTCAAAACCTAATGGTCAGTATCAGAAAAGACTACAATACCCACAGAGCTGCTTTACATACATTATTTTATTATTTCTGTCTCTCTTTGCCTACATTTAATATAGCTCCTATAATCTAATATTCAAAAAAGCCATGAGCATCCATTAAAACTATTTACATTCTGACTCCTCTAAATTGTATTCATTTTGTTACAAAATTTTACAGAAAGAAAAATACTGTACTTCATTCAAAGGTGACTATTATAATTTCAGATACCACAAATAATAAGTATTTATTGAACTAGATTCACAGATTCAGATTAAAAACAAACGAAACACTTTGTGGTAGCAACAAATTCAAATCTAGGTTTAGTGGAGTTTCAATTCTGGCATCCATGTATATGCACACAAAAATGCCCCCATGACAAAAATCTAGTTCTGGGAATATTTTAAGGCAAAATAGAGAATTTCCTTAAGAACTGAGCACTTATAGGAGACAAATTTTGTTTGTTTGAGACGGAGTTTCACTCTTTTTTTTTTTTTTTTTTGAGACAGAGTCTCACTCTGCCACCCAGGCTGGAGTGCAGTGGCCGGATCTCAGCTCACTGCAAGCTCCGCCTCCTGGGTTTACGCCATTCTCCTGCCTCAGCCTCCCGAGTAGCTGGGACTACAGGCGCCCGCCACCTCGCCCAGCTAGTTTTTTGTATTTTTTAGTAGAGACGGGGTTTCACCGTGTTAGCCAGGATGGTCTCGATCTCCTGACCTCGTGATCCGCCCGTCTCGGCCTCCCAAAGTGCTGGGATTACAGGCTTGAGCCACCGCGCCCGGCCAACGGAGTTTCACTCTTGTGGCCCAGGCTGGAGTGCAGTGCGATCGATCTCGGCTCACTGCAACCTCCGCCTCCTGGGTATAAGTGATTCTCCTGCCTCAGCCTCCCAAGTATGGGATGGGATTACAGGCATCCGCCACCACAACTGGCTAACTTTTTGTAGAGATGGGGTTTTGCCATGTTGGGCAGGCTGATCTCAAACTCCTGACCTCAGGTGATCTGCCCGCCTTGGCCTCCCAAAGTGCTGAGATTACAGGCATGAGCCACCAAGCCAGGCCAGAAGACAAATTTTGAATGATCATTACTATGCTAATAATATCACTCTGTCCCCTTCTCTGGGTTACATAAAGGTTTACTTGTTTTTAATCTTATTAGTCTTTTTCTTTTTTTTTGAGGAGTCTTGCTCTTTCCCCCAGGTTGGAATGCGGTGGCGCCACCTCAGCTCACTGCAACCTCCACCTCCAAGGTTCAAGCAATTCTCCTACCTCAGTCTCTGGAGCAGCTGGGATTACAGGTATGCGCCACCACACCCGGCTAATTTTTGTATTTTTAGTAGAGATGGGGTTTCACCATGTTGTCCAGGCTAGTCTCAAACTCCTAACCTCAAGTGATCTGCCTGCCTCCCAAAGTGCTGGGATTACAGGCATGTAATCCTATTACACTCCGCCCGGCCTAATCCTATCAATCTTGACTAATCAAAAACAAAGTAAACCACACACCACTCCTCAAAGCAGAAAAAAAGAAACAAATCCTCAGCATCCAATCACCATCATTTAGGATGGGGTCTAAAAATTTTAACTATAGTTGCTCTTCTAATCAATTTTAACATTCTCATCCTGAAACATTTGGTGTAGTTTGTAGCCTTGATTGAAAACCACAAACACCTTATTTCTTTGGTAAGCCAAATAATGACAGATTTATATATATATTATTTTACTAACAAAATCACTTTAATCAACTGAGTCTTTTCAAAATAGATTTGTGATGGTTAAGAAAAACCCATCTATTCTGCCAATACTTTTTCTGAATTCCATCTCAAGGTAGATGATAAACTATAAACTATCAGAACCTTTTACTTGTTGCCAGTGTTCATCACTCACAGGCAGTTAGTAACCAAAAATATTTCATTTTTTCAGATATATATAAATGTTTTATTTTCAATATCCCTATTATCACTTGCTCCATATACAGGTTGAGTGTCCCTATTTGAAAATGCAAAATGATCCAATGAGCATTTCCTTTGAACGTCATGTCAGTGCTCAAAAAGTTTCAGGCTTTTTTTTTTTTTTTTTTTTTTAGACAAAGTTTCACTCTGTTGTCCAGGTTGGAATGCAGTGGCGTAAACAGGGCCGCTGCAGCCTCAACCTCCTGGGCTGAAGTGATCCTCCTGCCTCAGCCTTCCATGTAGCTGGGATGACAGGTTCATAACACCATGCCTGGCTTTAAACAATTTTTCTTTTGGTAGAGATGGGCTCTCAGTATCTCACTATGTTGTCCAGGCTGGTCTCAAACTCTTAGGCTCAAGCAATATTGCCTTGGCCTCCCAAAGTGCTGGGATTATAGGTATGACTGATCACACCTAAGTTGCAGATTTATTTATTTTTTTTTGGTGATACCATCTCATTCTGCTGCCCAGGCTGGACTGCAGTAACATGATCTTGGCTTACTGCAACCTCTGCCTCCCGGGTTCAAGCAATTCTCATGCCTAAGACTCCCCAGTAGCTGGGGTTATAGGCGTGTGCCACTACATCCGGCTAATTTTTGTATTTTTAATAGAGACAGTTTTCACTGTGTTGGCCAGGCTGGTCTCGAACTCTCAAACTCAGGTGATCTGCCCGCCTCAGTCTCCCAGGGTGCTGGTATTATAGGCGTGAGCCATCACGCTTGATGATAAATTTCAGATTTTGAGGCATTTCAGATTTCACATTTTTTGAATTAGGGATATTCAACCTGCGTAAACTAAGATAAGCAGGGCCTCTTTGAGATTTATTCCCTCTGAACACAACACAATTCCACTGCACAAGAATACGTCTAGTTAACAATATTTTCCAACCATAGTAAGTGGAACATTGTTCAAAGGGGACATTTTCCAACTTCTGATACAGTGACTTCCAGATTAGGTCAAAGCTATAGCTTCATTGTGCATACTACTACTTTAACTCTACTTAAATATAACATGCATCTTAAAATTTGACATTGCTTTTAAAATGTGTTTGTTTACTGGGGATAAAAGGTGGCACTGAAGATAAAGGAACATGTTGCTAGAGTGTTTCTTTACTATGAGAATAGAAAGAATAATTGTTGAAAGTAATAGTTCCTATCTTCAGAACAGATTCACCATGTGAACAAGGAGGTGTTTCAGTATTAAAAGACACAGGCAGAGAATGAGGTAGTTAGCAGGAAGGAAAGTGGGAAGAAACAAAGAAAGGTACTGGGCTGGGGTTAGGGCTACATGGGGTTGTGCCATGTGATGCAAAGGCAAAATCTCAGAAACAGTAGTAGAGATGAGATATAAAGCCAGCAGCATCTAAGTCATCTGGATATAGAAAAGTGTGAACAGAGATATACAAGTCAAGAAGCAGTACGTACTGTCTGGTAAGAACAAATAAAGAACATCTGTCAGGTACATATAATACATATGAGTTTAACTCTTGAGACTACCATTACTTTATTGTGTTAGGTCAGAGATACAAGAACAGACAGATGCACACATAGACATGCCTCCGAATGCTTCAAAATCTATTCCACAAATAGCATTAGCTCCATTTTTCTTCTAATTTTACTCTCATACAAAGATTCCTGAGCTGCCTACTTCCCATTTTCTACATTTCCTTAATCCACACCTTTCTCTACTTTACCTTCTTAAAACTTGCAACTCTTCAAAATTATGTAATCTCCCAAAGGCCAAAAGCTTAATTTCAGTCTAGTATACATGTTTCCTCAAATTGATAATTATTTACAGCACAAATAATTTTAATATTTTTTCAGTAAACCAAATGTATTGTGAAAAAGTCAAAAGTTAAAAAATAACGCCAAATGTCATAAGAAATAATTATATTAAAAAACTATTCAAGATTACTACTTGAAGATACAGATTTATGAACATGTTTATTATGCAAAACTTTAAAAAATGAACATCTATCAGAATATCTGTAAAAGGGTGTTGTAGTGCCAGGCATGGTGGCTCACGCTTGTAATCCCAGCACTTTGGGAGGCCGAGGCAAGTGGATCACCTGAGGTCAGGAGTTTGAGACCAGCCTGACTACAACATGTTGAAACCTTGTCTCTACTAAATATACTACTAAATGTACAAAAATTAGCCGGACGTGGTGGCGTGCACCTGTAGTCCCAGCTACTGGGGAGGCTGAGATAGGAGAATTGCTTGAACCCAGGAGACAGAGGTTGCAGTGAGCTAAGATGCGCCACTGCACTCCAGCCTGGGCAACAGAGTGAGACTCTGTCTCAAAAAAAAAAAAAAAAAGTGTTGTGAAGTGATTTTACCACAATTTAAATTTTACACAGAACATGAATATATGCGTGTGTGTGTGTGTGTATAGATATATATATTTTTAAATGGAGTCTCGCTCTGTTGCCCAGGCTGGAGTGCAATGGTGTGGTCTCAGCTCACTGCAACCTCCGTCTTCCGGGTTTAAGTGATTCTCCTGCCTCAGCCTCCCAAGTAGCTGGGGTTATAGGCGTGTGTCACCACAACTGGCTAATTTTTGTATTTTTAGTGGAGATGGGATTTTGCCATGTCGGCCAGGATGGTCATTCCTGACCTCGTGATCCACCTGCCTTGGCCTCCCAAAGTGCTGGGATTATAGGTGTGAGCCACTGCGCCCAGCCATATGTATAATTTTTAAAAATCCACTACACTAATACTACTTGATATGAATAATACCTGATGGTCTGTATTTTTTAGTATTAAGATAAAAATTGTATATAGATAGTACTGAAAAGCTATTAATAGTTAACATAGCTGGATTTTTAAAAAGTAGTCATTGGCTGGGTGTGGTAGGTCACACCTGTAATCCCAGCACTTTGAGAGGCCAAGGTGGGCGGATCACCAGAGGTCAGGAGTTCAAGACCAGCCTGGCCAACATGGTAAAAACCTCATCTCTACTAAAAATACAAAAAATTAGCTGGGTATGGTGGTGCACACCTGTAGTCCCAGCTACTTGAAAGGCTGAAGTGGGAGAATCACTGGAACAGGGAAGGTGGAGGTTACACTGAGCTGAGATTACACCACTGCACTCCAGCCTGGGTGATGGAGGAAGACTGTCTCAAAAAAAAAAAATAAATAAATAAAATAAATAAAAAATGAAAAAGGTAGTCATTAAAATGACAATCCACTTATAAACTGCTTCTAGATATTGTGTGGTAAAGTCTGTCTAAAATAAAACTCATGTCTAATTATATAATTTCAAGTTATATACTTAGTAATTTCTTATACACTTAGTAATATACTAAGTTATATACTTAGTAATGCTTATTAAACCTTAATCTAATATCATAGATAATTTTGATAGTATGACTCCCCCAAAAAATTACATGTGAGTCTTTTTAGGAAAAATACTTCTAAATGATTTTTAGGCCCAGATAATATGACCATAACTTTATTTGTTTTTTGAGACAAAGCCTCACTCTGTTACCCAGGCTGGAGTGCAGTGGTGCAATCTCAGCTCACTGAAACCTCCACCTCCTGGGTTCAAGCAATTCTCTGCCTCAGCCTCACTGAAACCTCCACCTCCTGGGTTCAAGCAATTCTCTGCCTCAGCCTCCCAAATAGCTGGGCTTACAAGGGTCCAACACCACGCCTGGCTAATTTTTTTGTATTTTTAGTAGAGATGGGGTTTCACCATCTTGGCCATGCTGGTCTTAAACTCCTGACCTCGTGATCCACCCGCCTCAGCCTCCCAAAGTGCTGGGATTACAGGGGTAAGCCACAGCACCCAGCAGACCATAACTTTCAAAAAGAAACATCTTTGATACTTTTTCCATGATATCCTTCTAATTCCATTGTAGCAATAGGTTTTAAAAAATGATGAATCCAAGGAATCACCCACTTAAGAGTATGACATCTGTTTTCCCTTAATCAAAAAGATGACTGGTCGGTGCTATATCTTATTTAATTAAGCAAGAAGAATTAAAACAGTAGAAAACCAACAAAGTTGGGGAATATAAAGAATGAGATGCAGCCAGGTGCGGTGGCTCAATGCCTATAATCCCAAAATGCTAGGGCATTTTGGGAGGCCGAGGTGAGCAGATCACTTGAGCCCAGGTAGTTTTGAGACCAGTCTGGGCAACACGGCGAAACCCTGTCTCTACAAAAAAAATATAAAAATCAGTCAGGCGTGGTGGAACTCGCGTGTAGTCCCACCTACACAGGGGGCTGAGGCAGGAGAATTGCTTGAACCCAGGAGGTTGGGGCTGCAGTGAGCTGTGATCATGTCACTGCACTCCAGCCTGGGTGGCAGAATGAGACCCTGTCTCAAAAAAACAACCACAACAACAAAAAAAAGAGAGAGTGAGATGCTACCATTAACTGAAAAAATCTTACCATCAGTAGATACCACAAATGTACAAGTGGCTGTACCAATTTTTTAACTCTTCTGTACACCTCAGTTTCCCTATCTATAAAATAAAGGATATAACAACAATATCCACATCATAAGGTTGTTGTGAAGTTTAAATAACTTAATACATGTAAAGTACCTAGAACAGTGTCTGGTACATTCAAAGTGCCAATAGCTATTAGCTATTATTATCTATCTCATTGTTTAAAAGTAATCAATCACAAGAAGAGCTGGAGTGAGTATGATTCTATTGGGCAGAACTGGGCAACCTCAATTCCAAAGAGAAAGCCCTACAGCCACAATCTATACTTTTGGAAGAGGGAAATAACAAACTGTTTCAGTAAACTGTTTAACTTAGTTAATATTTTCTTGGCATCAATACCAGAGTTTAAAGATAAAACCCAAACCTTCTCCAAGGAAAGAGGGTTGCTCAGGTAGGCCCTAGGGTGGTCTCAATTTCATAACCCACTGAGTGATTTTATAGCAGTTATCTTTTGCTTCACAAAATTCCAACAAAAGGCAGATAGATGCTGGGGGTAGTATTTGTAGGTAGATAAATCTGGGATGAATAGATAAACACTAAAACCAATAAAAATAAAAACAAAACAACAAAAATCCCTAAATTAAAAGCTCCTGCAGCTGGGCGCAGTGGCTCACATCTGTAATCCCAGCACTTTGGGAGGCCGAGGTAGGCGGATCTGTTGAGGTCAGGAGTTCGTCACTAGCCTGGCCAACACAGTGAAACCCCATCTCTACAAAAAAATACAAAAACTAGCCGGGCGAGGTGGCGGGCGCCTGTAGTCCCAGCTACTCGGGAGGCTGAGGCAGGAGAATGGTGTGAACCCGGGAGGCGGAGCTTGCAGTGAGCTGAGATCCGGCCACTGCACTCTAGCCTGGGCCACAAAGCAAGACTCTGTCTCAAAAAAAAAAAAAAAAAAAAAAAGTTCCTGCAAACCCTTACTCTATTAAACAGAAATTAACCTGAAAAGAAATTTTTTGAAGAGTACAGGCAGGGCATGGTGGCTCACACCTGTAATCTCAGCATTTTGGGAGTCCGAGGTGGGAGGACTGCTTGAGCCCAGGAGTTTGAGACCAGCCTGGGCAACACAGAGAAACCCCATCTCTACAAGAAGTACAAAAAAGGGCGTGGTGGCACATTTCTGTAGTCCCAGCTACCACTTGGGACGCTGAGGTGAGAGGATGGTTTGAGCCTGGAAGATAGAGGCTATAGTGAGCCAAGATTGTGTCAATGCACTCCAGCCTGGGCAACACAACGACACCATGCCTCCAAAAAAAAAAAAAAAAAAGTCAAAGTAGGATAAAATGAAGCTTTATGTATTCATATAGGTGATTTATATTAAAAGTTACCAATGGGGCTGGGCATGGTGGCTCATGCCTGTAATCCCAATACTTTGGGAGGCTGAGATGACCAGCCTGGCCAACATGGTGAAAACCCATCTCTACTGAAAATACAAAAATTAGCCAGCCGTGGTAGCACATGCCTATAATCCTAGCTACCTGGGAGGCTGAGGCAGGAGAATTTCTTGAACCTGCGAGGCGAAGACTGTGGTGAGCCAAGAGAGTGCCATTGCACTCCAGCCTGGGCAACAGATTGAGACTCTGTCTCAAAAAAAAAAAAAAAAAGTTACCAATGAAGCATAATTTTCATCAGGGAAAAATCTGCCATTATAGTGTATGTACATATATTTGCATATATAAAAAAACTTGATGTATTTACATTAATAAAAGTTTAGTCAAAACAATGGCCATTTTAGTAAAACAAAAATGTTACCTTTAAACTCAAACTCTGAAGTTCAAAGGAAATGAAGCCTCCAATTTAATGTAATCAATTGTCACATCTTCTAAATTTATAGCCATTAAGAAAGAACTTTCCACATAGTATGTTTTCTTTTCTTTTCTTCTTTTTTTTTTTTTTTTTTTTGGAGACACAGTCTCGCTCTGTTGCCCAGGCTGGAGTGTAATGGTACGATCTCGGCTCACTGCAACCTCTGCCTCCTGGGTTCAAGCAATTCTCCTGCCTCAGCCTCCCTAGTAGCTGGGACTACAGACGCCTGCCACCACGCCCAGCTAATTTTTTGTATTTTTAGTAAAGACAGGGCTTCACCATGTTGTTTAGGCTGGTCTCGAACTCTCTGACATCAGGTGATCCACCTGTCTCAGCCTCCCAAAGTGCTTACAGGTGTGAGCCACCATGGCTGCTGGCCTGCATGTTTTTTCTCCTCTTTTTTTGAGACAGGCTCTCTGTCACCCAGGGTGGAGTGCAGTGGTGTGATCACAGATCACTAGGGCCTGAAGCTTCCGGGGTTCAGGTGATCTTCCCAGCTTCCGAAGTAGCTGGGACTAGAGGTGTGTGCCACCTATTTTTGGACTTTTTGTAGAGACAAGGTCTCACTACATTGCCCAGGCTGGTCTTGAACACATTGCCCAGGCTGGTCTTGAACTCCTGAGCCCAAGCCATCTACCTAGGGCTCCCAAAGTGCTATAATTACAGGCATGAGCCATCACACCCAGCATATATTTTAATGAATTGCTCCTAATTTTAAAATATACATTTTAGACAAAGAATCCCCATGAAATACATTTTTTCACATTTTTGAGAAGTAGAGAACTATTGGTTTCATTTGTATCTTCTCCTTTTTTAGTCAATTAATAATGAATAATTATGATGAAAAAATTAGTACCAATAACTACACTTACTAATAAGGATGGGAAAGTGACTTTAAAGTTATTCTAAAGTAGTATTAATATTCATCTACAATTAATTATTGAATTATTATTCCCTACAAGCTAAAATATTGGTTTCATCCTCCATGCTATGTAATTATGACCCTGAAATGTTTGTCTGATTTCTCAGTGTCCTCGCTCAAGCAATCCTCCTGCCTCAGCCTACCGAGCAGCTGGGACTATAGGCGCTCCCCCACCATGCCCGGCTAATTTTTTGATATTTTTTGTAGGGACAGGATCTCACATTATCTTGCCCAGGCCAGTCTCGAACTCCCAGGCTCAAGCATTTCTCTCACCTCAGCCTTCCAGTGCAGGGATTACAAGCAAGTCACTGGCCCTGGCCTCAAATGTTGTTTTTTTAAGGCACAAATATACATGCTACTTTTATAGAACAAAAATATAGTTTATGAATCTCAAGAACAAAGTGCATGCTGGTTAGTATCAATTTAAATCAGAACTTGAGAAAAAAATTAGGTATTTACTACAAAATTATAAATTTAAATGATTGGTTTCTTTCCTTCATGAAGCAAAAATAAAGCTCACTTTTCTAGAAAAGACTGTAAAAAGGAGACAGAAGCAAATGACCCTCTACTTCTCTTGTTCTTTCTTTTCTTTTCGAGATGGAGACTTGCTTTGTCGCCCAGGCTGGAGTGCAGTGGCGTGGTCTCGGCTCACTGCAACCTCCACCTCCTGGTTTCAATTGATTCTCCTGCCTCGGTCTCCCTAGTAGCTGGGATTATAGGCGCCCGCCACCACGCCTGGCTAATTTTTGTTTTATTTTGTGGAGATGGGGTCTTGCCATATTGGCCAGGCTGATCCTGAACTCCTGACCTCAGGTGATCTGCCCATCTCGACCTCCCAAAGTGCTGGGATTATAGGCGTGAGCCACTGCACCTGGCCCTACTTCTCTTGTTCTGTGGTATGAAAATTATCCTAAGCTGTAAGATTCCCAAGAAAACTGAAAGAATGGGGACGCGGGTAAGCTTTGCTAACCGTGGCCTTCCCCATCCACCTCTTCCCCCAACTTTTCCCATAAAAGCAACCTCTACTAATAAAACAAAGCATCTTTTACAAGTAGCTCCCTACAGGGATCCTATCTGTCCTTGAGTGCTTACCACAATCTGATTTCTGGACAGCTGACCCAAAGTTTGTTGATTTTACTGATCTTCAGAAAGCCACTGACTGGCTAAAGTCTTATTGGTGAACAGAGTCAAAAATCAGATGCCCCTGCCAAGCTTTACAGAATGAGGAGTTGGACAACACAGTTACGTTTGGCTGCACTGTGGTGAAACATATGAGGTATCTTCTTTTTGTCTTCAATCAGCCACACTTGGGCTGAGTAGCTCTATTACATCTTCAAAAAACTGAGCTCCAGTTCTTGATGGAGACAGAGGAAGGTCATTGAGGAGGTGGTTCAGCTCAAGAGCTAAGTGAAAAATGTCTTTTGATTCAGTCCTGCTTGTGGATAGAAGTCATCTTCGGGATGGAAGAGGGAGTGAGATGACCTAGAGTCTTGAATTGGTGGATCTGCAGGAACAGAAACTAAATACAGTGGAGACCTCTTAACTGAGTAACACCACGAGATGGATTTCCTGACAATGTGTCAATATAGGCTAAATATAAAAATTAAATATGTGCAATAAAAGTGATCATGCACTTGTTTTTCCAGATATCAAATGCATTTGTACCATTTTATGAATACATGTTTTCTTAATAACTGATTATAAAACAATGTAAAAAAAAAAAAAAAAAACAAGTTAAGAAAAATAGACCCCTTCAAACAAAAAGCCTATAATTTTGCCTATATGAGTGCCATTTCCTCACGTTTAAAAAGTAGGTTCTCCTTTCAAATGACTTTTTCTCCATATAGAAACTACAATCTGTCTACTCCACATAGTGTCAGTAGTAACATACATCAAATTTTAATTTGAGATAGATCTTTCAGGTTTTTTAAATCCCCTAGAGAAATGAAATTCAAATTACAACTCAAGGTACTACTTTAGAATAATCTACCTGCTTACAAATTCTAAGACTTGCATTAACCAAGTTTATTCCTACATAACAACCAGAAGAAGAGTATGTGTCATTAAGTCAGGCAATCCTTTAAATGTGAGTAGTGGCCACCTCAAATTTCCCTCAAACTTTGATTTTAAAAAAACTTTAAAGACCCACAACCAGATTACTGTGGATCTAATTTAAATTTTCTACATACATTTATAAGAATTTTGATGAACATTTGATTACTTATAATTTGAATATGTAAATTTACTGTATATACTCTCATAATTATTAGACCAGGAATCAGCAAACCTATGGCCAGTTGGCCAAATGCAGCCTGCCACTGATTTTTGTACACAAAGTTGTACTGGGACACAGCCATGCTTTTTCATTTATGTATTGTCCATGGCTACTTTCATGCTGCAATAGCAGAAAAAGCAGTCATGACAGGGACCACAAAACCTAAAATATTTACTGTATAGAAAAAGGTTGCCAACCCCTGATATTGACAATTATTAAAACATATAATACAATTACTTTAAATTATTTTGAAATGAAACAGAAATAACATGTAGAATTAAAATTAGTTATAGGTCAAACATAACAAATTTACCACAGAAAGAAAACGTAAAGTAAGTCCTAAGAGGACACTCCATCTGGCTTTCAGATGAATAATCTGATCTTTACATATAGAATATATATACATATATATGTAAATGCTATAAAACTAACATTCAAGAATATACAGATACACGCTATGGAACTGTTCATTTAAAAATGGCTAATTTTGTCATGTAAATTTCACCTCAATACATTTTTTTAAAAAATAAGAGTATATGCAGTACTTTACAGATTTCTACCTTTAAGTGGGCCACATCATAGTATAGTGGTTAAATATTTAAGTTACATCTTACCTAATAATGTGGTTTCTCCAAAATCTCTTAGATCATCTCAGACCCTTGTGTATATTTCTTCTTTGCCAGTAGATGGAGACAACACCACTGAAAGTTTAAAAGACATCATTCCCTGTTTAAAGGGAGCTTGCTGGTCTGAAAACTGGGGGAACCCTAACCCAAAGATTTCTTCATTTATTTTTTTAAAAGATGGAATGGCTATGCCAAAACAAGAAATCCAAGGGAATGTACGCAATATTAACTACGGATATCCTAAAAAATTTACTGAAAAGTAACTAAAATCTATGATACGGTAACTAAATCGTATTAAAATGCAATCATCTCTATAGCTTATAAGGTTCAAACTACCTGCTCTGTGCTCTCATTTAGGCTAAATCATTTATTTTTCAGTTTCAGCAAGTGTAATTCAGAATATATAAGAAAAAGAGTTCTTTGAATTCCACAGAGGTAGATGCAGTACATATATAGTTTTTGAATTAGTCATATATGCTGCTAGAAGCTTTTTATTCAAAATAAGACAACTATCCAGATCCACATGAAACAATAAGAACTTTAAAAAGAGAGTTAAAGCAGAAATGGTTGAAGCAGTAAGAAAAAAATCAATTTTATGATCATACTGAAGAAAAATGCTCATAAAAGGGAAGAATCAAATTTACCTACTTATTTCACTACTAAAAATTACATAAACAGACCAAAAACCATCTGTAAGAAATTTCAATTTCAAACCTAGAAGCTTAAGAAGTCATCTCAAAATCATTATCTATATTTTTCAATTAATAGCTTTCCTTTCCAAATTCAAAGCCTTAAAGCCATTTTTTTCAAATGCAATCATGAAAAAAAACCCAAAAGCAAAAAACAAAGAAAAACCCCAACAAGGTTATCAAGCTTAAAAGAGAAAACTAAGATATCACTACACTAGTTACATCTGCCACAAGGACTCCTGTCCTTAAAGTCCACTAAACAAGAACAACCAATTTGATATAAAATGTCTTAAGAAAAATACTTGTCTTAAACCAAACAATAATCAGTTTTGAAAGGGAACAGAAAAATCTTTAAATCTTTTAATTTTATGTATATTTTGCTTACCCTCTGATTATATATCAGGACTAAAATCAGCTTACATAAAAAGTGAATTCAGTATTCAAATATTTATTGCCATAGCTACAATACCTACCCTAGGTTAAAACTAGAACTGACAACTAAAATAAATTCTCTTACAACTCATTACTAGACAAAGTAGGTTAAAGTAGCCATGAACCACAAACTTCTATTTAACTCTTAAATTTCATGGTTTCTGTGAGACATAAACTATTATCTGCCAAGAAAACTATAACCACATTCTAACTGCCTTTAAGAGCACATAAACAACTAAATACCTTTTCATCATCCACATGGCAAATGCTCTGTGACTCTACTAAGTTAATCTTTAGGCTGGCTCCCTCTTGACAGACAACAAACTTCAATCCCCAATCTTTCAACAACTATTATATAATGCCAATAATGCTAGTTAAATAACAACCTCCAAAACAAAAAGGCACTTTGCAATTTTCAAAGTGTATTCACTTATATTATTAACTCAATCTTATAATAATGGGAAAACCTTAAAGTAAAAACTATGGCCAGCACACATAATCCACAGTGAAATGTTAACGATATTTGTATTTTGCACTGTTACCTGTCCATCAGCACAGATGAGACAGAAATTGCTTAAACTGAAAGGCCTTAAGTAAAGCAGTAACTAGAAGAGTGTCCTGGAATTCTGAGATTAATTATAAAAGAGATGTACTAAAGTGTAATTTTCACAGACCACATTACTACTACAGGAAATAAAATGATCAACAAGGAATGAGTTTTCTTTGTATTAATTGGATTTTTGGAAAACAAAAACAAAAACACCAGGAGTTAACCTGGCAAGTTCCTCTTGAGGATCTATGATGTCAGTGCTCCTGCCTCCACCTGCTGGCAAACACATTACAAAACTAGCTGAGATCTCAAGGTAAGAAAGTTAGCATTTTTTGAGTAACAAATTAATGTTGTTTTATGTAATATCTAGCATGATGCTAATTTTGTTAATAAATCATTAAAACGTTGATGAAATCCATTATACAGCTACAGGAAAACACATTTAATGTCACATACACAAAAAAATACAAAAGATTTTTTTAATCAGAATGTTATCAGGCCAAAAATCATCAAAAAAATTTTAATTACCTGATAAATGACATCTTGGAAAAGGACTGGAAAAGTAAGTGCTGCATCTTCTAGCTCATTTAGACTACAGTGCACTAGTGTTTCATCCTTAAAATAAAAAACACATATTGAATGAAACAAGATAGTAAAAGAAACTTCAAAGGATAATTTTACGTATTCTTAATCACCAAAAACCTAAAGCACCCACGCATATGTGGAATTTTACATTTATAATATATTACTATACATGGCACAGCAATTTGGGATAAGAGTTTGTAAAGTCACTAGTTCTCAGGTGTAGCTCCTGGGCCAGCAAGCAGAATAAACATCATCTGAGAACTAGTTAGAAACGCAAATGTTAACCTCACTTCTGATGATCAGAAACTCAGGGGAGGGGATGGGTCTCAGCAATCTCTGTTTTGTTTTGTTTTGTTTTTCTTTTTGAGACAGAGTCTCCCTCTGTTGCCCAGACTAGAGTGCAGGGGAGCTATCTCAGCTCACTGTAACGTCCTCCTACTGGGTTCAAACGATTCTCCTGCCTCAGCCTCCTGAGTAGCAGGAATTACAGGTGCCAGGAATCATGCCTGGCTAACTCTTGTATTTTTAGTAGAGACAGGGTTTCACCATGTTGGTCAGGCTGGTCTCAAACTCCTGACCTCAGGAACATTCCTCAGCCTCCCAAAGTGCTGGGATTACAGGAGTGAGCCACCGTGCCTGGCAACAATGTCTGTTTTTAGAAGCCCTTCAGATGATTTTGACACATGCTCAAGTTTGAGAAGCAAGGCTCTGAGTTCTGTAGTTGCCAAACCAACTTTCAGTTAAACCCACATGCATGTTACTTGTTTACAATTAGCAAATGTAAGTGTATAATCTAATTATTAAAAATATACATTCTGTTCATGTAACTCCTCATCCTCCAACTTTTTATAAAGCATCTTACTTTAAGTAGATGTTTCAGTATCTCACAAATTGTGTTTCATACAATTTCACTAAACACCAGACGATCTGGGCTCACTGCAACCTCCACCTCCCCGGATTAAGCTATTCTCCCGCCTCAGCCTCCCAAGTAGGTGAGATTAGAGGCACACACCACCACGCCCGGCTAATTTTTGTATTTTTAGTGGAGATGGGGTTTCACTATATTGGCCAGGCTGGTCTCAAACTCCTGGACTCAAGTATCTGCCCGACTTGGCCTCCCAAAGTGCTGGGATTACAAGCGTGAGCCACTGTGCCTGACCTAGATAAATTTTCTTTCTTTCCTTTTAAAATTGAAATGAGATCTCACTTTGTTGCCCAGGCTGCAATGCAGTGGCACAATTGTAGCTCACTGCCGCCTCAAACTCCCGGCCTCAAGGGATCCTCCTGTCTCAGTCTCCTGAGTAGCTGGGACTACAGGCTTTCACCATCAGGTTCATTCATTTCTTGTAGAGACGTGGGTCTCACTATGTTGTCTAGGCTGGTCTCAAATTCCTGGGCTGAATAGAGCCTCCCAAAGTGCTGGAATTACAGGCATGAGCCACTGTGCCTGGCTAAAATAAATCTTCTATGAGAACTAAACCACATCTCCAATTATAGGGTACCAGTAACAAATGCTTAATAATAAAATATTTTCCAATATGATATGAGATACATTTTTTACTAATATCAAGAAGTTAGTTCTTTCCCCAATCCCACTACTTCGTTTTACTAGCCTTAAAAAAAGTAAACAGATGGCCAGGCGCGGTGGCTCACGCCTGTAATCCCAACACTTTGGGAGGCCGAGGAGGGTGGATCACGAGGTCAGGAGGTTGAGACCATCCTGGCTGACACGGTGAAACCCTGTCTCTACTAAAAATACAAAAAATTAGCTGGGTGTGGTGGCGGGCGCCTGTAGTCACAGCTACTCAGGAGACTGAGGCAGGAGAATGGCGTGAACCCGGGAGGTGGAGGTTGCAGTGAGCTGAGATTGTGCCACTGCACTCCAGCCTGGGCTACAGAGCGAGACTCCGTTTCAAAAACAACAACAAAAAAAGTAAACATTTTAAAAATGCAAAATTAATACGAAATCAGATGCAGAGGGGAAACGTGACTATATATTAAATTTCATTAGCAAACGATAGGAGATAATCGTTTTCAAAGCTTTTCTGGTACCCTAAAATATCTTTTTTTCTTTTTTTCCCTGAGACAGAATCTTGCTCTGTTGCCCAGGCTGGAATGTGGTGACATGATCTCAGCTCACTGCAACCTCCGCCTCCTGGGTTCTAGTGATTCTTGTGCCTCAGCCTCGTGAGTAGCTCGGATTACAAGCGTATATTACCACACCCAGCTAATTTTTGAATTCTTAGTAAAGAATGGGTTTCACCATGTTGGTCAGGCTGGTCTCAAACTCCTGGCTTTCTGCCCAAAGATCGGACTCCCAAAGTTCTAGGATTACAGGCATGAGCTACTGCGCCCAGCCCCTAAAATACAAATTTTCAAATCACATCAAGACATCATATTGGGGCCACGCGTGGTGGCTCACACCTGTAATCCCAACATTTTAGGAGGCCGAGGTGGGTGGATCATGAGGTCAGGAGGTTGAGACCATCCTGGCTAACACAGTGAAACCCTGTCTCTACTAAAAATAACAAAAAATTAGCCAGGAGTGGTGGCAGGCACCTGTAGTCCCAGCTACTCGGGAGGCTGAGGCAGGAGAATGGCGTGAACCCGGGAGGCGGAGCTTGCAGTGAGCCGAGATCACATCACTGCACTCCAGCCTGGGCGACAGAGCGAGACTCCATCTCAAAAAAAAAATAAGAAATTGTGCTTTTGAGACTATTCATAAAAAGTGCATTGGTATAACATATATGCAAAAATAAGAATACGAAAAGGCTTATGGTCTTGCATATGGTTAATTCAGTTGACCCAAATTATATTTGGTCCTTCAGGAAAACATGATCCCAACAAAAGAAGGGGAAAGCTAACATAAGTATGATTCTAAAAAATAATTTCACCCCTTTATTCTCTCTACTTCCACAGATAATATACTTACCAAGTCTAAAACTAGGGAGAATTCCGGTGTGCTTCTTGTTTTCAGTGGAAGAGCAGGTTTCCTATTTAGTTGTTCTTCTGTCAGTGGCGGGACATGTTTGATGAAATAATAGCTATAAATCAGATTTTAAGAAAATGTCAACATTTTACTTTTTATAAATATAAAACATTACTAAGCTCAGCCCATTTAAAAATCTATAAAGCAGTTAACCCAGAAAACGAAACTTAGAAAAGATGTTAATAAAAGTGAAAATATACAAATTAGTTTATCTGTAAATCAGTAACAGCTGTTTTTGTTTGTTTGTTTTTGAGACAATCTCACTCTATCACAGGTCACTGTAACCTCTGTCTCCTGGGCTCAAGTGATCCTCCCACCTCACCCTCCCTAATAGCTGGGACTACAGGTTTATGCCACCGTGTATGGCCAGTTTTTGCATTTTTTTTATAGAGACGAGGTTTTGCCATGTTGCCCAGGCTGGTCTTGAACTCCAGGGCTCAAACAATCTGCCTGCCTAGGCCTCTCAAAGTGCTGGGATGAGCCACTGCACCCAGCCCCAGTAAAAGTTTCAATACCTACAGGTCACATATCTTGGCAATATACTATTTAGCCACCAATCCACATATATAACCTACTTTTACCATGCTCCAAAAAGGAAAGAAAGAGAAAAAAGCAACTCACGGGTCAAATACTTCCCAGTCTTCTTCATAGGTGGCCTCCGCATGGGCTGATGAGTAACCACTATCTGGAGTTACTGGTGCTATTTAACACAGTGAAAGACAAAACGTTGCTTTTACTTAATGCTTCATGAAATATACATTTTTACTGCTTCTATGTAAGATCTTCCTAAAGCCTTGTGTATTTTAAAGACAGAAATAATTTGTACACAACACCTAAAAGTCAACTTATTAACATATAGATCTAACTTTAGATCTAAAGGGGAAAATGACCACTATACAAAAAAAGGAAAACCAGATCATGGCTAGAATTAAGATGTTTATCAGCTAAGAAAAAATCTACTACTTATTACTACAAAAATGTACACCAAAAAATCCATGGTGTTTACATGTAATCACCAAAAAATTTCATGGTGCTCTTATAGGGGTAATAGTGCATAAAATGCCTTGTACATACACACAGTCAGTAAATGTACACTGAGAACAGACCCAAATGTAGTTTTTATTTTTGAGATGGAGTTTCGATCTGTCGTCCAGGCTAGAGTGCAATGGCACAACCTCAACTCACTGCAACCTCCACCCCACGGGTTCAAGCGATTCTCCTGCCTCAGCCTCGTGAACAGCTGGGATTACAGACGCGTGCCACCACGCCTGGCTGATTTTAGTAGAGACAGGGTTTCTCCATGTTGGTCAGGCTGGTCTCAAACACCCAACCTCAGGTGATCCATGCACCTCGATCTCCCAAAGTGTTGGAATTATAGGCGTGAGCCACCGCATCCGGCCTGTGAACAGTCTTTAAAAAGTTCATGAACCCTTTGAAGACTTATTAAAAAAAAATTGTATGTTCCCAGGAATCTTAAGACTATGATCTTTTTTTTTTTTTTTTTTTTTGAGACGGAGTCTCGCTGTGCCTCCTAGGCTGGAGTGCAGTGGCCTGATCTCTGCTCACTGCAAGCCCCACCTCCCGAGTAGCTGGGACCACAGGCACATGCCACCACACCCAGCTAATTTTTTGTATTTTTAGTAGAGACGGGGTTTCACCATGTTAGCCAAGATGGTCTGGATCTCCTGACCTCATAATCCACCCACCTCATGATCTGCCCGCCTCGGCCTCCCAAAGTGCTGGGATTAGATGCGTGAGCCACTGCACCCGGCCAAGACTATGATCTTAAAAAATTAAGAAATGTGGCCAGGTGTGGTGGCGGGTGCCTGTAATCCCAGCACTTTGGGAGGCCAAGGCAGGTGCATCACCTGAGGTCAGGAGTTCGAGATCAGCTTGACAAACATGGAGAAACTCCATCTCTATAAAAATACAAAATTAGCTGAGTGTGGTGGCGCATGCCTGTAATCCCAGCTATTCAGGAGGCTGATGCAGGAGAATCGCTTGCACCTGGGAGGCGGAGGTTGCAGTGAGCTGAGATTGTGTCACTGCACTGTAGCCTGGGCAACAAGAGCAAAACTCTAATCTCAAAAAAAAAAATAATAATAATAATAATAATTATTTAATTAAGAAATGCTACTTTATGCAGACATTTTGTTATTTTCTCGTTTTTTGTTTTGAGGTGGAGTCTCAGTCTGTTGCCCAGGTTGGAGTGCAGTGGCACGATCTGGGCTCCGCCAGCCAGAAATCATTCTTTCTAATCTTTTTTTTGAGACAGCGTCCTGCTCTATTGCCCAGGCTGGAGTGCAGTGGAGCAAACACTGTGGCCTTGACGTGGGATCCAGAGATCCTCCTGCCTCAGCTTCCCATATAGGTGGGACTACAGGTGTACCACCACACCTGGATAATTTTAAAAATTTTTTTGTGGAGACAAGAAAGTGTCTCATTATGCTGCCCAGGCTGGTCTTGAACTCCTGGGCTCAAGAGATCCTCCTTCCTCGGCCTCCTAAAGTGCTGGTGAGCCACCATACCTGATCAAAATCACTCCTTAGGAGACTTATTATTTTACTTCTAATTTATAAACAACTTAAAATGATCAAGAAGTAATTCTATATTGCATGCCATTGTTCATTCCCAGTTTGAGCTAAGAGCTTATCTTTTGACAGAGCTTTTGACAGAGCTTTAGAAATTATGCTGGGAATTTTCTGGTTCGGCGCGGTGGCTCACGCCTGTAATCCCAGCACTTTGGGAGGCCAAGGTGGGCAGATCACGAGGTCAGGAGGTTGAGACCATCCTGGCTAACACAGTGAAACCCTATCTCTACTAAAAACACAAAAAATTAGCCAGGCGCGGTGGCGGGCGCCTGTAATCCTAGCTACTCGGGAGGCTGAGGCAAGAGAATGGCGTGACCCCGGAAGGCGGAGCTTGGAGTCAGCCAAGACTGCTCCACTACACTCCAGCCTGGGTGACAGGGTAAGACTCTGTCTCAAAAAAAAAAAAAAAAATTCATGCTGGGAATTTTCCAAGACAATAACTGTAACTTAAATGTAAGAAGACAAAGGTAACTTATAAGCCAAATAGGTAATGTCTCAGATATAAAAATTGAAAGTGGAACCCAATACAAATTTCTATAATCTTTCTATAGAAATGAAATGGTAAGTCTTTCAAGACAAAAATTAATCTTTTGTGCAATTATCATGTGTTAACATCTTTTGAGACAGAGTCAACGTGGTGTGTATGTTCAATGGATGACATCAGATGTAAAGCAGAATTTTTGTTCATCTCTGACATTATGCTTCCAATAATTCATTAGCACAAGAAAATATATCTTCCAACAACTTTCCTGTTTCAAGTTCCTATTAATCTCAGATGAATGAAAGAGTATTTTTATTTGTTTTACTATTATTTTTTGAGACAGGTCTCACTTTGTTGCCTAGGCTGGAGTGCAGTGGCATGAACACAGCTCACTGCAGCCTTGACCTCACAGGCTCAAGCAATCCTCCCACCTCAGTCCTTCAAGTAGCTGGGACTATAGGTGTGCGAGCCATGAAGCCCAGCTAATTTTTTGTTTGTTTGTTTTTGTAGAGACAGGGTTTTGCCATATTGCCCATGCTAGTCTCGAACTCCTGTGCTCAAGTGATCTGCCCACCTCGGCCTCCCAAAGTGCTGTGATTATAGGCATGAGCCATGACACCCAGCCAAGGATATTTGTTAGGTGTTTATATGCTAAGCATTTTGCATATTTTATCTCATTTAGCCTGCAAAACTTTGTATTACAAAAACCATGTTAAAGCTAAGAAAACTGTTTTTGAAACTGTCTCAAGAGCTTAAATAAGTTGTCCAAAGTAACACAGCTGCCAGCTTCCTACCTTCTTGTTCTCTTTGGCTATGTTCTTAAAGTTAAGGAAACGAATACTTTGTCACTCATACTAAATGCCTCTATCTATATTCTCATGATCATCCCAATCAGAGTAACTGCAATGTGACATACCATGTCATTTAGCTCACTTCTTTGTAGCAGCACTCACCATACTATATAGTGATGTTTCTCTATATTTGGCTTTTCAATTAGATCACAAACTCCTCAGGAGTCAATTCATCAACAGTTCCCATCACAAAAAAATAGGCGCTCATAAATGTTGGGGGAATAAATGAATGACTGTGACAACTACAGTATATCTTAATTTTCCCTTCTAGAAACCACTAAGGTTACAGAAATCCTTTCTCCATCCTCATAGTTGTCAGAAAAAAGAAATACAAAGGCTTACATAGCAGCATGAAAATACAGAACAAACATCAAACAGGAAGCCAAAGCCCTGAACTTTAGTCTATACTTTACTTCATTAGTCTTATACCACTGGGTAAAGTAATAAGCATAAAATGATGGGTTAAAGGTGGGTTAAATTGCAAATAGTACCCACAAAAGAATGAATGTAATTTTATTGATTTGCTTGTTAGATTCTGTATTATTTTTAAATTCTAAATTTAACATTATACATATAAATCTTTCACTTGATGACTTTAAAATAAACCTTTCCTATTTTGCTGCTTGTCTCTTCATGTTGGTATTATTGGATTGCATTATATAGAAATTTCATAATTGTATCATATTTTCTTTAAATGTTTTCTGCTGTGTCAATTACTTTTTTAAAAGTTTCCTTTTCATAGCTGAGAGAAGTACAGATGCTCCTAGACTTATGTTGGGGCTACATCCCAATAATCCCATCATAAGTCACAAACATCTTAGGTCAAAATGTATTTAACACCCTGATAAACCCATTGTAAAATAGAAGAATTGGAAGCTGAACCACTGTAACTCAGGAACCATCTGTATATTCTATTTCCTTAAACCAAACTATGCTT
The DNA here is from genome assembly GCF_008728515.1 of Papio anubis. NCBI lineage: Eukaryota > Metazoa > Chordata > Mammalia > Primates > Cercopithecidae > Papio > Papio anubis. Next base: position 142,560,100 of record NC_044982.1, read on the forward strand.
CTTTTTTTCTTTTTTCTTTCTCAAGACTGGATCTTGCTCTGCTGCCTAGGCTGGATTGCAGTGGCTCAATCATAGCTCACAGCAGTCTGGAACTTCTGGGCTCAAGCAATCCTTCCACTTCAGCCTCCAGAGTCACTAAGACTACAGGCACACGCCACCATCCCCAGCTAATTAAATTTTTTTTTTTTTTTTTTTTTTTTGCCAGGCACAGTGGCTCACACTTGTAACCCCAGTACTTTGGAAGGCCGAGGTGGGCAGATCATTTGAAGTCAGGAGTTCGAGACCCCCTGGTCAACATGATGAAATGCCGTCTCTACTAAAAGTTAAAAAAAAAAATTAGCTGGGCATGGTGGCACATGCCTGTATTCCCAGTTACTCAGGAGGCTGAGGCAGGCAAATTGCTTCAACCAGGAGGCCGAGGTTACAGTGAGCCGAGATCATGCCACTGCACTGTCCAGCCTGGGCAACAGAGTGAGACTCCACCCCAGACAGCATCTGGCTCTTCTGCCCAGGCTCGTCTCAAACTCTTGACCTCAAGCAATCCTCCTGCCTTGGCCTCCTGAAGTGCTGGGTTACAGGCCTGAGTCATCATGCCTGGCCCCAAACTATGTTTCTTAACTAATATATATTTACTGGGCTCTCTCAAATACCTGGTACTACAATAAACAACAACAACAAACAAACAAAACAAATTTAAGATAAAATCTCCATGCCCTAATAAGAAGATAGCCTTCTTCAGTTTTATTTCTGCTTTTAAGAATGGTGGAACACAATTCCATCTTGTACCTTGTCTATCCACCACAGTACTCAGAGGTAATAAATTCCTGATCCATGTGTTTCCACATTTCAGGGACAACTGGCTCCAAAACCCAATAATTATGTTTGGCCTTTATAAGGTTCCAAGTCAGGCTGCAAAGTTAGGTATATGGGGAGATCTAGGAACAGAAGCACTTTCTGGGGGGATGTCATCGACGTAATCAAACAAATCTGAAGGTATGAGACTGCCCCTAGGTAATGACCTCAGACATAAGGGTCTAAGACTTGTGCAATAATAATAAGGATGTTCATAAACATGAGCATATATACATATACATATACATATACATATATATATATATATATACACACATTTTTTTTTTTTTTTTTTGAGACGGAGTCTGGCTCTGTCGCCCAGACTGGAGTGCAGTGGCCGGATCTCAGCTCACTGCAAGCTCCGCCTCCCAGGTTTATGCCATTCTCCTGCCTCAGCCTCCCGAGTAGCTGGGACTACAGGCACCCGCCACCTTGCCCGGCTAGTTTTTTGTATTTTTTTAGTAGAGACAGGGTTTCACCGGGTTAGCCAGGATGGTCTCGATCTCCTGACCTCATGATCCGCCCGTCTCGGCCTCCCAAAGTGCTGGGATTACAGGCTTGAGCCACCGCGCCCGGCCATGAGCATATATTTTGTTAGTTGTATTAAATTTCTCCAAGCAGTAAGATTAGTGGTCATAATTAAACTGTAAAATGACTAATACCTAGTCAAAATCTTTAAAAAATTTTTAATTTCAAAATGACTTTGGATTTTTGGGACAAAGTTTTGTTTCCAATTTTAATTTTTTCTGAACTTCCAGGAAGAAAAATCTATGCATATAATCTGCTCATTTAAGAAAAAATTTGAAATACTATTATTTTTTATCAACTACTCATGAAGATGTATAAGAAAAGAAATTTTCTTCACCTGTAAGGGGTGGGATATCACGATTAACTGTTTCTTCTGCTTCTTCTAAACCATTGTTTATTGATGGTCTCACTTGAACTGCTTGATTTGAGTAAGCTGCTCCATTAGTTGATGTAGTAGTACTGGTAGTGATCTCATCCACCTGTTCCATATCAAGTTGTTTTACTATTTCTTCAGCTTCCACAGCCTGTCCTGGAGAATCTGATCCTGATGTTCCTGAAATCATGATTCAGTGTACTATCACCATTTAAAAATGCAACTATTTAGAAAAACTAAACGCAACATCAATGTACAATATATTTACTTAGACTGATGATTCCTGCAGGAACAAAGCCGAGGATTTTGTTTTTTAGAGAATCTTTGCTAGCTATTTCAAACACTGAAGAACAAAGACTTACAGGCTAGAGTAACATTTGTGAGCAAAGTTTTTGCATCCTAGTCGTGTGCAATTGTAATTTTTCAACCAGAGGTATCAAAAAATTAGCTAACTGTTCCCCTAATCATGAGAACCTTTTAATTAAAAGATAGAAGAATAATTTCTCAGCCAAACCTCCATCTCAATAACAAAGACTGGGCGAGGTATGATGACTCACGCCTGTAATCCCAGCACTTTGGGAGGCTGCGGCAAGCAGATTGCTTGAGCTCAGGAGTTCGAAACCAGCCTGGGCAACATGGCTGTCTCTACAAAGAATATAAAAACTAGCTGGGTGTGGTGGTGCACATCTGTGATAGCAGTTACTCAGGAGGCTGAAGTGAGAGGATCGCTTGGGCCCAGCAGGATGTCAAGGCTGCAGTGAACTGTGATCGTACTACTGCACTCCAGCCTGGGTGACAGAGCAAGACCCTGTCTCAATTAAAAAAATAATAATAATAATCCCCAGTCTTTCCATTTCCTTCTAGAATCTTCCAAATGTCACTTTAAACAAAAGTAACAAAAAAAATTAATCTTCAATATTCTCAACTTCCTTACAGAACATTCCTTCTCCCTTGTTGCTTTAAGTTTAACCTCTTTCCTAAAAGGTTTTCCTGATACCCTTCCCTCAATGTTCTTTATTCTCCCATACCCAATATATGAATTGAATCAGAATTCATTTACCTCCATTGCTACTATCCAATCATTGGTTTTCCACTAATGTGCAAAAAATGTCTGCTCTTTTGAGACTGATGTCACATGGCTATATAATTCTTCACTTATCCTCACTGCTGGCACTTACCATCTACTGCCAGAATCCTCTCAATCACAAATACATAGCTAGTAGTTTACTGCTCTATTTAACACAGTATTTTTTCTAGTTGTTATTACAGATGATGTCAATGACTCATCCAATGACTAATCTTCAAAGTTCTTCTCCTCTTCAGCTCCAACTATCTTCACTCATACTGTTCTATATCAGTTACTACTATGGCTATAACCTGGACATTAACACTGAGAAACTTCACCTCTGAAGCCTAAAATTCTAATACTCTGTTAACCACTTACCACAACCTCCTAACCCTCAAGTTATATATCTCATACTCCCATTATATGTGATCTTCGAACTTGATAAAGGCCAGTCTAATTCCAAACACATCCCTCAAACACTTCTTCTCAGCCCTCCTCATCTAGTTAGACTTCATGGTGTATCACTTAAACGCACTGTCAAACTGGCAGCCTCAGTATCCTTGATTCCTCATTCCACCACTGTCATCCATCAAGAAATCCCTCTTGAATCAATGTAACCAACAGACTTCTCAGACCCTAGTCCCAAGCTATGGAACAAAAAATACAATTACAAAGACTAGTCATAATCCAAATAAAACAGAGACACAGAGACAGGGAAAGGTGGTGGCGGGGGAGGGGGGCAGAGAGAAGGGGAAGGGGGGAAAGAGAGGGGTGGGGGAGAGAGGTGGGGAGAGAGGGAAGGGGGCGGGGTTGGGGGGAGAGAGAGAGAAAGAAAATATCACTGTAAACCTTCACTATTCTTCCCAAGTCCCTTCCACTAGAACTATCTCATTAATGACACCATCTCTTCCTTCCAAGAAAAAACTCTATCAAACTTCAACTCCTTCTTCCCCAGATATCTATTTCTGTACAGACCTTCAGAGATGTACACACCTTCAGAGATTCTTTACTTCAGCATGAGGGGAAAATATTACTACTGGTTTTTTTTTTTTTTATTTATTTTTTTGAGATGGAGTTTCACTCTTGTTGCCCAGGCTGGAGTGCAATGGTGCAATCTCAGCTTACTGCAACCTCGGCCTCCCGGGTTCAAGCAATTATCCTGCCTCAGCCTCTCCAGTAGCTGGGATTATAGCTGGGCAAGTGCCACCATGCCCGGTTAATTTTTTTTGTATTTTTAGTAGAGACAGGGTTTCGCCATGTTGGTCAGGCTGGTCTTGAACTCCTGACCTCAGTGATCCGCCCGCCTTGGCCTCCCAAAGTGCTTGGATTACAGGTGTTGAGCCACCGCGCCCGGCCTGAATATTTTTATTTAACTATTTCATGGCATTTCAAACTCAGCATGGCCCAAATAACATTCAATTATCTATCTCCCAGGAACTTTATTTTCCTTGAATCTTCTACTCTTGTGTCATCTTCATCTCTATTCTCTTTCACTTCCAATCTGCATCAAAAATGTGTCCATTTTCTATTCTCTGATCCTTCCTGTCTTCTCTAATACAAGTAAGGTCTCATCAAGTCTCACAAGAACGACTACAAGTCTACTAATTGTTCTACCTGCCTATGGCCTCTTCAGAATCTAGCGTACACACTATTGCCCAAGTGATCATCTTTATAAAACATAGATCTGATCATATTATTCACCAATTTAAAACCTTTCAGGCTGCTCTGCCTATGGAGTAGCCATTCTTTATTCCTTTTCTTTCTTTCTTTTTTTTTTTTTGAGACAGTGTTTTGCTCTGTCACCCAGGCTGGAGTGCACTGGCGCGATCTCAGCTCACTGCAACCTCCACCTCCCAGGTTCAAGGGATTCTCCTGCCTAGAGCAGCTGGTATGACAGGCGCATGCCACCACACCCAGCTAAGTTTTGTATTTTTCTTTAGTAGAGACGGGTTTCACCATGTTGGTCAGGCTGGTCTTGAACTCCTGACCTCATGATCTGTCTGCCTTGGCCTCCCAAAGTGCTGGGATTACAGGTGTGAGCCACCGTGCCTGGCCTATTCCTTTACTTTCTTAATAAACTTGCTTTCACTTTGGGGGGAAAAAACCCAACAACTTTCAATTATCCCACACTTGAATAAAGTTCATCATCTTATATGTTAGCTCTGTACTATGACTTCCTCATAGCTCTCTTACTGTATCCGTTCTCAAATCCAGTGCTCCATTAATTACAAACTACAAACAGCTCTCAAATACACTGTGCTGTTTTCTGCTGCAAGGCCTCTACTCATGCTGCTCCTTCTACCTGGAATGCCTTTTGCCACTTTTCCAAATTCAGCTTTTCTTTCAAGCCTTTTGTGAGCCACTACCCTCACAACCCAGAAGACAAGGCCAATCCAGTCTTTTACTTTTTTAAGAGACAGGGTCCCACTCAGCGGTCCAAGCTTGAGTGCAGTGGTGCAATCATAGCTCACTGTAGCCTCAAACTCCTGGGTTCAAACTGCTGGGTTGAAGCATTCCTCCCACCTCAGTCTCTGGAGTAGCTAGGACTACAGGCATGCATTACCATGCCTGAATAATTTTTACATTTTTTTGTAGAGACAGGGTCTCACTATGTTGCCCAGGCTAGTCTCAAACTCCTGCCCTTGAGCAATTCTCCTGTCTCAGCCTCCCAAAGAGTTCAGATTATAGGCATCAGAAACCACACCCAGCTCCCAAGGAGCTGTATATTATTAATGAGGTGGAAAACAAACATGAGACGTTGACAAAATACGCTAATAAAATCAAAAAGATCTTTTTAAAAACTATGTATTTTTTTGCTGGGCACGATGGCTCTCATCTGTAATCCCAGCACTTTGGGAGTCTGAGGTGGGCAGATCACTTGAAGGTCAGGAGTTTGAGACCAGCCTGGTCAACATGGTGAAACCCCGTCTCTACCAAAAATACAAAAAAAAATTAGCTGGGCGTGGTGGCAGGCACCTATAGTCCCAGCTACTTGTAAGGCTGAGGAAGAAGTATCGCTTGAACCTGGGAGGCGGAGGTTGCAGTGAGCGGAGATCACGTCACTGCACCCCGGCTTGGGCAACAAAGCGAGACTTCGTCTCAAAAAAACAAAAAAACTGGCCGGGCGCGGTGGCTCAAGCCTGTAATCCCAGCACTTTGGGAGGCCGAGACGGGCGGATCACGAGGTCAGGAGATCGAGACCATCCTGGCTAACACGGTGAAACCCCGTCTCTACAAAAAAAATACAAAAATCTAGCTGGGCGAGGTGGTGGGCGCCTGTAGTCCCAGCTACTCGGGAGGCTGAGGCAGGAGAATGGCGTAAACCCGGGAGGCGGAGCTTGCAGTGAGCTGAGATCGGGCCTCTGCACTCCAGCCTGGGCAATAGAGCGAGACTCCATCTCAAAAAAAAAACAAAAAACAAAAAACAAAAAAACTATGCATTTTTAAAAAACACCCAAATCACAGTTAACAATTTATACTCACCATTTTTATTTGCTGGTGAAAAAAAGTTGAAGACAGGTGAAAATATGGTCCCCAACAAAGTAGTCCTTGGAGGACTGCCAGAGGAAGGATTATCTTCTAATTTTCCATTTTGTTTTACATGTTGATTTGTCATTTCATAACTACCAGCTTCTAAAAAAGAAATAAGAAAAGAGTCATGATCTAGAAAACACTGACTTTCAGAAATGTGTTATAAATCATTCATTACAGAAATAACTTTTTCCCTCATAATACTTCACAAAAGCTAATTAATGTTAATGTTCAGGAGAGCTTATTAAAGAAACACTGAGGTAAATTACTTGTAAGTCAAATGCTCTTTATGTATCAATGTGTTTATAACGCTAACATTTGCTGAGTGTTTTCAAAATAGATTTACACCTATAGACTGAAAGGCTTCAAATTAACACAGTATAACACAAAATGAAGAAAATTCTTTGTAAGCAAGCAAACTAGCTCCCACCATCTAAAACACAAATAATTTTATTTTTGTTTGCATTCTGGGATAGTTCTAATTCATAAAATCTTCCCTCACATCTGTTTCTATCTAATGAATGACAACTAAATGAATAGAGGCAACATAACTCTACTGAAGCAGAAGGCTATATATAGCAGTGTCAAAAATTACTTATGGATACTGAGGCACCATCTCAGAGTGGCTAGGGAGAATAATTTTAAGTTTCCTGTAAATGAAAATGTTCCACAGATCTTTTAAAAATATAAAAGTAAAATCAATCAACTGTTCTAATTAATCATCCTCTGACTTTCCACAACTTTTGATGTCTACAACACTTATTTCCTTCTTTGCTTTGGTTCTTCTAACTTGTTTCTTTCTCTATTTTGTCCCCCTTGTCTTGTCTCAGTCTTTTTCTCCCTCCTGGTTTGTTTTTTCTAACAATAAAGATATATTATTGCACTGGGCAGAGACAAGGGGAGAAATTGCAGCTGTGTTTAAGATAGCATTGGTTAAAACAGTACTCCATACTCTAAAGCAGGGGTCCCTAACCCCATACTTGCTGGTACCAGTCCGCAGCCTATTAGGAGGTGCACAAGCATTAACGCCTGAGCTCTGCCTCTACTACCTTATCTGCAGATAAGCTGCTGCATTAGATCCTTTTAGGAACATGAACCCTATTGTGAACTGCACATGCAAGGGATCTAGGTTGTGCGATCCTTATGAGAATCTAATGTCTGATGATCTGAGATGGAACAGTTTATCCTGAAACCATTCTCATCACTGTCAGTGGAAAAACTGTCTTCCACAACACTGGTCCTTGGTGCCAAGAGGTTGGGGACTGCTGCTCTGAAGTGTTATTCTGTATAGCTGTCTCTGCTTTTCCTTAATGTTTTTCTCCTTCTTTTTGACTTGGAGGAGTTTCTCTGCTATACAACAAGGTATTGACAGAGTTTATTAACAGTGGCACTATTGTCATTTCAGTCTGATAATTCTTTGTTTTGAAGAGCTGTCCTGCGTATTGTAGGATGTTTAACATCTCTGACATCCACCTGCTAGACCCTAGTAGCCACCCTTCCACATGTTGTGACAACCAAAAAGGTCTCTAGATATTGACAAATGTCCCTTGGAGGAAAAAAATCACCCCTAGTTGAGACTAAGTGATACAAGTCCCCTCTGAGCTTTTAAGTAGAATAATCTAGGAAGAAATTTGATACGTATTTCAATTAAATTAAGTCACAATTATTATTGCTTTAAGAAATGAGTTTATTAGATGTCCAAAATATTGACCCACATACATTTTTATGCTAAACAGCACAAAGGTATATAGTTACTCTACCTTTACTTACTTTAATTCAAAGTAAGATTCAAATTAGCACATTTTAATTTCACTTCATGTTACTAATAATACAAAGATTACAAAGTTAAGGCAAAAATTACTCAAAGTAGTTTTGTTTTGTTTCGAGACAGAGTCTCACTCTGTCACCCAGGCTGGAGTGCAGTGGCACAATCTCGGCTTACTGCAACCTCCGCCTCCCAGGTTCCAGCGATTCTCAACCTTCAGCCACCTGAGTAGCTGAGATTACAGGCATGCACCACCACGCCTGGCTAATTTTTTGTGTGTGATTTTAATAGAGACAGGGTTTCGCCATGTTGGCCAGGCTGGTCTCAAATTCCTGGCCTCAAATGATCCGCCGACCTCGGCCTCCCAAAATGTGAGGATTACAGGCATGAGCCACTGCACTCGGCCACAAAGTAGATTTTTAAAAATAGGTAAGAAATGTGTCAGGTGAGATCTCTGCTTACACCTAAATAAAACAGTATCTAAATATTAACAAACCTCCATTTACTTGACTTTTCCGTCTTACTCGAGATATCTGTTTGTTAGGTTTTTCTCCTGCTCTTGGTGTTGACGTGATCAAATTGTTATCTATATCACGTTCAATTCTACTCCGTTTTGAAGGATTTTCTCTCTCTTCCTTAAGATATAAGAGAAAAAAAACACACTAAGCACAGTCATTCTGCCTTATAGGTTACAATATTAAAATGAAAAAATATGGTATAATATACTTTCCTCTGCTTTTCATATCCAGGAAAAACAAAATGCAATTATAGGTAATACCAAACAGTAGTAGAAAACACAGAAAAATGTTGACAGGGTTGTAAAAGTATGAATGCAATTACAATATACAAATATAATTACAGCATCCCCATAATTCAGATCCCTTCCCCAAGGTCCATTAAGTTTTCCATGCTATCAAAATATTGAAGTATTCAATGTGCTCTGAATCTTCAAATGCTTCCCCTCATTTTTAGAACTGTCCTAAAGAATAGAGATCATTTCCTTAAGCGACTCAGGGTAGGAGAGACAGCCCCACTGAATGTGCTGGCAAGTCACATATTGCCCAAAAATAGGGGGTGGGGATAAAGGTGGGGCCTGGCACTGCCACACCCCCACTGCCTACCTCAATTATTTAATTGTCAGAATAAATATGTCAGAATAAATAGCATAGAGTCTATCCCTTAACAAAGCTATTTGCTGCCTTATATGGGGCAAGCCCACATGACCAGTTTATACTATTCTTGCAGTATTAATGGACTAAAATAGTACACTTTCAGCCATTAGGATGATTTACGTTTCTCTATTTATACATATATATATATGTTTTCTAATTTGAAAATTTTGTTTGTTTTTTGTTTTTTTTTTTTTGAGACAGAGTTTTTCCTCTGTTGCCCAGGCTGGAGTGCAGTGGCATGATCTTGACTCACTGCAACCTCAACCTCCTGAGTTCAGGTGATTCTCCTGCCTCAGCCTCCCAAGTAGCTGGGATTACAGGCACCTGCCACCATGCCCAGCTAATTTTTGTATTTTTAGTAAAGACGAGGTTTCACCACGTTGGCCAGGCTGGTCTTGAACTCTTAACCTCAGGTGATCCACCCGCCTCAGCCTCCCTAAGTGTTAGGATTACAGGCGTGAGCTACCGTGCCCGGCCTCATTTGTAAATTTTTTCTAGAGTCATAGTCATATACATGAGTGATTTTTTTTTTCTTTTTTTTTTTGAGACAGAGTCTGACTCTGTCGCCCAGGCTGGAGTGCAGTGGCACGATCTCGCCTCACTGCAACCTCCGTCTCCCTCCCGGGTTCAAGCCATTCTTCTGCCTCAGCCTCCTGAGTAGCTGGGATTACAGGTGTGCACCACCACACCCAGCTAATTTTTGTATTTTTAGTAGAGACAGGGCTTCACCATATTGGTCAGGCTGGCCTCGAACTCCTGACCTCGTGATTTGCCAGCCTCAGCCTCCCAAAGTGCTGGGATTACAGGCATGAGTCACAGCATCTGGCCACATGAGTGACTTTCTAATATTACTATAATACTGCCCTACATAATTCCTTGCTGTTTTAATGAGACTACCTGAAATCTTTTGGTAAGGATTAGATCTTCAAATGTATATATTATATATAATTGGTAAATATAATCAACATTCTTATCTCTACTTTTTTGTATTTAATGTTTTTACCCTACAGCAACTAATAAAATACACTAATAAACATTTTCTTTTTTTTCTTTTTTTTTTTTTTTTTGAGACGGAGTCTCGCTCTGTCACCCGGGCTGGAGTGCAGTGGCCGGATCTCAGCTCACTGCAAGCTCCGCCTCCCGGGTTTATGCCATTCTCCTGCCTCAGCCTCCCAAGCAGCTGGGACTACAGGTGCCCGCCACCTTGCCCGGCTAGTTTTTTGTATTTTTTAGTAGAGACGGGGTTTCACCGTGTTAGCCAGATGGTCTCGATCTCCTGACCTCGTGATCCGCCCGCCTCGGCCTCCCAAAGTGCTGGGATTACAGGCTTGAGCCACCGCGCCTGGCCACTAATAAACATTTTCTAAAAGTTGAACATTGCTGTATTATTTCTGAAACAAAACTTCGCATTGTAAATGGTGAAAATTACAATAGCATACAATACTGCCTCAGTGATCCACAAGAAAATCCTTCAAATTCTGACCATGTACTGTTCTCCTATATTTTAAAATGAGGATCGGGAAGCCTCCTATCACAAACATGGAATCTTCACTATCAAAAAATACAGGAGCTCTCTTTATATAAAGTCTTCCAAGAACAGAAATAATACAGCAAAGTTTCAACTACATTAAGTCCTAGCCTCCCCCTGAAATTTCCTAGTACAGCTGCTATAAAATACATACATACATTCCCGAAAACCTTGCATTCTGCAACAATAAAAGAAACAAAGCTTATGGAAAAAATGGGTCCAGAAGGGGAGAGAGGTATGTTGGGGCAGATTAGTTTATGCCCCTGGAACTTTGTAACCATAGCACTAACAAAAACAATGATTGGAGCTGGGCTTGGTGACACACGCCTGTAATCTCAGCTACTTGGGAGACTTAGGTGGGAGCCCAGAAGTTCAAGGCTGCAGGGAGCTATGATTGCACCACTGCATGCCGGCCTGGGCAACAGAGAGAGACTCTGTCTCTAAAACAACGATTGGGACCACGAGAGAAAACTTGGACATCCCTACCCAAGTAAGGCAGCTAAGAGGGCTGGAATGCTATCTCAGGGGATAATAAAGGGTACCAGAAACAATGAAGTAGAAACCGGGGCTTATGGGAGAAGTGAAGTTTAAGCTAGAGGGCTGCTGTTAAAGTTGGGCACAAAAGGAAATGCAAACGGCCATATGTGAAGAGTCCCTGCTAGACCAGGGTGCACCTCTCTGGAGAGGGAATGTCTGCTGCAGATTATCACTTTTAATTAAAAATAAAAATAGGCCAGGCGCTGTGGTTGAAGCCTGTAATCCCAGAACTTTGGGAGGCCGAGGCGGGCGGATCACCTGAGGTTGGGAGTTCGAGACCAACCTGACCAAAATAGAGAAATCCTGTCTCTACTGAAAATACAAAATGAGCCAGGCATGGTGGCACATGCCTGTAATCCCAGCCACTTGGGAGGCTGAGGCAGGAGAATCACTTGAACCCGGGAGGTGGAGTTTGTGGTGAACCGAGATAATGCTACTGCACTTCAGTCTGGGCAACAACAGCAAAACACCATCTCAAAAAATAAAAATAAAAATAAAAAAACAGGTGAAAAGACTTGTGCCTATGTAGCAGCTGAACTGGAGGCTTTTTACTTTCCTGATGAAGAGAATATCAAGTTCAACTCTAATTATTCAGTTTGTTGTCTGGTTTAGAGGGAAACCATCTACAAACCAATACCTCCGCACTATGTTATTGATACTACACCCCTATTTACCAATAGTGAGTAGGCTAAATAGTATTGTAGGGGCACCACATATTGTTGCAGAACAGACTATAATGCGGTCACTTGAGAACACATTCAAATACTTCAGGTTACATGTCTAAAATGGAAGAGGAAGCTTATTAAGGTCAAGACTAAAATTCTGTAGTCACTGACAGTAAAATCCTACTCTTCAGAATAATTCATTGAAATGCCTGATGATCCAATCCTTCCCCCCGGCTACCCCCAGTAGGGACAGGGTCTTGCTATGTTGTCCAGACTGGTCTTGAACTCCCAGCGCCAAGCAATCCTCCTGCCTCAGCCTCCCAAACTGTTGGGATTACAGGCATGAGCCATGGTGCCCAGCATGATGATCCAATTCTGAAAGACAATTTGTCACCCAATCCTAGTCTTTTGTGAACATTCAACTGTAAAATTTGGGTATACTTTGAACATGGTAGGATTTTTTAGAAGAAGAGGAGGAACTAGGAAAGACAGTTTCTACAATACTATATAAGTTGTTTCACTAAATACAATAATCCTACAATGTCTTCTCTAAAATCTGCATTTTTCTTTCTTTCTTTTTTTTTTTTTTTCAAGGAGGCATTTTTTTCTTTCAAGGAGGCATTTTTTTCAAGGAGGCATTTTTTTCTTTCTGTCGCCCATGCTGAAGTGTAGTAGCACAATCATGGCTCACTACAGCCTCAAACTCCTAGGCTCAAGCATTCTTCCTGCCTCAGCCTCTGAAGCAGCTAGGAATACAGACACACACCAACATGCCCTGTTAATGTTTTTATTTTTTGTAGAGATAGGGTCTCGCTATGTTAACCAGGCTGGTCTCAAACTCCTAGCCTCAAGCTATCCTTCCACCTCAGTGCAAAATTTGTATTTTTCAAAGTTGTCTCTAAGATAGGTAATTAAGGGGAAAATCGTGGGAAGGTGGTGTTCTTAAATATATGAATCTCCATGTAAATACAGAGAACTGAAGAGGCAAGAAAAATCCATAAGCAACATTTACAACAAAACCAGAAGACAAGGTATCCCCCATAAACTCAAAAACGCAAGCAGATGAGGACAAACCAACAAGCACAATAACTAAATGTCCATATACACCAGTGCAAAGGAAAACAGAACTAAGCAACAAGTGAGGTGGCACACCTGAGAACAGAAGCCCCAAATACCTAACACGTAGGTAGTCACTGGAAACCACAGCGGACCACTTTGAGAATAGCAAATTAAATAAGGGGGAGGGGAGTTGGGGAGCTGCTGTCCAATCCAATAGCATAACGGGTCTATGGCTAGAGTTGAAATGACAGGAACAGTCTGCTCCTATGAACTCTTGAAACTGACCAACTATGGCCCCCTTCTAGAACAAGTTTCCATACTCAGGGGGAAGTACTGGGAGTGGAATCAAATGTGAGTAGGGCAGGCACAGAAGAGAGAAAAGAAAGAGAAATCCCAAATAAACACGTGGTAGAAATACAAGACAAAACTCAAAAAACATCACTAATATTTTAAAAACTACATAAAAACAAAATTTGTTCAAAAAGATACCCTGAACTACACAACTTTCTGAAAATTCAGAAAAACTAATTTCACATAAAAATGAGCAAGAAAGTGTAGATATCAAATCCCACACAAAACTATTATAATTAAACATACATGGAGCAGAATAATACCTCCATAAAGAACACATGTCAGAAAAACATGCACAGGGAAAAGATAAAAATGATAATCTTCTATTTCAAAATCAGATAAAATACATTAAGAAAACATGAGGCCGGTGTGGAGGCTCACGCCTGTAATTCTAGCACTGTGGGAGGTTGAGGCAGGAGGATCACTTGAGGCTAGGAGTTTGAGATCAGCTTGGGCAACATAGCAAGATCCCATTTCTACACAAAAATTTAAAAATCAGCCAATCGTGGTGGCATGTGCCTACAGTCCCAGCAACTCAAAAGGCTGAGGCAAGAGGATCACTTGAGCACAGGAGTTTGAGACTGCAGTGAGCCATGATCATGCCACTGCACTCCAACCTGGGCAACAGGGCAAGATTCTGTCTCCAAAAAAAAAAAAAAAAAAAAAAAGGAAAGAAAATATGAGACATACAGCAGAGGAAGAAAAACTCAGAAGCTAAGAGACAGAATAAAACAATTCAAAAATTTTTATAAATCATTTCGGAAATAAAGACTACACTACAAGGGGCCCGAGAGAGTAAACAAAGATTATACCTTTAAAAGAAAGAGGGTAACATTTTGTTTTTTTGAGAGCCATGGTCTCATTAAGTTGCCCAAACTGGTCTCAAATTCCCAGGTTCAAGCAATCCTCCCACCTCAGCCTCCTGAGTAGCCAGGACTATAGCTGTTGGCCCCCACACGAGGCAAGGGAGAAAACTGCCTTTTTTCTTTTTTAAACAAATGAAGACAGACATAAAAAGAAATGAAGAAAGTGTAAAAGCCAGGAGTGGCATGTCAATTCAAGACACGTTTTATTATTTTTTATTTCTTTTTGAGACAGAGTCTCACTCTGCCACTTAGGCTGGAGTGCAGTCAGTGGCTCGGCCTCCTGGGTTCAAGCAATTCTCCTGCCTCAGCCTCCCAAGTAGCTGGGATTACAGGTGCCTGCCACCATACCCAGCTAATTTTTGTATTATTAGTAGAGACGGAGTTTCGCCATGTTGGTCAGGCTGGTCTTGAACTCCTGACCTGAAGTGATCTGCCTGCCTTGGCCTCCCAAAGTTCTGGGATTACAGGCCTGAGCCACCACGCCCAGCTCAATCTAAGAGATATTCTAAATTTAACAACTTTAAAAAAGAAGAAAAATTATATTATAAAACATTTGACAGAAACGCTTTTCATGTTGAAAGAAAATAGAATAACATTTAATGTAACCAAGAAAAAATGTGAGTTAAGGATTTTATATCCAGCAAAACTGATTTTCAAGCAGATAGGGCACTGTTATCAACATGCAAAAGCTCAGAATATGGTTCCCATGAGTCTTTGTCTTCTCAGACAGAGTCTTGCTTTTCTCACCCAGGCTGAAGTGCAGTGGCACAATCTCAGCTCACTGCAACCTCCACCTCCCGGGTTCAAGAGATTTTCCTGCCTCAGCCTCCAGAGTAGCTGGGATTACAGGTGCCTGCCACCACGCCAGGGAAATTTTTGTATTCTTTTTTTCAGTAGAGACGGGGTTTCATCATATTGGCCAGGCTGCTCTCGAACTCCTGACCTCATGTGATCTGCCAGCCTCAGCCTCCCAAAAGTGCTGGGATTACAGGCATCAGCCACTGCACTCAGCCCCATCAATCTTTTCCAAGGAATTCACTACAAAAATAAGCTTCAGACAATGAAGCTAAGACTAAGCATAAACATTAAGCACATCAAACGGATGGAGAACCTGTAGAACTAAGACAAATTTGAATAAAGGATAGCATGTAATGAGTATGTGCTCAAAAAATGTAGATATAAAACTAAGAAAATTGGTGAGAGATACATACTAAATGAAGTTCTGCAGGCATCCGATAAACAGTACCAGATAAAATCCTAAATGCATTAAGGAGTGAACACTATAATGGAAAATATGTGAATACATATAAAAAGATCTTTGTGTTAAGTACTTTTTTTTTTTCTTAGATTAAGTTTCGCTCTTGTTGCCCAGGCTGGAGTGCAATGGCACAATCTCGGCTCACTGCAACCTCCGCCTCCCAGGTTCAAGCCATTCTCCTGCCTCAGCCTCCCAAGTAGCTGGGATTACAGGCATGTGTCACCACGCCCAGCTAATTTTTTGTATTTTTAGTAGAAACAGGGTTTTCTCCATGTTGGTCAGGCTGGTCTCAAACTCCCGACCTCAGGTGATGTGCCCGTCGTGGCCTCTCAAAGTGGTGGGATTACAGGCATGAGCCACCGCACCTGGCAAGTACTTTTTTTTTTTTTTTTAAAGACAGGGTCTTGCCCTGTCACCAAGGCTGGAGTGCAATGGCTCAATCTTAGCTAACTGCAGCCCCAACCTCCCAGGCTCAAGTCATTCTTCCACCTCAGCCTCCCAAGTAGCTGGGACTACAGGCACACACCACCAAGTCCAACTAATTAAAAACAAATTTTTTTTTTTTTTTTTTTTTTTGAGATGGAGTCTCGCTCTGTCATCCAGGATGGAGTACGGTGGTGCAATCTCAGCTCACTGTCAGCTACGCCTCCTGGGTTCATGCCATTCTCCAGCCTCAGCCTCCCGAGTAGCTAGGACTACAGGCGCCCACCACCACGCCGGGCTAATGTTTTGTATTTTTAGTAGAGACGGGGTTTCACCATGTTAGCCAGGATGGTCTTGATATCCTGACCTCGTGATCCACCCGCCTCGGCCTCCCAAAGTGCTGTGATTACAGGCGTGAGCCACCATGCCCAGCAAAAAACAAAACTTTTTTGTAGAGACGGGGTTTTGCTATGTTGCCCAGGCTGGTCTGGAACTCCTGAGATCAAGTGATCCACCCACCTTGGCCTCCCAAAGTGCTGGGATCACAGGTATGAGCCACTGCGCCTGGCCCCCTTTTCCCAGGTCTTGCTCTGTCACTCAGGCTACAGTGCAGTGGCACAATCTCACCTCAATGCAGCGTTTGTCTCGTGGGATCAAGTGATCCTCCCACCTCAGCCTCTGAAGTAGCTGGGACTACAGGTGTGTAGCACCACACTCAACTAATTTGTTTTTTTAAATTTTTTGAAAAGACGAGGTCTCATTATGTTGCCCAGGTTAGTCTCGAAAGCCTGGACTCAAGCGATCCTTTCACCACAGCCTTCCAATCCCAGGATTAAAGGCGTAAGCCACGGTGCCCAACCTTGTGTGGGGCACTTCTACTGTGCTCTTACTAATTATCTAGTTATATCTGCTATAATCTCTGTAACTTCATTATGATTTAGTAAATTATTATTTTGCAATTTCAAAATTTTTCTATATAAAGTAATGCATCACATAACAACTGGAATATGTTTTGAGAAAAGCATCGTTAGCGATTCCATCATTGTACAATCATACCGTGTACTTACACAAACCAATATGATATTGTCTACCACACACCTATTGCTCCTAGGCAACCCACCTGCTCAGCATGCTACTGTACTGAATACTGTAGGGAATTATGACAAAATGTTAAGTACTCATGTACCTAAACACAAAAAAAAGTACAGTAAAAATATGGTATTATAACCTTATGAGACCATAAGGTGGTCCATGCTGACCTAAACATCATTATGTGGCACATGACTGTATATATACACATATGTGAAAACACAGGAAGAGTACTCTTCTGGTTTTGCTTTGCAATAATATATTTATTTAAAATACATTTATTTCTAAATTTTAAGTTTCACATAAAAGTTATTTCAGAATTTAGTAATATTTTAAAATAAAATTTGTGGCCAGGCATGGTGGCTCATGCCTGTAAACCCAACACTTTGGAAGGCCGAGGCGGGTGGATCACAAGGTCAAGAGATCAAGACCATCCTGGCTAATACAGTGAAACCCCGTCTCTACTAAAAAATACCAAAAATTAGCTGGGCATGGTGGCGGGTGCCTGCAGTCCCAGCTACTCGGGAGGCTGAGGCAGGAGAATGGCGTGAACCCAGGAGGCGGAGCTGGCAGTGAGCCGAGATCATGCCAATGCACTCCAGCCTGGGCGACAGAGCAAAGACTCCGTCTCAAAAAATAATAATAATAATTTAAAAAGTAACTTTTTAATACTTAATAATGAATCATTAGATAAAAACAGGGAGGTTAGAAGAGCTGTGATTTCAATCTATTGCTGCACTGCTGAAAAATAAGAAACTGACATATCAGGATTCTCTGACTCACAATGCAGTAAATCTATTCCAGAGACTCTAGATGCAATTGTAAATAAGAAATGAAAGCATGATAAAGATATCTTCCTTTTGGCCGCATAAGGTTGTCTTATTACATCTTACGTAATAAAACATACTTAAATAGATGAGACATATTTAAATGGTGACAATTTAGTATACTGTCATTTGAGAATCATTCAGAGTTTTTTAAAAAGGAATTTAGTATTTTAAATATATACATAATGAGTTCTTTAAAAGCAAAAAATGGTTACAGCTTTTCAAACTAAAAATGAAAAATCCTCTGAAGAATCTTAAAGAGTAAGTTATCATACTGCATTGGTTGAAAAGGGGTAAACAATATCAGAGAAATAAATCTTTGCATAGTAGATAGTGCTGAAAGTCTGCTAGATAAAAAGTCAATAAAAGAAACATGCGCTCCCACTTTCCAATGCTAAGTTAAATCCACTGAATGAAATATTTATCTGCAAACATAAAAAAACAAGTATTATCTAGTATGTAGAGGATTGTACTTCTGTGCCTTATTAATGTGGCCGGACTTGGTATTTTGCCTGCATGTATTTATTTGATACCAGCACCAACTAATTATCAAAGATTTTTGTTACTGTGAATGCATGGTAACAAACACAGGTGGTGAATCTATTGATTGACTGATTGATTGATTGTCTTTCAGTTCATTCTGGAACAACTTGTGTTAACATTTGTGCTAGCTATGCAAGATCAACGGTGTATACAGTAACTGGCACCTTAAGACAAATCAAGGTGCCGGGCGCGGTGGCTCACGCCTGTAATCCCAGCACTTTGGGAGGCCGAGGCGGGCAGATCACAAGGTCAGGAGATCGAGACTACGGTGAAACCCCGTCTCTACTAAAAATACAAAAAATTAGCTGGGCGCGGTGGCGGGCGCCTGTAGTCCCAGCTGCTCAGGAGGCTGAGGCAGGAGAATGGCGTGAACCCGGGAGACGGAGCTTGCAGTGAGCTGAGATCGCGCCACTGCACTCCAGCCTGGGCGACAGCGTGAGACTCCGTCTCAAAAAAAAAACAAAAACAAACAAACAAAAAAAGACAAATCAAGGCACTGAAACCCAATGGTCATTGTATTCTTTTTTTTTTTGAGATGGAGTCACCCAGGCTGGAGTGCAATGGCACGATCTTGGCTCACAGCAACCTCCACCTCCCAGGTTCAAGTAATTCTCCTGCCTCAGCCTCCCGAGTAGCTGGGATGACAGGTGTGTGCCACCACACCTGGGTAATTTTTATATTTTTAGTAGAGGTGGAGTTTCACTATATTGGCCAGGCTGGTCTCGATCTCTTGACCTCAGGTGATCCGCCTGTCTCAGCCTCCCAAAGTGCTGGAATTACAGGCGTGAGCCACCAAGCCCGGCCCACTATATTCTTTATTGCCACGCTTAGCAAGTTGGGAGAGCCAGTTCCTCTTAAGAAAGTTCTCTCTTCTTTTTTTTTTTTTTTTTGAGACAGAGTCTCGCTCTATCGCCCAGGCTGGAGTGCAGTGGCCGGATCTCAGCTCACTGCAAGCTCCGCCTCCCGGGTTCACGCCATTCTCCTGCCTCAGCCTCCTGAGTAGCTGGGACTACAGGCGCCCACCACCTCGCCCGGCTAGTTTTTGTATTTTTTTAGTAGAGACGGGGTTTCACCGTGTTAGCCAGGATGGTCTCGATCTCCTGACCTCGTGATCCACCCGTCTCGACCTCCCAAAGTGCTAGGATTACAGGCTTGAGCCACCGCTCCCGGCCCCTCTCTTCTTTTTTAAAACAAAGACAGAGTCTCACTCTGTCACCCAGGCTGGAGTGCAGTGGTGTGATCTCAGCTTACTGCAACCACCGCCTCCTGGGTTCAAGCGATCGCCCGCCTCAGCCTCCTGAGTAGCAGGGACTACAGATGTGTACCACCATGCCCAGCTAATTTTTTGTATTTTAGTACAGATAGGGTTTCACCATGTTGCCTAAGCTGGTCTTGAACTTCTGAGCTCAGGCAATCCATCCTCTGCCCTCCTCAGCCTCCCAAAGTGCTAGGATTACAGGCGTGAGCCACCGCACCCAGCCTCAAGAAAGTTCTTGCTGAAGCCGTAAAACTGTTAAATCTCGGTCTTTATACATGGCTCACTCCTGCACTTTGGGAGGGCGAGGCAGGTAGCCTGCCTGAGCCCAGAAGTTGGAGACCAGCCTGCGCAACATGATGAAACCCCATCTCTTATAAAATACAAAAATTAGCCAGGTGTGGTGATGCAAACCTGTAATCCCAGCTAGCTGAGGTGTGAGGATCACCTGAGCCTGGAAAATGGAAGTTAAAATAATGCAAGTTAAAAACAATAAGATACGCTACCCCTGCAGAAAGACTAAAGTTAAAAAGACTGACAATATCAAATACTGGTAAGAATGTAAGCAAGGGAAACTGTTTGAAACTGCTAAATGGAATGTTAGATGGTGAAACAGCTGGGCAGTTTCTCAAAAGTTAAAGAGTGTCTTCAACAAATGGAGTTGGGGCCGGGCGCGGTGGCTCAAGCCTGTAATCCCAGCACTTTGGGAGGCCGAGACGGGCGGATCACGAGGTCAGGAGATCGAGACCATCCTGGCTAACACAGTGAAACCCCGTCTCTACTAAAAAAATACAAAAAACTAGCCGGGCGAGGCGGCGGGCGCCTGTAGTCCCAGCTACTCGGGAGACTGAGGCAGGAGAATGGCGTGAACCCGGGAGGCGGAGCTTGCAGTGAGCTGAGATCCGGCCACTGCACTTCAGCCTGGGCGACAGAGCGAGACTCCGTCTCAAAAAAAAAAAAAAAAAAGAAAATCTAGGGATAAATCTTTGTCACCTTGATTTTGCCAATAGTTTCTCGGATATAACACCAAAGGCACAAGCAACAAAATGAAAAATAAACAAAGTGGACTTCATCAAAATTTAAAACTTCTGTGTTTCAGAAGGGGTCCACAGAATAGAAGAAAACATCTGCGTATCTCTGAAAAGGGACTTGTATCTAGATTATATCAAGAACTCTTGGCTGGGTGTGGTGGCTCACACCTGTAATCCCAGCACTTTGGGAGGTCAAGGCAGGCAGATCACCTGAGGTCAGGAATTTGAGACCAGCCTGGGCAACAAGGTGAAACCCCGTCTCCATCAAAAATAAAAAAAAATAGTTGGACGTGGTAGCACGTCCAAACTCTCTTAAGCCCAGGAGTTTGATACCAGCCTGGGCAACATGGTGAAATCCTGTCTCTACAAAAAATACAAAAATTAGGTCTGGCGTGGTGACTCAAACCTGTAATCCCAGCACTTTGGAAGGCCAAGGCAGGCAGATCACCTGAGGTCAGGAATTTGAGACCAGCCTGGGTAGCATGTGCCTGTAATCCCAGGTACTCAGGGGGCTGAGGCAGGGGAATCGCTTGAACACAGGAGGTGGAAGTTGCAGTGAACAGAGATTGTGCCACTGCATTCCAGCCTGGGTGACAAAGTGAGACTCTGTCTCCAAAAGGGGGCATGGGAATTAGCTGGGCGTAGTGGCACATGCCTGTAGTCTCAGCTACTCAGGAGGCTGAGGTGGAAGTATCACTAGAGCTCAGGAAGCAGAGGTTGCAATGAACAGAGATCATGCAAAAACAAACAAACCAAAAAAAAAAAAAAAAAAACCTCTTACAACTCAATAAAAAAAATTATACAATTAAAATACCAGACATTTATCTAAAGAAGATATGTAAATGGCCAAGACACACACATAAAAGATGCTCAATACCATCAGTCATTAGGGAAATGCAAATCGAAACCACGACATACTGCTTCACACTCACCAGGACGTCTATAATAAAAAAGACAAAAAATTTCAAGTGTTGATTGTCCTCAAGACAACTGGAATCCTCATATTTTGCTAGTGGGACTGTAAAATGGTGCAACCACTTTGGAAAACAGACTGGCAGTTCCTTAAAAGCTAAACACAAAGTTACCGTATAACCCCGGCAATTCAAGCTCCTACCCAAGACAATCAAAAATAGTTGTCCATACAAAAATGTATACATGAATGTTCACAGCATTCTTCATATAGTCAAAATATGAAAACAACTCAAATGTTCATTAATTGATAAATGGATAATCAAAATGTGGTATAGCCATACAACAGAATATTACTTGGCAATAAAAAGGAAATATTGATATAATACATGCCACAACATGGATGTACATTGTTTTTTCTTTTTTTTTTTTTAATTTTTATTCAATGTCCCAGGACACAACCCCAAGAGATCTTGAGAACAAACGCACCATGGATGCACTTTGACAACATGCTAAGTGAAAGAAGCCAGACATAATAGACTATGGTTTCACTTACATGAAATGTCCAAAATACAGCGAAATCCATAGAGACAGGAAGCAGATTAGTGACTGCTTAGGGCTAGAGAGGAAGGGGGAATTTAGGAGCTAGAGGTCTCTTTTGAGGGTGATGAAAATATTCTAAAGTTGAGGCAATGGTTGCACAATTCTGTGCGTGTACTAAAAGCTACTGAATTTATACTTTAAATGAATGAATGAATTATGCTACTATACAACATAATGCTGTGCCTATACTTTACTATATTATATACTTAAAGTTTTCTAAGACAGTAGATCATAATAATAAAGGGGCAGGGTAAACGCTGGTAGGTGACAGATACGTTTATGGTCTTGATGATGGTGATGGTTTCACAGGAATATACTTATCCGCAAACTCATAGAGCTGTATACATTAAGTGAGTACAGCTTTTTATATCAAAAAATAATAAGTAAATAAAAGCTTCTACATTCCAAAAAAATGGGTTAATTTTCTGGGTATGTAAATTATATCTCAATAAAGCTGCTACAAAGAAGTTAAGCATACATCTTATGATCCAGCAATATCAATCTTATTTATCCAAATATTCGTAACAACTTTATTTATAATAGCCCAAAAACAGAAACAACTTAAACAGACAAACTGTGGTAGACTCACACAAAAGAATACTACTCCGGGAGGGAAGGGGAAGGAATAAACTACAGATACATGTGGTAACGCAGAAGAAACCAAAAAATGTATGTTGTGTGTGTGAAGGAAGCAAGATACACTGATTATAATCCTATAAAACTCTATCTATAATGACAGAAAGATCAGTGGTTGTCTCAGGTGATGCTGGATATAAAATAAGGATACTTTTTGGTCATGTGCATAAATCTGTCAGAATTCAAGAAAACATACACTTTGAACAGGTGTATTTTATTGTGTTTAAGGTTGTTTATTGAGAAGTCAATATAGGAGGATAAATAAAATTCTAAAAAATAGTTCACCCAAATGACAGGAAAAGAGAAACAAAAGATGGGACAAATCCAGAATACACAGTAAGATAGAAGACTTTAAACTCAAACATATTAATAATTACATTAAATATAAAGAGACAAAATATGCCAATGTAGGCTGGGCGCAGTGGCTCATGCCTATAATCCCTGCACTTTAGGAGGCCAAGGCGGGTGGATCGTCTGCAGTCAGGAGTTCAAGACCAGTCTGGCCAACACGGTAAAACACTGTCTCTACTAATAACATAAAAATTAGCTGGGTGTGGTGGCAGGCGCCTGTAATCCCAGCTACTCGGGAGGCTGAGGTAGGAGAATTGCTCGAATCCAGGAGGTGGAGGTTGCAGTGAGCCAAGATTGCACAACTGCACTCCAGTGAGGGCGACAGAGCGAGACTCTGCCTTAAAAAAAAAAAAAAAAAAAGCCAATGTAAATATATATGTACACAGGTTTTATAAAGGCTGGAAAAAGATATATCATGCAAATACTGAGTAAGAAAACTATTTGGCTCTATCAATATCAAAATAAACTTCAAGGCCGGGCACGGTGGCTCACGCCTGTAATCCCAGCACTTTGGGAGGCTGAGGTGGGTGGATCACAAGGTCAGGAGATCGAGACCATCCTGGCTAACATGGTGAAACCCTGTCTCTAATTTAAAAAAAATACAAAAAATTAGCCGGGCATGGTGGCGGGCGCCTGTAGTCCCAGCTACTCGGAAGGCTGAGGCAGGAGATGGTGTGAACCCGGGAGGCGGAGCTTGCAGTGAGCCGAGATCGCGCCACTGCACCTCCAGCCTGGGCGGCAAGCGAGACTCCGTCTCAAAATAAATAAATAAAATAAAATAAACTTCAAGACTAATATTACTAGAGATAATGAGATATATCATAGTGTTAACAAGTCAATTATAAATACATGAAGCTTCAACATACATGAAGCAAATATTGACAGATAAGTGAAGTAGACAAATGCACAAAAATAGGTGATTTTAACATCCCTCTCTTAATAACCAATAAAACAAGCACATTAAATAAATAAGATAGACAACTATGCAGTCGCCATTCTTTTGTTTCTTTACTTCCTTAATAAACTTGCTTTCACTTTAAAAGAAGATATAGAAAATTAGAGTATTATCAACCAATTGGATCTAATTGATATTTATAGAATACTGCACTGAACAACTCCAAAATACACATATATTCCCAAATACATATAGAACATTCAACTAGACTACATGCTAGTAAGTACCAAAAAACACAAAAGAAATCAAATTATACAGAGTATATTAATATTCTTGAATCAAAATGAATAATCCATGGGTCAAAACAAATCACAAGAAAAATAAAATAATAAAAAATAATGTATCAAAATGTATGGCATATAGAGAAAGGAGTACTTTAAAATTCATATCTTAAAATACCTATATTAGAAAAAAAGAAAAGTGTAAAATTAATGTTCTAACCAAGGAACTAGCAAGCTACAGCCATAGGCAAAATTCAGCACACTAATTGTTTCACATGGGCAAGAAAGTAAAAACCTTTTTTTTGTACTTATAAATAGTTGGAGGAAAATACATAGAAAAAACATTTCATGGCACACGAAAACTATATGAAATTCAAATACAGTAGTTCCCCCTTAATGCTCACGTGATACCTTTCAGAACCCTCCAGTAGTTGCCTGAAACCACAGATAGTACCAAACACTATATATACTGTTTTTTCCTCCATATATACACACCTATGATAAACCCTGAATTATAAATTAAGACACAGTAAGAGATTACCAATAAAACAGAATAATTATCAGCATCACTAGTCTTATACTCTGGGGTCATCATTAAGTAAAATAAGGATTAACTGAATACAAACAGCCTGGTATCTACACAGCTGATCTGATAAAAAAAGAAAGCTACTAAGTGACTAACAGGAGTACAGCATATACATATGGATACTTGGGCAAAGGGATGATTAATGTCCCAGTTGGGATGGAGCAGGAATGATGCAAGATTTTACCATGCTACTCAGAAAGGTGTCTAATTTAAAACTTATTATTTCTGAAATTTTCCATTTAATATTTTCAGACGCTGGTGACCACAGGTAACTAAAACTACGGAAAGCAAAACCAAAGATAGGGGGAACTACTGTACCGGTGTCCAAAGCCAAGTTCATTCATTTATGTAGCCGTCTACAGTGGCAGTTGAATAGTAGCTGCAGCAGAGACAATATTGTCCACAAAGCCTAAAATATTTCTTATCTGAAACGTTTACAGAAAAATTTTACTCATATCTGATTTAAGCTCTCATTTCTAGAAGCTACAAAAGTAAAAGTAAATCAGACTAAAAACAGAAAATACTGAAAATAGTGGAAATCAATTAAACAGAATGAACAGTTAATATTAAAAATCCCTTTGAACAAATAATGAAATTGATAAACCCAAGCAAGACTCCTCAAAATAAAGATCAATAATAAATAATCTAGATCAGGAATGAAAAGAAGAGTACCATTACAAATCCTAGACAGTATTAAATTAATAAGTACCGACAAAATATGATGTCAAATAAATCAACACCTTAAATTCCTTGAAAACATGTATGACTAAAACAAACAAGAAAGAAAAGTTAAATAATCTGATCTATATTAGAGAAACTAAATTACAGTAAAAGATATCCCACAAAGAAAATTCCAGTTACATTTTAGAAATCCCACTCCAGAATTCACCAGTGAATTCTGCCAAATATTTAAGAATGAAATAATACCAATCAAACACAAGCTTTCAGAAAACAGGAGGAACAGCCCTCAACTTGTTTTATGGCACCAGCTTAATCTTAATCCCAAAATTTAAAAACATTACAAATCAAGACAAAACTACAGAACAAGATCCTCCACGAACACAGATATAAAAATTATTTTTAGGCCGGGCACGGTGGCTCAAGCCTGTAATCCCAGCACTTTGGGAGGCCGAGACAGGCGGATCACGAGGTCAGGAGATCGAGACCATCCTGGCTAACATGGTGAAACCCCGTCTCTACTAAAAAAATACAAAAAAACTAGCCGGGCGAGGTGGCGGGCGCCTGTAGTCCCAACTACTTGGGAGGCTGAGGCAGGAGAATGGCGTGAACCCGGGAGGCGGAGCTTGCAGTGAGCTGAGATCCGGCCACTGCACTCCAGCCTGGGTGACAGAGCAAGACTCCGTCTCAAAAAAAAATAAATAAATAAATAAAATAAAAATAAAAATTATTTTTTAAAAAAATCCCCAGTAAATCAACTCCAAGTTATGATTTTCCATTAAAAAAAAATTTATGTACTACTCTACATTAAAAGAATAAGAGGGGCCTGCCACAGTGGCTCACATCTGTAATCCCAGCACTTTGGAAGGCCAAAGTGAGTAGATCACTTGAAGTCAGGAGTTCAAGACCAGCCTGGCCAACATGGTGAAACCCCATCTCTATTAAAAACACAATTAGCTAGGCATGGTGTCACGTGCCTGTAATCCCAGTTACTTGGGAGGCCAAGGCAGGAGAACTGCTTGAACCCAGGAGGTGGAGGTTGTGCTGAGCTGAGATCACACCACTGTACTCCAGCCTGGGCAAGAGAATGAGACTCCACCTCAAATAAATAATAAATAAATAAATAAATAAATAAATAAATAAATAAATGAGAAATCTGAAGCCGAAAAGCCTTTAAAAAACCTCAACAACACAATAAAAACATTTCACAAATAGGAATAGAATAGAACTTTCACAAACTAATAAAAGATAACTAAGAAAAACATCTAGCATGTTAGCTAGGTATGATGTTACATACCTAATGGTAAAACAAATTCTCTTCCCCTAAGGACAAGGCAAGGGCGTTCGCTCTCACCGATTCTACTCAACATGGTACTACAGATCCTAACCAATGTAATAAGTGAAGAAAAAAATAAGTCCCAGTGATGAGAAAGGGTAAGCAAAACTCTCATTATTTGGCATATGACATAATTATTTACACATAAAACAAGACAGAACCCTAGTTCCTTTAGTGGAGAATAGTATTTAGAAACCAAGATCTGGGTGCTATGTGCACATAGTTCAGCAGACAGAGCAAGGAAATAGAATCATGTGCCACATAATGTTTTGGTTAACAGCAGACCACATATAGAACAGTGGTCTCATAAGATTATAATACTCTATTTTTACTGTACCTTTTCTATGTTTAGCTATGCTGAGAAACATAAAAACTTACCATTGTGTTATAACTGCCTATGATAATCAGTACAGTAACATGCTGTACAGGTTTGTAGCCTAGGAGCAAAAAGCTATACCACATAGCCTAGATAACTAGTAGGATATACCATCTAGATTCACGTAAGTACTATGATATTCACATGATGACAAAATTGACAATTAATGCATTTCAGATTGTCAAGTGCCACACTAAATACAAATATATGCTTGTGTGTGTGGTGGTGGGAAGAGAATGAATGAATATGAATGAATCTTAAACTGTCATTTCCTCCATAAATTCAACCAGTTAGTCTGAGTTGATTTTTTTTCATTCCATAAGTGGCAAATTACTTCAATTAATCAAGTAGTTAAAGAACACAACTAAAGAGACTTAATAAGGCTTGGCATGGTGGCTCATGCCTATAATCCCATTTTGGGAGGCTGAGGCGGGTGAATCACTTGAGGTCAAGAGTTCAAGACCAGCCTGGCCAACATGGTGAAACTCAATCTCTACTAAAAATAGAAAAAATTAGCCAGGCATGGTGGCACATGCCTATAATCCCAGTTACTCGGGAAGCTGAGACAGGAGAATCGCTTAAAACCAGGAAATGGAGGTCACAGTGAGCCAAGATCACACCACTGCACTCCAGCCTGGGTGACAGAGCAAGACTCCGTCAAAAAAAAAAAAAAAAAGGAAGGAAGAAAATTCCCAAATAAAACTACAAAGTTTGGCAAATCAGAGTTAAAGACTTTGAACAAAAGTCTTCATCTAATCATGTTTTTCAAACTAAGAAATGCAACCCACTGACATATTATCAAATCAATTTAAATACAATCACCTTCAGAAGAAGAAACAAAACAGAAAAGAAAAATCAGAGCACATCACATAAATTAAGGGTGATTTTTGTTTCACATGTATGTATTAGCCATATGTTTCTTTTTGTAGACCACAGTTAAAAGGTCTAAAAACAGGTATTTCATTAAAACTGTATTCATATGGAAATTTATGATCCTTAACTATAACAGCATTTAGTTAAGAATAGAGGAAAAGGTCATTTTGTTATGGGGAAAACGCTGGAAATACCGTATTTGGAAAAATATAGAGATTCATGGTAGAAAACAAATGTATTTCAGTTTTGAGGCCTTCAATTATGTATTAGAAATCTCATTGTGCTAAAAAGCAGAAAGGCTGCACATGAACAATTCCTGAATAATCTTGCTGATAATTTCATATATCTGAAGTCTTTGAATCACAAATCTGTATTTGAAAGAGACCAAAGATTTCGTACACTCTGAATTATGTCACCCCAAAATTTATGTTGAAGCCCTAACCCAAATACTTCAGACTGTGACCATATTTGAAGATAGAGCCTTTAAAAAAAGTAATTAAAAGGGTTTTCTTGGCCAGGTGTGGTGGCTCACGCCTGTAATCCCAGCACTTTGGGAGGCCGAGGCGGGCAGATCACTTAAGGTCAGGAGTTCAAGACCAGCCTAGGCAACACGGTGAAACCCCATCTCTACTAAAAATACAAAATGTAGCCAGATGTGGTGGCACACACCTGTAATTCCAGCTATCCAGGAGGCTGAGGCACGAGAAATCGCTTGAATCCACGAGACAGAGGTTGCAATGAGCTGAGATGGTGCCACTGCATTCCAGCCTGGGTGACAGAGCGAGACTCTGTCTTACATACACACACAAAAAAAGGAGGAAGATTTCTTCAGGTGGCCCCTAAAGACGTATGACCAGTGTCCGGAAAGATGCAGACACAGACCATCCACAGACCAAAGACTGACCGTGTGAGGGGCAGCCATCTATAAGTCAAGAACAGAGATCTAAGAAGGAAGCACGTTGGCCAACGTCTTGTTCTTGGACTTCTAGACAGTGCCCAGCCACTTTGACAGAGAATAATAAAGGAGAAAGAATACAGATTATCAGTTAAACACATCTGGGTTTAAATCCTAGCAGTGTCACTTATTGGAGATGCAGTAGTATATAGTGGTTAGGAGTGTAGGTAAACTAGGCTCCAGCATTGCCGCTTAAAACTAAGCAACTTAGCACAAGTTATTATTTAACCTCCCTTTGCCTCAGTTTCCTCGTTTGTAATATAAAAGTAACAGCTATCTCATACAGTTTGTAAGGCTTAAATTATTACACTTTATTTATTTATTTATTTATTTATTTATTTATTTGAGACGGAGTCTCGCTTTGTTGCCCAGGCTGGAGTGCAGTGGCGCGATCTTGGCTCACTGCAAACTCTGCCTCCTGGGTTCACGCTATTCTCCTGCCTCAGCCTCCCAAGTAGCTGGGACTACAGGCGCCCGCCACCACGCCCGGCTAATTTTTTGTATTTTTAGTAAGGATGGGGTTTCACCGTGTTAGCCACGATGGTCTCAATCCCCTGACCTCGTGATCTGCCTGCCTCGGCCTCCCAAAGTGCTGGGATTACAGACATGAGCCACCACGCCCGGCCAAATTATTACACTTTAAACACTGAGGATAGTGCTTGGCAAATAGTAACTGCTCAACAACTATAAGTAAGAGCTGTCGCGGACATAGTGGCACACGCCTATAGTCCCAGCTACTCGGGAAGCTGAGACAGGAGAATCGCTTGAACCTAGGAGGTGGAGGTTGCAGTGAGCCGAGATCGCGCCATTGCACTCCAGCCTGGGCAAGTTAAGAGTGAAACTGCGTCTCAAAAAAAAAAAAAAAAAAAAAGCAAAAGCTGTCGTATTGGTCTTCAATGTTATTTTTTAACCTGGGTAGGTTATTATTATAATTATTGTTACTACTGACAGTTCAAGTTACCTAAATTCACTAAGTCTCAGTTGTTCTCATCTATAAAACATCAAAAGATGGTTAATATTCAATAGGTTTTAGCTGTGAACTGCTACCCAAATTTTGAAAAAGACAATGACGTTGTATTTTTTTTTTTTTTTTTTTTTGAGACGGAGTCTCGCTGTGTCTCCCAGGCTGGAGTGCAGTGGCGTGATCTCGGCTCACTGCAAGCTCCGCCTCCCGGGTTCACGCCATTCTCCCGCCTCAGCCTCCCAAGTAGCTGAGACTACAGGCGCCTGCCACCACGCCCGGCTAGTTTTTTTTGTATTTTTAGTAGAGACGGGGTTTCACCATGTTAGCCAGGATAGTCTCGATCTCCTGACCTCGTGATCCACCCGCCTCGGCCTCCCAAAGTGCTGGGATTACAGGCTTGAGCCACCGCGCCCGGCCGACGCTGTATTTAAGATACATACATAAGCAAGCATTGTCTAGATGCTCCACACAATTTTAGAATATGTGATTAAGAATACGGTTTACGACATTGTAGACAAGAAAGCAACAATAATTAAAAGCCATATAAGCTCATTAAGACTAATATGTGACAAATTAACCTTATTATTTACTCCTACCACAGGATTAGTTGTCTGGGAAAAGACAACTGTGGTTTCACTCTGATTTCAGTAAAGCATTCAAATATTAATTTCAATAATAATCTTATAGAATACGATTTTTAAAATCTGAGTTCAGTTACAGCACAATAAAGTGAATTTGTAGCTGTATGAAAACCTTACCCAAAAACGTAATTAATAAATAAGACAGTCCAGTACAGTGGCTCAAGTCTGTAATTCCAGCACTTTGGGAGGCCGAGGTGAGGAGATCACTTGTGGTCAGGAGTTCAAGACCTGCCTGGCCAACATAGCAAAACCCCGTCTCTACTAAAAATATAAGAATCAGCCAGGTATGGTGGCAGGCGCCTGTAGTCCCAGCTACTCGGGAGGCTGAGGCATGATAATTACTCGAATCCGAGAGGTGGAGGTTGCAGTGAGCCGATATTGTGCCACTGCATATCTTAATGTAACATCTTTGACTAATGAGGCATTAATGAAAGATCTTAGATTTAGTTAAAACAAAAAAAGAAACTTGGACTAAAATTTCTATAGAAAAATCCTCCTGAGTGGCTGGGTACAATGGCTCACGCCTGTAATCCCAGTACTTTGGCAGGCTGAAGCGGGCAGATCACTTGAGGCTAGGAGTTCAAGACCAGCCTGGGCAACATGGTGAAACCCCATCTCTACAAAAATACAAAAATTAGCTGGGCATGGTGGCACGCACTACTTGGGAGGCTGAGAAAAGAGGATTGCTTGAACCCGAAAGGCAAAGGTTGCAGTGAGCTGAGATCATGCCACTGCACTCTAACTTGGGCAAGACTGGAGACCTTTTTTTAATTTTTTTATTTTTTTGAGACCTGTCTCAAAAAAAAGTCCTGAGTGTTCTAGTTCAAGGGTTCCCAGCCCCTGGGCCATGGAATGGTACCAATTCACGGCCTGTTAGGAACGAGGCCACAGAGAAGGAGGTGAGCAGTGAGCCAGTAGGCACTATTGCCTAAGCCCTATCTCCTGTCAGATCAGCAGTAGCAAATTCTCATAGGAGCACGAACTCTAGTGTGAATTGTGGGATCTGCCGGGCGCGGTGGCTCAAGCCTGTAATCCCAGCACTTTGGGAGGCCGAGACGGGCGGATCACGAGGTCAGGAGATCGAGACCATCCTGGCTGACACGGTGAAACCCCGTCTCTACTAAAAAATACAAAAAACTAGCCGGGCGAGGTGGCGGGCGCCTGTAGTCCCAGCTACTCGGGAGGCTGAGGCAGGAGAATGGCGGGAACCCGGGAGGCGGAGCTTGCAGTGAGCTGAGATCCGGCCACTGCACTCCAGCCTGGGCGGCAGAGCGAGACTCCGTCTCAAAAAAAAAAAAAAAAAAGAATTGTGGGATCTACATTGTGTGCTCCTTATGAGAATCTAATGCCTGATGATCTGATGTGGATTAATTTCATCCCAAAACCATTAACCAAACCCCACCCCGGCTGACCTGGTCCCTGGAAAAACTGTCTTCCCTGAAACCAGCTGCTGGTGCCAAAACGACTGGAGACTGCTATTCTAGTTGACATGAGCCAAAATTTGCTGACCAACAGAGATTAAGCTACTAAAGAAGGAGACAAAGTATAATTTAACATAAAATCACATTAACAGAAACAATCCAGCCAGGCGTAGTGCCTCACACTTTGAGAGGTCAAGGCGGGCAAACAGCTCGAGACCAGGAGTTTGTGACCAGCCTGGACAACATGGTGAAGCCTTGCCTCTACTAAAAAATACAAGGAATTAGCCAGACATAGTGGCAAAAGCCTGTAGTTCCAGCAACTTGGGACGCTGAAATGGGAGCATCACCTGAGTCGGGAAGTCGAGGCTGCAGTGACCTGTGACTGCACAATTGCACTCTAGCCTGGGCAATGGGAGTGAAAGAAACAATTCACTGTCAGAAGAAGTATGCTGATCCTTGAACAAGCTGGGTTTGAATTGTATTGGTCCATTAATACACAAATTTTCTGCCACCTCTGCAGCAGAAAGACCAACTCCTCCTCTTCCTCAGCCCAGAAGATAATCAGGATGAAGACCTTTATAATGATCTACTTCCACTTAAACAGTAAACGTATTTTCTCTTCCTTATGATTTTCTTAATAACATTTTCTTTTTGTCTAGCTTACTTTATTGTAAGAATACAGTATAAAGCCAGGTGAGATGGCTCACACCTGTAATACCAACACTTTGGCAGGCCAAGGTGGGATGACTGCTTTGAAGTCAGGAGTTCAAGACCAGCCTGGGCAAGATAAATGTGACCTAGTCTCTTTAAGAAAAAAAAAAAAAGGGAGAGAAATTTTAAAAATAACTGGGCGTGGTGGTACATGCCTGTAGTCCTAGCTACTCAAGAAGCTGAGATGGGAGGATCAACTGAGCTCAGGAGTTCAAGGCTGCAGTGAGCTATGATAGTATTACTGCACTCCAGCCTGGGCAATAGAGTAAGATCCTATCTAAAAAAATAGAATACAGTATAGAATACACATAACATAAAAAATATGTGTTGAATGATTGTTTATGTTATTGGTAAACCTCTGGTCAACAGGAGGTTATTAGTGTTAAGTTTTTGGAGAGTCAAAAGTTATATGTGAATTTTCAACCACATGGGAGGGTCAGCATCCCTAAAATCCACACTGTTGAAGGGTCAACTATAAATATGAATAGAATTCTGAAGACATAACAAAAACCTATCTTCGCTTCTGGTTTTTATCTTTCATGAATAACAGATAAAGGTGACCAAGATGATGATAAATATCATATAATGTCATATAAGGAAAACTAGAAATAGCTGCCCTGTACTGACTGAAGGTTTGTACTTGCACACGTAAGGGAACACAGTATCTGTTTTCGAGTGGAAAAAATACAAAAAAGTAACATGAGAAAGCAAAAACATAAGGAGGCACTTTATGACAACTAGAGCTGCTCAGAAGAATGAAGTAATAATATGTAGCAAGGTTCCCATCAACAGAGGCTGATGACAACCCATTAGGAATTCATAGAGATGGAAATTTGGGTTTCTGGAAGCTACTTCATCTTTGTTATATGATAATACTAGAATATTTTCTCAGTTTACGTAAATTCAGAAACTTTTTAAAATTTCTAATTACTTAAAATTAACAAAGAAATTAGTATTAGAAACAAACAAAAACAAAAAATAAAACCACCTAAACAAAAATTAAAACCCTATGCAAACCAAGAATACTTCCAAATCTTGCCTAGTGACTCACAGTAATTAGGCTTTGTTAATTCTATACCAACAAAATCTATTCCTATGAACAAGTCAACTAGTAATTTATTTTTCTGCTTAAGAAAGTAATAAACTTCCATTATAATAAAAAATTTACCATGTAAATAATTATTCTAAGAAAGAACACAAAAATAGTAAAAGTCATAAAAAAAAATCTACACACAATCAATAATACTATACATTGATAGAGTGCATTAAAATTGATCAAACTGAGGCCAGGCGTGGTAGATCATGCCTGTAATCCCAGCACTTTGGGAGGCCGAGGCGGATGAATTACAAGGTCCGGAGATCGAGACTATCCTGGCCAACATGGTGAAATCCCATCTCTACTAAAAATACAAAAATTAGCTGGTGTGGTGGCACGCGCCTGTTGTCCCAGCTATTCAGGAGGCTGAGGCAGGAGAATCACTTGAACCCAGGAGGTGGAGGTTGCAGTGAGCGGAGATCGCGCTACTGCACTCCAGCCTGGAGACAGAGCAAGACTCTGTCTCAAAATAAATAAATAAATAAAAACAAAATAAAATAAAGTTGATCAAACTGCTTTTCTACCTGTTGTACCATCTAATCTGAAAACAACTCTGAAACAGACAAAGCAGTTGGTATCAGTGCCATTTTACTATCTTCCTGAGGCTCAGGGGGTAAATGACTCTCTCTTTAGGTCACTCAAGTTGGTCCAGAATATGAATCTGGAGTACAAAACTCCCCGTCAGTGTCCCTTCTCTCTTTTAGTAATGTTATTTTCTCTTTAATGAAGCAATACATCTTCATCACACAAATGTTAGAACTCGAACAGATGAGAGACATCACCTTCCTAGACAGTGAATATTAACAAGAAACTTTAACTTTTCTTTGAAAGAAAATGAAAGTAAAAGAAACAACTCAAGTAAAAGAGCAAGGAAAAATTTATTTTGCTACCCATAATACTATGTTGAAAAAGCAGAAGGCTAAGTGGATTAGTTCAGTGGAACAAATAATGTTCTTCTTAAACTGCCATTAAATATTCTGCACGTAAAACTCTTAGAAGTAAAATTAACACCAAAACGTAGATTTTGGTGCACTATCAGATTTCTTCTCTATGCATGCTTAGAGAAAATATCATAATTTTCACTTTTAATGATATGAAAGTATATGGTAAAATCATTACCTTAGGTGTGCTTCCTTTAATAAATTTTTTAATTGAAGACAACAAGCCGGTTTCATTCTTCGATGGTTTTTCTCCTCCTGAAGGCAGGCCATCATCAACCTCTGAATATTTCCTCTTTGCTCTGGCAGTGCGTTGTGTTTGGATTTGATTTGACTGCTGAGAAGCCTTCCGTGTTCTCAGCCTCATCTTTTATGGGTGCCACATGTAAAACTGTAAGATAAAAATAACAAATGTAATAAAAACATTAAAAGTTAATAATTTCAACCTTCTCTACCCAATTGTGACCAACTTATATGATAAAAATATCTTGGCTAAAAAAACAAAAGTCCTAGACTCTAGGAGATTGCAGTAAGAAACTAACATTTTAAGTAAAAGGCATTATGCTTTATACTTTATTTATATTATCCCGAGTAACTTTCCCAACAACCTCCGAAATACTGTAACATATCCTATGATCTAAAGTAAGGGTAACACCAAAGAGTGTGCATGCTCTTTACATAATACTATACTGCCTGCCAATGTTACTATTTGTTTAATCATTGGTTCGACAAATATTTATTGCATACTTAGTCACATTCAAGGCACTGGGCCAGGTAAGCATTGAGTAAATAGTAAACAAGATGAGGAAGGGTTTTGCTTTTCTGGAACTCACCAGGTAGTGGAAAAGTAATGTCAGCCAATGAATGAATGAATTCCATGAGCACAAGTCTAATAATCGACAATCACATAAGTGTAACAACAGAACTTGGATCATTTTGAGAGAGTCCTATCTTACTACATTTAATGATACTTTTAAAACGATTCACATCAGAAAGAAAACATAAGGCTATTTATTCAAACTCTCTCGTTTTATAGGTAAGACAATTAATTGCTGGCAAAATTGTCCCAACACTTAGAATTGAAGACATAACCGAATTAGAATCTGTGAAACAGAATACAAAGAATACTAAATGAAGAATTAAGAGATATGAATATTAATCCTACTCCAATCATGGCTAATCTGTAGTCAGTTAGGTTTTATCAAATGTTTAAAAAATATATTTACCTTACCATCCTGAGGCTCAAAATGAAAAAAGGATTAGGAAAGGCTATAATGTGCAAAGGACAATAAAGCTATTCACCACAGTGAATACATTCACAGAACACACTAACTCCAATTAAGCACTCTAAAATCTAAAGGTACAGAAATTCCTGGCAGAGATTAGAATCTCAGAAATTGTTTTTATTAACTCAACAAAACAATCACAGAAAAAAAGAGAAACTTTTTTAAAAATAGAAACTACAGGCTGGGCATGGTGGCTCACACCTGTAACCCCAGCACTTTGGGAGGCCAAAGCAGGTGGTTCACCTGAGGTCAGGAGTTCGAGACTAGCCCAGCCAGCATGGAGAAACCCTGTCTCTATTAAAAATACAAAAAATAGGTGGGTGTGGTGGCGGACGCCCGTAATCCCAGCTACTCCAAAGGCTGAGGCAGGAGAACTGCTTGGACCCGGGAGGCAGAGGTTGCAGTGAGGAGAGATTGCGCCACAGCACTCCAGCCTAGGCGACAAGAACAAAACTCCATCTTAAAAGGGGGGGGAAAAAAAAAGGAGAAACTGTGTGTGTGTGTGTGTGTGTGTGTGTATCTACCTCAAATGTTTGTGTTCCCCACGCCCGCCCCACCAAAATTCATGTTAATACCTAATCCCTAATGTGATGGTGTTTGGAGGTGAGGCCGTTGTGAGGTGATAACGTCATGAGGGCAGAGCCCGAATGAACTAAGTTAGTGCCCCTATAAAAGAGGCCCCAGAGAGACAGATGCCTAGCCCCTTCCACTACAATATTACAGTAAGAAGACAGTGATCTAACTGAGAGAAATAAATTTGTTGTTTATAACCCACCCACCAAGTTTACGGTATTTTTGTTATAGCAGCCCAAACTGACCTAAGACACTCCCAAACTCAAAGGATTCACCAGAGGAGTCCCAAAATATCTTTCCCAGTAACTATTTTTTTCTAAAACCAAATGGTGCTGGGTTATAAACTGCAATACCCAAATGAAATAAATAATGCTTTTTTCCCTCTGAATTCTTTTGGTATTCAAAACAGAACTCCCCAGAAAAGGAAAATTACTGTAGCAATTTTTAAAACTGATACATGGGAAAATTTTTTAAAGTTGTTTTTAATCAATTTCTGTAAATTTTTTATGGGAGTCTTTAAAAAAATATCTAAGGGTGAACCTAACTTAAACCCACAATCATTAAATGGAAATCATAAAGATTATGATACAACATATTGAGGAAAGTAGATATTAAAAGACTAAAAACATATAAAGTAACTCAGTCTTAAGAGGTTCAGCTCATTAAAATTTAAACACTGTAATGTCAGAGTAGGAAAAAAAGGAAGAAAATGATAATCTCTCTGCCCACAAAATGCAAAAAAAATACAGCAGGTAAGTATATTTACCTAACTGTTGTACACATAAAATGCTAGATCATTCTGTATGGAGACTGTGAAGAGGTTCTGGGAAAGCTTAGGAGAAAGATCCTTTGAACTCAAAAATAACAAACTGGTATTCACTAGAAAGAAAGATGAGTATTTGAAAAATAAAGCTGAAGTATGGAGTTTTTGCCCATTCCATAAGTAGGTTGTAAAAGATGTACTTAATAAGTCTGAAAGGGCTAAAGCAGTCAAGCCCTTATCAATTTATGAAACTGACCACTCAAAAAACAGATAAAGAAAACACATACTTTTCAATAGTACACAGAATGCTAAGAAAGTATGTTGAGCCATAAAACAAGATTCCATGAATTTCAAGGATAAATGCATAGAGTATGCATTTAACCACAATTATAAATCAAATTATAAATCAATTTTAAAAATCTTTTAAAAGTACTAAGTACTTGGAAATTTGAAAATACATAATGAATCAAAAATAAATCACAAGGGATACACAAAATATTCTGAACTGAAAATATAAACAAGATATAACATAATAACACATTACAATTTCTGATGTAATAAGCAGCACTTAGAAATTATAAACATAGGCTGGGTGGTGGCTCATGCCTGTAATCCAAGCACTTTGGGAGGCCGAGGCGGGTGGATCACGAGGTCAGGAGATTGAGACCATTTTGGTCAACATGGTGAAACCCTATCTCTACTAAAAATACAAAAAAATTAGCTGGGCGTGGTGGTGTGCGCGTGTAGTCCCAGCTACTTGGGAGGGTGAGGCAGGAGAATCGCCTGAACCTGGGAGTTGGAGGCTGCAGAGATCAAGCCACTGCCCTCCAGCCTGGGCGACAGAGCGAGACTCCATCTCAGAAAGAAAACAAAAGAAATTATAAATATGTATACACATAATAGAACTCCAAAATATGAGGAAAAACTATCACAAATGAAATGAAAAAAAGTTGAAGAACTTCAATAACTCACTTTCAGTAGCAGAGAGAATTAGACAAAAGATCAACATGAAAAAAGAAGACCTGAAAAACTCTCTAGATCTAACATTATATACAACGTTAACAGCAGAATACTCTCCTCAACTTACACATGGAACATTCTTCAGAATAGCAAATATGTT
The DNA here is from genome assembly GCF_008728515.1 of Papio anubis. Taxonomy (NCBI): domain Eukaryota; kingdom Metazoa; phylum Chordata; class Mammalia; order Primates; family Cercopithecidae; genus Papio; species Papio anubis. Next base: position 142,598,811 of record NC_044982.1, read on the forward strand.
AGGCCACAAAACAAACCTTAATACATTTAAAAGGAATGAAATCATATGAGTACAGGCATACTTTGTTTAAATACACTTCACAGATACCGCGTTTTTTATGAACTGAAGGTTTGTAGCCACCCTGCATACACGTCTTGGCATGGGCTCACTTCATGTCTCAGTGTCACATTTTGGTAATTTCTGCAACAATTCAAACTCTTTCATTATTATTGTATCTGTTATAGTGATCTATGATGAGTGATCTTTGGTGTTACTTTTGTAATTGTTTTGGGGTGACACAAACTGCATAAGATGGTGAACTTAATAAATAAATGTTGAGTACATGTATAGTGACTGCTCCACTGACCATTCATTCATTCCCCAACTCTCTCCCTCTCCTTAGACCTCCCTATTCTGAGACACGACAATTTTAAAATTAGGCCAATTATGCCCTACAATGTCTCTACATTGTAGAGGAATGTAGAGGAAGGAAGAGTCAAACATCTATCACTTTAAATCAAAAGCTAGAAATAATTCAGCTTAGTGAGGAAGGCATGTTGAAAGTTGAGACAGGCCAAAAGCTAAGCCTCTTATGCCAATTGGCCAAGTTATAATGCAAAGGAAAAGTTATTGAAAGAAATTAAAAGTGCCACCAGGCACAGTGGCTCACATTTGTAACCCCAGCACTTTGGGAGGCCAAGACAGGCGGATCACCTGAGGTCAGGAGTTTGAGACCAGCCTGGCCAACACGGTGAAACCCCATCTCTACCAGATATGGAGAAAGTTTTAGTAGTCTGGCTATAAGATCAAACCAGCCACAGCATTCACTTAAACCAAAGCTAATCCAGAGGTGAAGAAGTTGCGCAAGAAAAATTTGAAGCTAGCATTGTTTGGTTCATGAGGTTTAAGGAAAGAAGCTGTCTCCATAATATAGATGTGCAAGGTGAGGTGAAGCAGCAGGTGCTGATATAAAAGAGGAGGCAAGTTATCCAGAAGATCTAACTATGACCACTGATGAAGGTGGCTATACTAAAATAACAGATTTTCTAAGTAGACGAAACAGCTTTCTGTTGGAAACAGATGCCATCTAGGACTTTCACAGCTATGAGAAGTCAGTGCCTGGTTTCAAAGCAGGCTGGGCACAGTGGCTCATGCCTGTAATCCCAGGATTTTGGGAGGCCAAGGCAGGTGGATGGCTTGAGCCCAGGAGTTCAAGACCAGCCCGGGCAACATGGTGAAACCCCGTCTCTATAAAAAATACAAAAATTAGCTGGGCATGGTGGCACATGCCTGTAGTCCCAGCTACCTGGGAGGCTGAGGTGGAAGGATCACTGGAGCCCGGGAGGTTGAGGCTACAGTAAGTCAATTATCACATCACGGCACTCCAGCCTGGGCGACAGTGAGAGCCTGTCTCAAAATCAAAACAAAAAAAAAAAATTCACATGATCATCTCAATTAATGCAGAAAAAGCATCTGATCAAATCCAACACCCTTTCATATTAAAAATAATCAACAAATGAAAAACAAACAAGAACTTCCTCAACATAATAAAAAGGTATTTATAAAAAACCCACAGGACCTGTCATACATAGTAAAAGGCTGAATGCTGTCCCTCTAATATCAGGAACAAGACAAAGATGGCCCCTCTCACCACTGCTATTCAACATCTTACTGGAAGTTCTAAGCAGGCAGTTAGGCAAGAAAAATAAAAGAAATCCATATTAAAAAGAAAAAAAGGTGAAACTTATCTCTTTGCAAATGACACAGTCTTGTTTAAAGAATAACCACAAAGAAAGAAACTGGACAAACTGGACTTCATAAAAATTAAAAACTTGCCGTTTACCAAAAGACATCATTAGGAAAATAAGAAGGCGAGCAGCAAACCAGTAGAATATTCACAAAACGCACATATCACAAAGACCTTGTATGTAAAATATATAAAGTCCCACAACACAATAAATACAAGCCAACAGAAAAAACGGGCAGAGATATAAGAAAATATTTCATAAAAATTAGATGATTGGTGATAGCATAGAAAATGATACTCAATATTATTTATAAGAATTTTAAGTTAAAACCCCAAAGGTATGCCAATTCACACCTCCTAAAATGGCAAAAATTAAAAAGAATGACAAATTTAAATAGTAACAATGATGGAGAATAAAGTCTCATATGCTGTTACAGATGTATGTTTTTTGATAAAATGGGGTAATTTCTAATAATTATACACCAAACTCTTTGACTCAGTGATTTCACTTCTACATTTTTATCCAAGAGAAATGTAAACACGTTCACAATGTATTTTTACAAAAATGTTCCTGACAGCCTTATTCACAATAAGGCTGTTTCCAGTTCCAAACTGGAAACAACAAAAATGCCCCAAAAGAGAAAGATGAATACTGTGGTGTTTTCATGTAAGTGAATACTAATTAGCATCAGAAACGAACAAGCACTCCTGTCATAAACAAACATGAAATAATCCCACAGACATGCTAAACAATGGCAGACACAAAATAATACATATTTAATGACAGCATTAAAAAAACTTTATCAGGGACAAAAATAATCTATACAGAAAACAAGCAAAACAGATTTTGCCCTGGAGAAAGGAAATATCCTCTAATATTATAGGAGTATCTTTTTGTCAAAATTTTACAGAATATAATTTTTAATGGTCATGTAATATTTCAATATAAATGTTTCAATATTTCAATATAAATGTCTCATAATTTATTTGATCACTGACTAGCTGGAAAATAAACTGTTTCATAATTACTAACATCAACTCAAATGAAATAAACACATAAATTTCAGTCTACATTTCTGATTCTTTCCTTAAGACAGTTTCTTAGAAGTGAATTTACTAATTTAAAAGTTTTACAGCTGAGGTCTGTGTTAGAGGTGTTTGGGCTCATCATTGGTCCAATCATTAGCTGACCACTAGGCTACGCAAATATATAGGGAGGTATGCTTTAGTAAGCCAGGCTTAAAAATAAAAGCAAAAATATTTAAAAACAAGCCGGGCGCGGTGGCCTGTAATCCCAGCACTTTGGGAGGCCGAGGCGGGCGGATCACAAGGTCAGGAGATCGAGACCACGGTGAAACCCCGTCTCTACTAAAAATACAAAAAATTAGCCGGGCGCGGTTGTGGGCGCCTGTAGTCCCAGCTACTCGGGAGGCTGAGGCAGGAGAATGGCGGGAACCCGGGAGGCGGAGCTTGCAGTGAGCTGAGATCGCGCCACTGCACTCCAGCCTGGGCGACACAGCGAGACTCCGTCTCAAAAAAAATAAAATAAAATAATAATAATAATTAAGTAGAGACATCAGTGGTTGCATACTGCAGGGAGATTAAATTCCATAGATTTTTTTCTGCCTATGAAAGTTACTACTAAACAACCTTTGAGGGGAGAAAAACCATGAATCCAGAGTGGCTACAATATTATCTAAAATGGCCAGTTTTCAACAAAAAATTGTAAGACATGATAAAACAGTAAAGTATGACCCAAACTTGGGGAAAAACTGCAGTGAAAACATATTAATCATGTGCCAGGCATATAACAATCCAGTGAGAGATATATGTAATTATTTACATAAAACAAAATTCACTCTTGATCCCTTAAGAGTTGGAAAAATTCTTATTTTTGGTGTACATATTGACCCTTTTCTCTGATTATAAAATATACATCATTTAAAAACTTCAGGCTGGGCGTGGTGACTCACACCTGTAATCCCAGGGCTTCGGGAGGCTGAGGCAGGAGGATTGCTTGAGCCCAGGAATTCTAGACCAGCTTGGGAAACACAGGGAGACTCCCCAGTCTCTACAAAAAACAAAAACAAAAAAATTATATGGGCATGGTGGTGCACACCTGTAGTCCCAGCAACTTGGAAGGCTGAGGTGAGAAGATCACTTGAGCCTCAGAAGCTGAGGCTGCAGCGAGCCATGGCACACCATTGCACTCCAGCCTGGGCAATAGAATGAGACCCTGTCTCCAAAGCAAGAAACAAAAAGACAGTAAAACATGAAATAAAATCTCCCATCATTCCTTAACCCAGAGATGACTGATAATGTGGGTATATTAGTTTGTTTGTTTTAATATGTATAAATATTTTAATCAATATTTATAATTATACTACATGTTTTTTTCCCCCTTTTATACTATATTTTACCAATGTTGTTTTAAAAATTTGAGAATATTGGCCAGATGCAGTGGCTCACGCTTGTAATCCCAGCACTTTGGGAGGCCAAGGCGGGCAGATCATCTCAGGTCAGGAGTTCGAGACCAGCCTGGCCAACATGGTGAAACGTCCTGTCTCTACTAAAAATACAAAAATTAGCCGGGCGTAGTGGCGGGCACCCGTAATCCCAGCTACTTGGGAGGCTGAGGCAGGACAATCATTTGAACCTCGGAGACGGAGGTTGCAGTGAGCCAAGGTTGCACCACTATACTCCAATCTGGGTGACAGAGTGAGACTCAGTCTCAAAAAGAAAAAAAACCAACAACAAAAAAACAAAACACAGAGTAAGAATACAATTTTTAATGGTCATGTAATATTTCAATATACAGATAAACGTTTCATTATTTGATCACTGACTTGTTGGAAAATAAACTGTTTCAAAATTACCAACATCACCTCAAATGAAATAACCACATAAATTTCAGTCTACATTTCCGATTCTTTCCTTAAGATAGTTCCTTAGAAGTGAATTTACAAGTTCAAAGATTGTTAAAATTTGGTGGTATCTCTAGAAATACTAACAAACTGCTTTCCAAAAAGTGGTTTGAACTAGCAGTGTACAAAGAGTGTCTATATGACTAAATCTTCCAAATCAAAATTTTTAATATTTAAAATGTTTGCTAATTTTAAGTAAAAAAAAAAAAAGCAAAACTAAGTAATTTAAATTATATTTATAGGTTACCTCCAATTCCCTCTTTTTTCTAAAAATCTAAAACACAAAAATTGAAAAATGTTCTCAATTCAACCACTCCAACTACAGCAAAAACACCTCAGGTAGCATTCCTGAGGAAAAGTAACGTAGAATCTAACGGAATACTTAAGGAGACATAAGGATCATTATTTTATAATGCAAATATAAAATAATAATAATTTTTTTTTTTTTTTGAGACAGTCTTGCTCTGTCACCCAGGCAAGAGTGCAGCAACAATAATCTCAGCTCACTGCAATCTTCACCTCCTGGGTTCAAGCAATTCTCTGGCCTCATCCTCCCAAGTAGCTGGGATTACAGGCATGTACCACCACGCCTGGTACATTTTTGTATTTTTAGTAGAGACAGGGTTTTGCCATGTTGGCCAAAACTCAGTGATTCATCCTTCTCAGCCTCCCAAAGTGCTGGGATTACAGGCTAGTGCCACCATACCTGGCTACTTTTTGTACTTTTAGTAGAAACGATGTTTTGCCTTAAATGAGTTCTAACCAAAAAACTTTCTTATAACTGAACTGAGGCCAAGCATGGTGGCTCACATCTCTAATCACAACACTTTGGGAAGCCAAGCTGGGAGGACTGCCTGAGCTCAGGAGTTTGAGACCAGCCTGGCCAACATGGCAAAACTCTGTCTCTACTAACAATACAAAAAAATTAGCCAGACATGGTGGTGCCTATCTCTAATTCCAGCCCTGGGAGGCTGAGGCACGAGAATCACTTGAACCCGGGAGGCAGCGAGGCAAAGGTTGCAGTGAGCCGAGATCATGCCACTGCACTACAGCCTGGGCAATGGGCACTGAAGGAAAGTCAGGGGATGTGCTGTTATTGAATTCAAGACAGAAGAAAACATAAAAAAAGCTATTCAAGTCCTAGACAAGCATAGTCCCGAGTGGAAGACCACTGAAAGTGAAAGAAAATCCTGATGGTGAACATGCCAGGAGAGCAATGCAAAACGTGATGGCTACCACTGGTGGAACAGGTATGAGACCAAGTGGCCCAGAAATGATTAGTATCCTACCTAGTATCTTAAATAATCTTAACATCCCAAATGAAATTATCCATGTATATGTATTACAGGCAGAAAGAGTTGGAAGCACAGTATTTGTAGCAAATCAGGATTATAAAGCTGGCTGGGAGAAACTGAAGGAAATATTTTAGTATGGTTGATGTGGTGTTCTGAGCACATTCTTGAGGATAAAGATGAAAAAAACCATGGAATGGGCACTGTTACTTTTGAACAGTCCACTGAAGCTGTGCAAGCTATATCTACATTCAATGCCCAACTGCTATGTGATAGACCAACACAGGTAAGACGGATGAGACCGCCTTACCAAAGGATTTTTTTTTTTCCCTCCTGAGCATCTGCAGCTTCCCTATGGCCTTGGTGGTACTAAAACAGCATTAGGACCAGGAGGGCAGACTATCGATGCCAATCACCTGAATGGAATGGGAAACATAGGGCCTGCAGAAATTAGAATGGAGGGCATGGATTTGGAAAAAATGGTAGAAATGGAAGAGGGAACCCTTTGGTGGTGGTATGGAAAATGTGGGTCAATTTGGATCTGGGATGAACATGGGCAGAATAAACGAAATCTTAGTAATACACCGAGGAGAGGGAAGATCACTACAAAGCAGAGGGGAAGTGGAGGTGGAGGCAGCGTCCCCGAAATCGAGAGGATGAGCCCCAAGCACTGATCACATTGCGGGTGCCAGCATGGAATGCGTGAGTCCAGGCCTGGGCCATGATGTGGATTGTGTGGGTTCCAAGATGCAGCGCATGGGTCTGGTCACGGACCGCATGGGCTTCGGGGAGCACAAAGGCTCCCGCATGGAGTGCATGGGCCCAGGGGCCTGCTAGGCCTTGACTAAATGGCCTCTAGCATCCGGCACATGGGTGAGATCACTGAGGGCAGTGGCTCCGGCCTGAAACACGTAGGTGCCAGCATGGGCTTCAGCCTCAAGCACACAGCTGCTCCCACTGACCATGTGGACCAAACCATTGAGCACATGGGCTCTGGTGTGGAGTGCATGGTTCCTGCAGGCATGGGGGCTGGCCTGGAGCATATGGGCCCCATGATGGATCACATGGCCACTGGACTGGAGCACACAGGTGCCAACAACCTGAAATACCTGGATGGACCTGGGGTGGACGGGTGCCAACAGCCTGGAGAGGATGGGCATTAACAGCCTTGAGTGCATGGGTCCCACCATGGGCCAGACACTGGGTGCTGAGACTGGGTGTATGGGCCTAGCCATGGGTGGTGGTGGCCATGTCAGCTTTGACTGCGCCCACTTAAACTCTGGAGGAAACCTGGCAGGGTCCTTTGGTGAGGCTGGAGGCCATGCTCCTGGGGGTGGCCAGGAAAGCCTACCAGGTATTTGTGAGAAATCTCCCATTGGATTTTACATGATCAAATCGACAAATATGGCCACGTGCAATAAGCTAACATCAAGATGAAGAATGGGAAGTCCAAGGGGTGTGGTTTGGTTAAGTTTGAGTCGCCAGAGGTGGCTGAGAGCCTGTCGGATGATGAATGGCATGAAGCTGAGTGGCCAAAAGACTGATGGCAAATCTATAGAAATATGCCTTTTTTAAACATCAGTATTTTGTATTTTTTTCTTGTTAACTATTTTAACTTACTGGCTGGATATATAAAGATGTTTTAAAAATTCAGTTGCTTTTTGATGAAATTTACTTTTTTACTTTTTAAGGACCGGGGTTGTATTTGAACGTTTGCACTGAGACTGCAATATGCAATTTTTTTTTTGTAGTTGTGGCATCATGCTGACATCAAACATGACTTTGATAATAAATACCAGTTCCTGGGAAAATGAAAAAAGAAAACCAATTCTCAACCTATTATTTTCCAAAAAAGTTCTAAATTACTACATTTACCTGAACATGAAAAAATTTAAATATTAACGAATAGCTGCCATTAATTAAGTGCTGTGTGCAAGGCACTGTCATAAGTGCTTTCTCATATGTTATTTCACTTGATTTTCTCAATCACATAAAGTAGTGTCTGTTATTTCCATTTTATGAAAGAGAAAATGGAAGTGGAGAAGACAGCAGAAGTGTTTTAAGTAAAAATTTCCACATAATTTCAATATAAATAACTTGCAATGTGAAAACAGTATATTTATAACCAACAAAACACTTTAATTAAAAAGTTAACCAGGCTGGGTGCAGCGGCTCATAAGGTCAGGAGTTCGAGACCAGCCTGGTCAACATGGTGAAACTCGGTCTCTACTAAAAATACAAAAATGAGCTGGGCATGGTGGCGGGTGCCTATAATCCCAGCTATTTGGGAGGCTGAGGCAGGAGAATCGCTTGAACCCGGGAGCGGAGGTTGCAGCGAGCTGAGATCACGCCACTGCACTCCAGCCTGGGCAACAGAGTGAGACTCCATCTTAAAAAACCATGCCCAGCAAAATGTTTCCCCAAAATTCCAATTTCCCATTTCTCTTTCTCCCCTTTTTTTTTTTTTTTTTTGCCTGCTCCCCCTTCTGAGCCAGCAATTTCCCATTTATCTCTAAGGTTTTTTTTTTTTTTTTTTTTTGAGATGGAGCCTTGCTCTGTCACCCGGGCTAGAGTACAGCAGTTCTATCTCAGCTCACTGCAACCTCTCCGTCCCAGGATCAAGCAGTTCTCCTGCCTCAGCCTCCCAAGTAGCTGGGATTACAGGCGCACGCCACCACACCCAGCTACTTGTTTTCTATTTTTAGTACAGATGGGATTTTGCCATGTTGGCCGGGGTGGTTTCGAACTCCTGACCTGAAGTGATCCACCTGCCTTGGCCTCCCAAAGTGCTGGGATTACAGGCGTGAGTGAGCTACCGTGCCTAGCCAGGTTTGTTTTTTACTTCTGCCTTCTGCCTGAATGGTCCACTGGAATGGGTAATTTTTCAGCTGAACCACTGGCTGAACAAAACCTCAAGATAAAATTAACCTGTAAAAGCTTTAAGTTTACGGCAGGGCACGGTGGCTAATACCTGTAACCCCAGCACTTTGGGAGGCCGAGGCAGGTGGATCAGGAGGTCAGGAGTTTGAGACCTGCCTGGCCAATATGGTGAAACCCTGTCTCTACTAAAAATACAAAAATTAGCCAGGCGTGGTGGCGGGCTCCTGTAGTCCCAGCTACTTGGGAGGCCGAGGCAGAAGAATCGCTTGAACCCAGGAGGCAGAGGTTGCAGCGAGCCTAGATCGTGCCACTGCACTCCAGCCTGGGCGACAGAGCGAGGAAAAAAAAAAAAAAGGCTGGGTGCAGTGGCTCATGAGGTCAGGCTTTCGAGACAAGCCTGGCCAACAAAGTGAAACACCGTCTCTACTAAAAATACAAAAAATTAGCCGGGCAAGGTTGTGGGTGTCTGTAATCCCAGCTACTCGGGAGGCTGAGGCAGGAGAACAGCTTGAACCTGGAAGGTGGAGGCTGCAGTGAGCCGAGATGATGCCACTGCACTCCACGCACTCCAGCCTAGGTGACAGTGCAAGACTCCATCTAAAAAAAAAAAAAAAAAAAAAAAAAAAAAAAAAAGCTGTGTTTTCAAATTGGCTGGTAGGAGCTCAAAATTAAACCTCTGATAGAAATAATGTTACAAATACAGATTAGAGCTCCAGGGCAGCTCCTATGTGCATAGTTAACCCATAATATAACTGAATTAAAAAATCTAGAACCTAGGCCAGGTACAGTGGCTCACACCTGTAATGCCAGCACTTTGGGAGGCCAAGTCAGATAGATCACTTGAGCCTAGGAGTTTGAGACCAGCCTGGGCAACATGATGAAACCCTGTGTCTACTAAAAATATAAAAAAATATGCCAGGTGTGATGGTGCACGCCTACAGTCCCAACTACTTGGGAGGCTGAGGTGGGAGGATCATCTGAATCCGGGAAGTCGAGGCTGCAGTCAGCTGTGACTGCGTCACTGCACTTCAGACAGGCCAACAGCTGGACTGAGACTCTGTATCAAAAAGAAAAATATAAATCTAGAACCTGTTATACAAATAATATAAAAAACTACAGCCGGGCACGGTGGCTCACGCCTGTAATCCCAACACTTTGGGAGGCCGAGGCGGGCGGATCACAAGGTCAGGAGATCGAGACCATCCTGGCTAATATGGTGAAACCCCATCTCTACTAAAAATACAAAAAATTTAGCCAGGCGTGCACCTGTAGTCCCAGCTACTTGGGAGGCTGAGGCAGGAGAATGGCATGAACCCAGGAGGTGGAAATTGCAAGTGAGCCGAGATCGTGCCACTGCACTCTAGTCTGGGCAACAGAGCGAGAGTCTGTCAAAAGAAAAGAAGGAAAGGAAAAGGAAAAGGAAAAGAGAAAAGAAAAGAGAAAAGGAAAAGAAAAGAAAAACTACATTCCATATCTCAACACCAGGCCTATATGTACCCCCACTAAAGCTATAGATAATCTGGTACTGGGAAAACTATATATCTAAATGCAAAAAAAAAAAAAAAAAAACCACTTACCTTACACCACATAGAAAATTAACTCAAAATTGATCAAATACCTAAACATAAGAGCTAAGACTCCTAGAAGAAAATACAGGCTGGACGTGGTGGCTGACACTTGTAATCTCAGCACTTTGGGAGGCCAAGGGGGGCAGATCACCCGAGCTCAGGAGTTCGAGACCAGCCTGGACAACATGGTGAAACTTCGTCTCTACCAAAAATACAAAAAATTAGCTGGGTGTGGTGGTTGTGCCTGTGGTCTCAGCTACTTGGGAAGCTGAGGTGGGAGGATCACTTGAGCCTGTGAGGCAGAGGTTGCAGTCAGCTGAGATTGTACCACTGCACTTCAACTTGGATGACAGAGTGAGGCCACTTCTCAAAAAAATGTGCCTCTGTGTGTGTGTGTGTGTGTGTGCGCGCGCGCGCGCGTGTGTGTGTGTACACATGGGAAAAGCTCATTACACTGGATTTGGCAATGGCTTCTTGGTCATGACAACAAAAGCACACATAATAAAAACAGATAAACTGGGTGTCAAAGTCCAAAAATTTTGAGCCAGGTGCCACAGCTCACACCTATAATCCCACCTACTTGGGAGGCTGAGGTAGAAGGACCATTTGAGACCAGTCTGAGCAACAAGGTGAAATTCCATCCCTAAAAAACTAAAAAAATTAGCCAGGCATTATGGTGCACACCTACAGTCCTAGCTACTACTTGGAAAGCTGAGGTGGGAGGATCCCTTGAACTCAGGAGTTCAAGAATGCAGCGAACTGCAAGCGCACCACTGCATTCCAGCCTGGGTGACACAGTAAGACCCTACCTCTTACAAAATTTTTTTTTTAACTTTTGTGTATCAAAGTACACTATCAACAGAGTGAAAAGACAAACCATGGAATGTCAGAAAATACTTGCAAATCATGTATCTCATAAGAAGTTCTTATCTAGAATACATAAAGCATTACAATCTGAAAGAAAAAAACCACCAGATTCAAAAGTGGGCAAAGGACTTGAATAGGCATTTCTCCAAAGAGGATATACAAATAGACAATAAACATATGAAAACACACTTGACATCACTAATTATCTAATTATCATGGAAATGCTAATTAAAACCACAACAAGAAACAGCTTCACACTCATTTGGATGACTATTATCAAAAAACAAAACAAGCCTCTTTTTCCGCGGGAACCATGGAGGGTGTAGAAAAGAAGAAGGCGGTGGCTCTTGCTGTGCCAGAAACCCTTAAGAAAAAGCGAAGGAATTTCACAGAGCTGAAGATCAAGCGCCTGAGAAAGAAGTTTGCCCAAAAGATGCTTCGAAAGGCAAGGAGGAAGCTTATCTATGAAAAAGCGAAGCACTACCACAAGGAATATAGGCAGATGTACAGAACCGAAATTCGAATGGTGAGGATGGCAAGAAAAGCTGGCGACTTCTATGTACCTGCTGAACCCAAATTGGCATTTGTCTTCAGGATCAGAGGTATCAATGGCGTGAGCCCAAAGGTCCAAAAGATATTGCAGCTTCTTCGCCTTCGTCAAATCTTCAATGGAATCTTTCTGAAGCTCAACAAGGCTTCGATTAACATGCTGAGGATTGTAGAGCCATATATTGCATGGGGGTACCCCAATCTGAAGTCAGTAAATGAGCTAATCTACAAGCGTGGTTATGGCAAAATCAATAAGAAGCGAATTGCTTTGACAGATAACGCTTTGATTGCTCAGTCTCTTGGTAAATATGGCATCATCTGCATGGAGGATCTGATTCATGAGATCTATACTGTTGGAAAACGCTTCAAAGAGGCAAATAACTTCCTGTGGCCCTTCAAATTATCTTCTCCACGAGGTGGAATGAAGAAAAAGACCACCCATTTTGTATAAGGTGGAGATGCTGGCAACAGGAAGGACCAGATCAACAGGCTTATTAGAAGAATGAACTAAGGTGTCTACCATGATTATTTTTCTAGGCTCATCAGTTAATAAACAGTACCCGCTCAAATTGAATAAATAAATAAACAAATAAAATGAAAATAAAAAGTGCTGGCAAAAATGTGGAGAAATTGGGATCCTTGGGTTTTGCTGGAGAGAATGTAAAATAGTAAAGCTGCTGTGGAAAGTGGCATGGCAGTTCCTCAAAAAAATTAAATATAGACTTGCCATATGATCCAACAATTCTACGTCTAGGTATACATCCAAAAGAACTGACAGTAGGGTCTCACACAGTACACCCACATTCATAGCAGCATTTTTCACAACAGCTAAAAGGTGGATGCAACTGAAGTGTCCATCAATGGATGAAGGGATAAACAAAATGTGGTACATACATACAATTAAGTAGTACTCAGCCTTAAAAAGCAAGGAAATTCTGACATATATTATGAACCTTGAGGACTGTTTAATGAACACGGAGTTCCAAATGGTTAAAATGGTTTAAAACAGTTTTTATTAAAACTATAGATCTTCGTCTAATCCAAAGGTTTCCAAAAGAGTGAGAGACCAAGCACTCTGGAATTGGAAAACAAAATCTCTTTTTTTTTTTTGAGACACGGTCTCACCCTGTCACCCAGGCTGGAGTGCAGTGGCAGGTTCACAGCTCACTTGCAGTCTCACAGCTCACAGCTCACTTGCAGTCTCAACTTCCAGGCTCAAGCGATCTTCCCACCTCAGCCTACAGAGCAGCTGGGACTACAGGGATGCACTACTACGCCCAGCTAATTTTTTAATCTAAAAGTCCTTTGCCCACTTTTGAATCTAGTTGTTTTTTTCTTTCAGATTGTAGACTGGGTCAGATTTCAGATTGGGTCCCAATGTGTTGCCCAGGGTGGTCTCAAACTCCTGGGCTCAAGTGATCTGCCCACCTTGGCTTCTTGAAGTGCAGTGATTACAGGTGTGAGCTACCATGCCTGGCCCTATTTTTTTTTCCTAACCAACTACTGTCAACAAGGGTAGAATACAATAGGGACAGAAGAAAAGGACAGGAAAAGGGATCAAGTAAAATTTGCCTCCTACCTTACCTTTTTAATATTTACTTATTTTTAAAAATGACAAAAAAACCTGTAGACAAAAAACGGCAACTGTCAGGTACACAAAGTGCTGAAATACTTCATCTTAATTCCAGACTTTAAAATTCTCTATCTATCTATGTATCTATCTATCTATTTATTTTTTTGAGACGGAGTCTTGCCGTGTCACCCAGGCTGGAGTGCAGTGGCACAATCTCAGCTCACTGTAACCTCCGCCTCCCAGATTCAAGCAATTATCCTGCCTCAGCATCACGAATAGCTGGGATTACAGGCATGCGCCACCACGCCTAATTTTTGTAATTTTAGTAGAGACAGGGTTTCACCCTGTTGGCCAGGCTGGTCTCAGACTCGTGACCTCAGGTGATCTGCCTGCCTTGGCCTCCCAAAGTGCTGGATTACAGGCATGAGCCACCGCACCTGGCCACAATATACGCTTTTTTCTTCCCCCTAGGATTTCATAACAGGAAATAGAAGAATAAGTAAAGTTGGGAGGAGACTGGGAAAAGATGGCAAAAATTGTAGAGGAGGAGCTGACCACAAGACAGTTTTGAGGGAACCAGTGCATAGGGAAGAAGAAAAAGCAATCCAGTGCTAATTGGGGAGCCTCTCTTTCCACTATCAATCTAACCAATCCGAACCCTTTCCTTTGGTCTAAACTGAAGAGAAGGTAACCTGAGGGCAAAGAAGTCGGGGAATTACAAGCTACAGCCTCAGAAAGAGAAGAGCACTTCTATGACCCACTAGAGTTCTGCCTAGAGATCCATTCTTATAAATTAACTGGGTTCTGCCTAGGCTATAGAAAGCTAGAAAGAATGCCACCACCAGCCTAACAACAAAAAGCCTGAATAAACTACAAAATTGAACACTTTAAAAACCCATCCTGCTGGGCACGGTGGCTCACGCTTGTAATCCCAGCACTTTGGGAGGCCGAGGCATGTGGATCACCTGAGGTCGGGAGTTCAAGACCAGCCTGACCAACATGGAGAAACCCCGTCTCTACTAAAAATACAAAATTAGCCGGAGTGGTGGCACATGCCTGTAATCCCAGCTACTCGGGAGGCTGAGGCAGGAGAATCGCTTGAACCTGGGAGGCGGAGGTTGCGGTGAGCCGAGATCGCGCCATTGCACTCCAGCCTGGGCAAAAAGAGCGAAACTCTGTCTCAAAAACAAAACAAAACAAAACAAAAAAAACCCCATCCAAGAGCTGAGGACTCAGGGCAACCAGGCGATCTCAAATCCAAGAAAATACAACCCCTTCCTAGGAGAGACAGAATGCAAGCACTGGCTCACCTGAGGGTAGACCAAGGGAAGAAACAATGGTTCCATAAAAGCAGGTAAAAAGAATTCATCTAAAATTGTTAACAAACTGCTGAAGGCAAAGTGTGCATTAGCATGAGAACATTATTCCTGAGAGACACAGTTAACAAGTGAAATTCAAACCATTTGCAAGATCTTCTACAGACCTCCACCAAAGGCTCACAATACGGGAACATGGGACTGAAGAGAGCCCTCCTCTGGGGTGCAGTGCTGGAGGAAGGGAGCAGCTTCTGCAATGGGAAAAATACAAAGCCCCAACCAGATCCTTCTCTTCTAGGGAACGAAAACTGGAAGGGACTGGTGGAGGAACAGCAAGCCCAGTTACCCGCAAGGCACAAGTGAATTGGGCAGGTGGGGGAGTGAAAGGAAAAAAACTCTACCACTGTAGGGGAAGGAAACAGTGTTGGACCCAGGGTCTTATACCAAAGGCATTAGAGATCTTAGAGATCTAATGTCTAATACCACTGAGGCAAGAGCAGAGAAACTCTTTTCCAGACAATACCTACAAAGATACAAATTGCAGTTTGGCCTAGAGGAGCAAGATCATTGATAGAGCCCTACTCATGACGCCAAGGCACATAAGCCAAACGCTGAGAGCTGATCAGGAAAATTCAGAAACACCTTCCCACATGCCAGCTACCAATCTAAGCATAAAGTAACACGAGAGAAATTTGAAGCCAATGGTGCACTTAAGGACCCTCTGCAACAACAAAACAGAAACTCAGCTTAACTCCTGACTAGACTGACTCAACTCCCTACACTAAAAGTCCAAGAATGCAATGTTCCAGGTATAAATATTATTTACTCATTCTTTACTACCCTATTCACAATATCCAGCATTCAGTAAAATGCAAGACACACAAAAAAGGAAGAAATTACAACCAACTGTAAAGAGAGAAAGCATTCAACAGACCAGAAATCAAGATGAAGCTAAAAAAAAATTTTTTAAAAACAGAAACTAAATTTTTGGCAAAGATCAGTAAACTGATAAACCGTTAGCAGTTTGAGAAAAAAAGACACAAATAACCATTATTAGGAAGGAAAAAGTGAACATCACTATAGATCCTATATACTTTTAAGGAGAATTTATAGAATATTACCAACAGGACCAGGCGCAGTGGCTCATGCCTATAAACCCAGCATTTTGGGAGGCCAAGGCAGGCAGATCACCTGAAGTCAGCAGTTCGAGACCAGCCTGGGCAACAGAGTGAAACCCCATCTCTATTAAAATTACAAAAATTAGGCACGGTGGTGCACACCTGTAATCCCAGCTACTCAGGAGAGGCAGAAAAATCGCTTAAACCTGGGAGGCAGAGGTTGCAGTGAGCCGAGATCACGCCACTGCACTCCAGCCTGGGCAACAGAGCAAGACTCCATCTCAAAAAAATAAAAAACAAAAAACAAAAAACAAAAAAAAAAACTTTATGCCTGTATACTCAATAATTCAGATGAAAGTCAAATTCCTCAAATCATATGGATCACCAAAGCTCACATGTTAGATAACCTAATTAGCCCCATATCTATTAATTTCTAAAATTACAACTGTAGTAAAAAACCTCCAACATAGAAAACTCCAGGCCCAAATGGCTTCACTGGAGAATCCTACCAATCACCTAAAAAGAAACAATACAAATCTACATGAACTTTTCCAGAAAACAGAAGGGAATACTTCCCAATTCCTTTTATGAGACCAACATTACCCTGACAACAAAACCAAACAAACATAATACAATATTAATTTGGCCCAGTACAGATTAGGAATTGCTTATGTAACATCAGCAACCTGATTTTATTAAATTTAAAATATAAAGGAAACAGTTTAAAATATACATATACAGCCTCACGTTGGTAATGCTACTATGTATGCCAGAATTTACCATATCCTTTCAGTTCTTTAGAGTTCCATTACTAGACAAATTCTCTTCTATTACAGGTTGAGTATCTCGAATTTGAAAATACAAAATCTGAAATGCTCCATAATCCAGAAACTTGAGTGCTGACATGACACGCAAAGAAAATGCTCAACCAGTTTAATGCAGTATAATGCAAATATTCCCCCCCGCCAAAAAAAACATAAAAATAGAAAGACCTTTGGTCTAAAGTATTTCAGATAAGGGATACTCAACCTGTATCAGTAAAAAATGGAACAAATAAGGCACGGTGGCTCACGCCTGTAATCCCAGCACTTTAGGAGGCCGAGGGGGGCGGATCACAAGGTCAGGAGTTCGAGACCAGCCTGGCCAATATGGTGAAACCCTGTCTCTACGAAAAATACAAAAATTAGACGGTCATGATGGTGGGTGCCTGTAGTACCCGCTACTTGGGAGGCTGAGGCAGGAGAATCATTTGAACCCAGGAGACGGAGGCTGTGGTGAGACGAGATCACGCCACTGCACTCCAGCCTGGGTGACAGAGCAAGACTCTATCTCAAATAATAACAATAATAATAATAATAATAAAGATTGGGCAAAAGAGTATGCTTAGGAAAGAAATCTGTGAATGAAAATGATACACTTTAAGCATCATCACAAAACAAACATAGCAATAAGGACAACATTTTAAGCCTAAGAATTCATGACACTGGAAGAAAAAAGTATATAATGTAAAACAATCCCACTCGTTCAAACACTAGAACCACATCTACTTTCAGGAATACAAAAAGTTAATTGCCCAGCAATTCAAAACTGGGCAATTAAATTTCCTTTCTACTTGCCTGCAGCACAAGTAAAAGGATTAAAGAGGTAGTGGGTTGGAGTTGGAGAATGAGTCTCTTTCAAATGTTCATTATAAACGGCATCATTAATTCTGCTAGAATCTCTACTGCCTGTAAATTTCAGACTCACACTCAACCATGTTCTCAACAATTTTACTTGGTACCTCAAATTCAACTCACCCAAAACTCAATTCACTTTTCCCATACCACCCCCATACCAAAACCGGCTCTTCTTACGGTATTTTTCCTAATACATTCTTCATCACAAGAAATGCTACTACCATCTTACCTAATTAGCCAAGCCAGAAACTTAGAAGCCATCCTAAACATCCCAGTTATTATTCCTCTTCCTTATCTTCTATGTCAATCACCAAATCCTGATTTTACCTCTAAAATATTTCTTAGTCTTGTCCCCTTTTAAATGGATCCTCGGCACTGCACAAACTTGCCTGTTCCTCTCACCCAGGTTTCCCATCAACTGCCTTCAAAATAAAGACTAAACTCTCTGGCATTGCATATATGAAACCCACAATAACTACTTCCCAGTCTTTCTTCATTGCTATTTGCTGCCACATTCTTTTTTTTTTTTTTGAGACGGAGTCTTGCTCTGTCGCCCAGGCTGGAGTGCAGTGGCACGATTTCGGCTCACTGTAAGCTCCACCTTCCCGGTTCATGCCATTCTCCTGCCTCAGCCTCCAGAGTAGCTGGGACTACAGGCGCCCACCACCACGCCTGGCTAATTTTTTGTATTTTTAGTAGAGACGGAGTTTCACCGTTTTAGCCAGGATGGTCTCGATCCCCTGACCTCGTGATCCACCCGCCTCAACCTCCCAAAGTGTTGGGATTACAGGTGTGAGTCACCGCTCCCAGCTAGCTGCCACTTTCTTAGCACTGCAATAATAATAGTTTCCTGCCCACACTGTGCTCTATACATGCTTCTGCTCTTTTTACCTCATTCTTTCTATTAACTATTACCTTCATCGTTTAAAACTCAGCCCAAGTATCAAGTATAAGTAACCACCTCTATAGCCTCAAACCTGTGTAAACTCTGTTATTATCTCTAATTTAGCTATTAAATCATATTAAATAATGTGTTTCTTTCTCTTTAATTGCACTACACTGTAAATCTTGAAGGTAGATGCTGGATCCATAACTCTAGTAACCTGACACACAAATTAACTCAACCTTTGTTGAACTAAGCCACAATTTTTCTAATCTCTCTCAAAAAGGCCAGATAATTGGGGTGGGGGAGACTTGTATCACTGAGACATAAACAATCTTCACATCAATACAAAATTCTTGCCTACAAAAAGGGGCTTATAAATAAACTAAAAGTTTCTTCCTCATAAGATTTCCTTCCCCTTCACAAAATCCATAATACTAAGCAATTTTTGAGGCAGACGATTATGGTTTCAAATTGCCTTGTATTAACAATAAGATTACAATAATGATAAAAGCTAAATTCAGTTGATAATCTGCTCCTAAGGTCTTGAATGCACACATTTCTACCTAAACAACATTAAGAGATAATAGCACATTGTATATGAAGTATTCTCAACAAATTAGAACGTACTTATGTGCCTTCTTCACAAATGTATTTGCTAAATGAATGAGAAGTGGTATACAGCCTGAGTATCACTACTAGGAAAATTTGAAATATAAAAATCTAAAAATCTGAAATGTCCCAAAATCCAAGTTTTTGAGCACCAACATAATGTTACAAGTGGAAAATTCCACCCTGACTTCATGTTACGAGTCAGTCAAAATGCAGTCAAAACTGTTTCATGCACAAAACTATTAAAAATATTGTTTAACATGGCCGGGCGCGGTGGCTCAAGCCTGTAATCCCAGCACTTTGGGAGGCCGAGACGGATGATCAATGAGGTCAGGAGATCGAGACTATCCTGCTAACACGGTGAAACCCCGCCTCTACTAAAATACAAAATCCAGCCGGTGCGGGGTGTGGCGGGCTGCCTGTAGTCCCAGGCTACTCGGGAGGCTGAGGCAGGAGAACATGGAACCCAGGAGGCATGGAGCTTGCAGTGAGCTGAGATCCGCCACCGCGACCTGCAGCCTGGGCGACAGAGCTTGGTGATCTGGCCTCAAAAAAAAAAAAAAAAAAAAAAAAAAAAAAAAAAAATTGTTTAACAGAGTACAGACCAATGGAACAGAACAGAGCCCTGTAGAAATAACACCACACATCTACAGCCATCTGATCTTGACAAACCTGAGAAAAAGAAGAAATGGGGAAAGGATTCCCTATTTAATAAATGGTGCTGGGAAAACTGGCTAGCCATATATAGAAAGCTGAAACTGGATCCACCTTATACAAAAATTAATTCAAAATGGATTAAAGAATTACGTGTCAAACCTAAAACCATAAAAACCCTAGAAGAAAACCTAGGCAATACCTTTCAGGACACAGGCACGGGCAAGGACTTCATGTCTAAAACACCAAAAGCAACAGCAACAAAAGCCAAAATTGAGAAATGGGATCTAATTAGACTAAAAAGTTTCTGCATAGCAAACGAAACTACCATCAGAGTGAACAGGCAATCTACAGAATGGGAGAAAATTTTTGCAATCTACCCATCTGACAAAGGGCTAATATCCAGAATCTACAAACAACTTCAACAAATTTGTAAGAAAAAATCAGGCCAGGCGCGGTGGCTCAAGCCTGTAATCCCAGCACTTTGGGAGGCCGAGACGGGCGGATCACGAGATCAGGAGATCGAGACCATCCTGGCTAACACGGTGAAACCCCGTCTCTACTAAAAAATACAAAAAACTAGCCGGGCGAGGTGGTGGGCGCCTGTAGTCCCAGCTACTTGGGAGGCTGAGGCAGGAGAATGGCGTAAACCCAGGAGGCGGAGCTTGCAGTGAGCTGAGATCAGGCCACTGCACTCCAGCCTGGGCGACAGAGCGAGACTCCGTCTAAAAAAAAAAAAAAAAAAGAAAAGAAAAAATCAAACAACCCTATCAAAAAGCGGTCAAAGGATATGAACAGACATTTCTCAAAAGAAGACATTTATGCAGCCGACACATGAAAAAATGCTCATGATCACTGGCCATCAGAGAAATGCAAATCAAAACCACAATGACATACCATCTCACACCAGTTAGAACAGCGATCATTAAAAAGTCAGGAAACAACAGGTGCTGGAGAGGATGTGGAGAAATAGGAACACTTTTACACTGTTGGTGGAACTGTCAACTAGTTCAACCATTGTGGAAGACAGTGTGGCGATTCCTTAAGGATCTAGAACTAGAAATACCATTTGACCCAGCCATCCCATTACTAAGTATATACCCGAAGGATTATAAATCATGCTGCTATAAAGACACACGCACATGTATGTTTACTGCGGCACTATTCAAAATAGCAAAGACTTGGAACAAACCCAAATGCCCATCAATGATAGACTGGATTAAGAAAATGTGGCACATATACACCATGGAATACTATGCAGCCATAAAAAAGGATGAGTTCATGTCCTTTGCAGGGACATGGTTGAAGCCGGAAACCATGATTCTGAGCAAACTATCGCAAGGACAGAAAACCAAACACCGCATGTTCTCACTCATAGGTAGGAATTGAAAAATGAGAGCACTTGGACACAGGGTGGGGAACATCACACAATGGGGCCTGTCGTGGGGTGGGGAGAGCGGGGAGGGATAGCATTAGGAGATATATCTAATGTAAATGACGAGTTAATGGGTACAGCACACCAACACGGCACATGTATACATATGTAACAAACCTGCATGTTGTGCACATGTACCCTAGAACTTAAAGTATAAAAAAAATTGTTTAAAATTACCTTCAGACTATATGTGTAAGGTACTTGTGAAACATAAATGAACTTCATGTTTAAACTTGGGTCTTTTCCAAGATACCTCATTAGGTATATGCAAATATTCCAAAATTCAAAAAAATCTGAAATCCAAAACACTTCTGATAGCAAGCATTTTGGATGAGGGATACTCAAGCTGTTCTGATGTGTCATGCATTAAGACAGAAACAAGAGTAGATACTACATATAAATAAAGAAAATTACAAAAAGATCACAAATCAAACACTAAAGGCAACAAAGTCAAGATTTGCCGTAAAACTTTATGTATATTTACAGTTGGCTATATAAAAAATAATACATGCGTGCAATGGTTTTAGAGTAGACTCCTGAAGGAGTTACTAAAGGAATGACCTCCAAACTAGGAGGTGGACACACTCAGGTTCCAGTCCTTCATCTATCATTAGTTAGCTGTGAGACACTGCTGAAGTCATGTAATCAATCCAGCACTTTGTTTCCTCAACAGCAAAAGAAATTATTGGACATCAGATCTGGCATTTCACATGTAAATTTTACCTAAAAAATAAACAAACAAAGAGGCTGTCAAAATGGGAGACGAGACATTAATCAGAGCTGTCTTCATCGTTCCATCATATATATCTCTTCCTGCAGCACCCTAATTAAGATAAACATTCACTACATGTTAAGGAGTCTTCAGAATGATTCATCACAACAAAACACAAATGTTATTGGACTAGATGACCTCTTTGGTCTCCTCCAGCTCTAAAATTCTCTGGGTCTGTTAATTTATACTCTACCTTACAAATAGTATGTTTACTAAATTTACATTAACTTACTATATTCATGAAAGAGCTAAAGTCATTGCCCTCTTTGACGCCAAATGACATTTTCAAAAGTAGTAGCATGTTTCCACTTAGTCTACATTTCTAGCCTGAATAATCTAAAATCAAGTTTCAGGTACTACAACTGTCCACCTTTAATCTCCACTACTTCCATAAACCTTCACTGTGAAAGGAGAAGGAGGAGGACTTGGGGAAAAAACAGATTTCTCTGTCACCTAAGAAAAAAAATCAAGACAACCAGGGAAGAAGGACTAAGTATAGGAGCATTATATAAAATATCAACTCGGCAGGATGCGATAGCTCACACCTTGTAATCCCAGCACTTTGGCAGCACTTTGGGAGGCCGAGGCGGATGGATCACTTAAGGTCAGGAGTTCGAGACCAGCCTGGCCAACATGGCAAAACCCCGTCTCTACTAAAAGTACAAAAATTTGGCAGGCGTGGTGGTGTGCATCTGTAATCCCAGCTACTCGGGAGGCTGAGGCAGGAGAATCTCTTGAATCCAGGAGGCAGAGGTTGCAGTGAGCTGAGATTGTGTCACTGCACTCCAGCCTGGGTGACAGAGCAAGACTTCGTCTAAAAAAAAAAAAATCAACTCTACAACAGGAAGATTCTTTTTTTTTGGTTTTGAGACAGAGTTTCTTTCGTTGCCCAGGCTGGAGTGCAGTGTCGCGATCTCAGCTCACTGCAAGCTCGCCTCCCAGGTTCACGCCATTCTCCTGCCTCAGCCTCCCGAGTAGCTGGGACTGCAGGCACCCGCCACCATGCCCGGCTAATTTTTTGTGTATTTTGTTTTGTTTTGTTTTTTGGGGGGGGGGGGGGGGGGGCGGCGGGGTTAGCCTTGTTAGCCAGGATAGTCTTGATCTTCTGACATTGTGATCCGCCTGCCTCGGCCTCCCAAAGTGCTGGGATTACAGGCGTGAGCCACCTCACCCGGCCGGATTCTTTTTTCAGACAGTCTCACTCTGTCGCCCAGGCTAGGGTGCAGTGGTGCAATCTCAGCTCACTGTAACCTCTGCCTCCCGGGTTCATGCGATTCTCCTGCCTCAGCCCCAGTGGCTGGGATTACAGGCGCGCACCACCACGCCCGGCTAATTTTTGTATTTTTAGTAGAGACGGGGTTTCACCATGTTGGTCAGCTGGTCTCAAACTCCTGACCTCATAATCTGCCTGCCTCGGCCTCCTAAAGTGCTGGGATTACAGGCGTGAGCCACCGTGCCTGGCCGAAGGTTCCTTTAATCCTATTCACAACAAAGTGTGTGATAAAGACAGGTGGTCTTTCTGGATCATTAATATTTCTGATATATGGTCTTCTCTGCTTTTCCATTTAGCTAATATTATAAAATTATTTAAAAACTACTAAATATAATAACCTTATCAAAAACATCTGGCAAAACACAGGACTATACAAAAAACAAAAGAACTGAGTTAGGCTGATCAAATTATGGGGTTTTTCTCTGACTTAAAGTTTTCTTCAATAAATAAGAACAAAAAGAATGTGTTTTCAGCCGGACGCACTGTAATCTCGGCACACCTGTAATCTCAGCACTTTGGAAGTCCCACCCAGGAAGAGGTCACTTGAGACTAGGAGATCAAGATCAGCGTAGGCAACAGTGAGACCCTGCCTTTATCTTAAAAATTTAAAAATCGGCCAGGCGTGGTGGTGCACACCTATAGTTCCAGCCATTTAGGAGGCTAAGGCAGGAGGACCACTTGAGCCCAGGAGGTCAAGGCTCTAGTAAACTGTGACTGTGCCATTGTACTCCAGCCTAGGTGAGAGAGTAAGACCCTGTCCCTTTTTTTTTTTCTTGAGACAGAGTCTCGCTCTGTTGCCAGGCTGGAGTGCAGTGGCATGATCTTGGCTCACTGCAACCTCCACCTCCCAGGTTCAAGCGATTCTCCTGCCTCAGCCTCCTGAGTAGCTGGGACTACAGGCGCACGCCACCACGTCCAGCTAATTTTTGTATTTTTAGTAGATACGGGGTTTCGCCGTGTTGGCCAGGATGATCTCAATCTCTTGACCTCGTGATCCGCCCACCTTGGCCTCCCAAAGTGCTGGAATTATAGGCGTGAGCCACCACGCCCAGCCAAGACCCTGTCTCCTAAGAAAAAAATAAAAAGAAAAAAAAAAAAGATTTTTCTAAAACGATTATCAATCTATTTCTCTAGAGAAACAACATATGGGTTGTTAGATTACTGATGACTAAAACACACTCTTAAAACACACGTTGATTTTTTTTTTCGAGACAAGAGTCTTGCTCTGTTGCTCAGGCTGGAGTGCAGTGGCGCGATCTCGACTCACTGCAATCTTCGTCTCCTGGGTTCAAGCGATTCTCTCGCCTTAGCCTCCCAAGTAGCTGGGATTACAGGCATACACCACCACGCCCAGCTATTTTTTTTTTTTTTTGTATTTTTAGTAGAGACGGGGCTTTACCATGTTGGTCAGGCTGGTCTCAAACTCCTCAACTCAAATCATCCACTGCTGGAATTACAAGTGTGAGCCACTGTGCCTGGCCTATAAATTTATTTTTTTGAAAAACAACATTATAGGCCAGGCGTGATGGCTCACGCCTGAAATCCTAGCACTTTGGGAGGACAACGTGGGAAGATCACTTGAGCGGTGGCTCATGCCTGTAATCCTAGCACTTTGAGAGGACAAGGTGGGAAGATCACTTGAGTCCGAGAGTCTGAGACCAACCCTGGCAACATAGTGAGATCCCACTTGAATTTAAAAAAAAAAGAAAGAAAGAAAGAAAAAATTTAAAGATAGCAATATTCAGTTTGTTGACCACCAAAAATGTTTATTAAGGCACAGACATTCAGATGTTTTAAATACTACTACTGGCATCCCGATTTAAAATCTGATATGTCATTAGCAGAAATTAGGACAAATGGGCTAGGTGTGGTGGCTCACGCCTGTAATCCCAACACTTTGGGAGGCTGAGGCAGGCAGATCACCCGAGGTCAGGAGTTCAAAAACAGCCTGGCCAACATAGTGAAACCCCATCTCTACTAAAAATACAAAAATCACCCAGGCATGGAGGCGTGCACCTGTAGTCCCAGCTACTCAGGAGGCTGAGGCACAAGAATCATTTGAACCCAGGTGGCGGAGGTTGCAGTGAGCCAAGGTTGTGCCACCGCACTCCAGCCTGGGTGACAGAGCGAGACTCTGTTTCAAGAAAAAAAAAAAAATTAAAAAATGAAATTAGGATTACTCTAAGCTTTAACAGAATTTGAAGATTGTTTTAATTTTATTTAAAGATTTTGTTAAAAAACAATTCTATTACATAAGAAAATTCGTAATAAAACTTTGTAACACAATGCTATTTTAGCAAAAATACAGGTTATAAATTTGTAAGGACTGAGTAATATAGTTCATTTTCTCAACAAGCTCACAGGAAGCTTATCATTTCTCACCATATTACTATCCTATCATGGCCTGTGCCAACATATTCTGTTTTAATTTACTGAGCTCACCTATACATTAACAAATTTCAATGTATATATTGGATACATCAACAAAGACATTCTAAAAACAAAGAAAAGTAAACTTAATTTTGGCAGAATTTTCCTAAGAGTGCTTTTTTTCTTAAGAGACAGGGTCTCGTTATGTGGCCCAGGCTGGAGTGCAGTGGCTATTCACAGGTGCCATTCTACTACTGAGCAGCAGAGGAGTTTTAACCTGCTCCATTTCCGACGTGGACCAGTTCACCCCTCCTTAGGCAACCTGATGGTCCCTTGTTCCTGGGAAGTCACCATACTGATGCTGAACTTAGTGTAGACACCCAATCGGCATATAACCCAGAACTCCTGGGCTCAAGCGATCCTCTTGCCTCAGCCTCTTGAGTAGTTGGGACTACAGGCACGTGCCACCGTGCCCACCAAGACTGCTTTGTATTTAAATAGTTCTCAGCAAAAATGGGCAAGGGGAGAGATCTAACTACTTATTTATGCCCTTTTGATTAAACTTAACTGTCAGGTCAGGAGAAATTTGAAATCCTAAGAATACAGTAATGTGGTAGTAAGAAAAGAATCAGGCTGGATGTAGTGGCTCACACCTGTAATCCCAGAACTTTGGGAGGCCAAGGCAGGATGACTGCTTGAGCCCAGGGATTACTAACAGCCTGGGCAACATGGCAAGACCCTGTCTCTACAAAAATTTAAAAAAATAAAAAATTAGCCAGGCATGGTAGTGTATGTCTGTACTCCCACCTACTAGGGAAGCTGAAGAGGGAAGATCAACTGAGCCTGGGAGGTCAAGGCTGTAGTGAGCCATGTTCACACAACTGCACTTCAGTCTCGGTGAGAGAGCAAGACTCAGCCTCAAAACAAAACAAGAACCTCACAAAATTTTACATAAATATATATATATACACACACACACACACACACACACACACACACTAAAAATCTTTAAAACAATAATGTAAAACAATATGGCCTTTGTCCAAAATAAATCTGCATTGAGTTATGTGAAATAATTCAATGTGGTGGCTCATGCCTATAATCCTAGCACTTTGGGAGGCTGAGGCAGGCAGATCACTTGAGCTCAGGAGTTTGAGTACAGCCTGGGCAACATGGTGAAACCCTGTCTCTACCAAAAATACAAAAATTAGCTGGGCACAGTGGTGCTCGCCTGTGGTACCAGCTACTTGGAAGGCTGAGGTGGGAGGATCACTGGAGCCCAGGAAGTTGAGGCTGCAGTGAGCCATGATCACACCACTGCACTCCAGCCTAGGTGACAGAGCAAGATCGGGTCTCAAAAATAAACAAATAAAAATTTAAAAATAAACTGAGGTCAGGCCGGGCGCGGTGGCTCACGCCTGTAATCCCAGCACTTTGGGAGGCCGAGGCGGGCGGATCACAAGGTCAGGAGATCGAGACCACAGTGAAACCCCGTCTCTACTAAAAATACAAAAAATTAGCCGGGCGCGGTGGTGGGTGCCTGTAGTCCCAGCTACTCAGGAGGCTGAGGCAGGAGAATGGCGTGAACCCGGGAGGCGGAGCTTGCAGTGAGCCGAGATCGCGCCACTGCACTCCAGCCTGGGCGACAGCGCGAGACTCCGTCTAAAAAAAAAAAAAATAAATAAATAAACTGAGGTCAAGCGCAGTGGCTCACACCTGTAACTCCAGCACTTTGGGAGGCGAAGATGGGCAGATCATTTGAGGTCAGGAGTTTGAGATCAGTCTGGCCAGCATGATGAAACCTCGTATCTACTAAAAATACAAAAATTAGTCAGGCATGGTGGTGCATACCTGTAATCCCAGCTACTCAGGAGGCTGAGGCAGGAGAACTGCTTGAACCCAAGAGACAGAGGTAGCAGTAGGCCAAGACTGCACCACTGCCCTCCAGCCTAGGTGACAGAGACTCAGTCGGGGAAAAAAAAATAATTTCCCGCTATTCTTATCACTATCTATAAAGGAAAAATTAATCATTATGACTGAGATGAACTATTAATATATGGGAGATAGAAGACAAGAAGGATTATGAAGACTGAATTTTTACTTAAAATCACTAGTCAAAGATTAGGTATAATCATAATTCTCTAGCAGAGGTGTCCTCTTGCTTGCTACTACAAAAAAACAAAACAAAACAAAACAAACAAAAAAAAAAACGAGCTGCCACAGTACCTCACTCCTGTAATCCCAGGACTTTGGGAGGCCGAGGAGGGAGGATCACCTGAGGTTAGGAGTTCAAGACCAGTCTGGCCAACATGGTGAAACCCCGTCTCTACCAAAATATAAAAAAGAGCTGGGCATGATGGTGGGTACCTGTAATCCCAGCTACTGGGGAGGCAGAGAATCACCTGAACCTGGGAGATGGTGGTTGCAGTGAACCAAAATCATGCCACTGCACTCCAGCCTGGGTGGCTGAGCGAGACTCCGTCTCAAAAAAAAAAAAAAAAAAAAAAAGGTATGTTATTCCCAACATAGGAGGAAATGCATGATAGTTTGAAATGATTGTGATTATTTTTTCAAATAATTTTTCTCTACATATCAGAAATTAAAGAAATAAATAATTATCTTAACTCGACAAAATATACTAAGGCAGGTACTTGTAAGGTCAGTAAGAGGTTATTATTTTCAACTCACTAAGAAAATCATACATATTTGGGAGATATCAGGATGAAAGCATTATTACTAAAGCAAATAATCAGTTTTCTCTCAACTAAAAAGATATTTATGTGTCCTGGTTATTTCTTTTAAACAAATAATACACTTTTCTTTTTTTTGAGATGTAGTTTTGCTCGTTGCCCTGCCTAGAGTGCAATGGCATGACTGCAGCTCACTGCAGCCTCCAACCCCTGGGTTCAAGCGATTTTCCTGCCTCAACCTCCCGAGTAACTGGGATTACAGGCACCCACCACCACGCCCAGCTAATTTTTCATATTTTTAGTAGTGACGGGGTTTTGCCATGTTGGCCAGGCTAGTCTCAAATTCTGGACCTCAGGTGATTCACCAGCCTCGGCCTCCCAAAGTGCTGGGATTACAGGCATGGGTCACTGTGCCCCGCCTTTTTCTTTTTTTTTTTTTGACACAGGGTCCTACTGTCACCCAGGCTGGAGTGCCAGTGGCCCAATCAAGGCTCGCTGCAGCCTCGAACTCCCAAGGCTCACATGATCCTCCTGCCTCAGCCCGAGTAGCTGGGTCCACAGGTGTATGCCACCACACCCAGCTAATTTTTGTATTTTTAGTAGAGATGGGGTTTTGCCGTGTTGCCCAGTCTAGTCTCAAACTCCTGGGCTCAAACAAACTACCCTCCTCGGCGTCCCAAAGGGCTAGAATTACAGGTGTGAGCCACTGCACCCACCCTTACTTTTCTTTTAATAAACATACTTTTTTTTTTTGAAACAGAATCTCAATGTCACCAAGGCTGGCATGAGGTGGCGCCATCTCAGCTCACTTGTAACCTCCACCTCCCCAGCTCAAGAGCCTCAGCCACCTGAGTAGCTGGGATTATAGGCGTGCATGCATGCCACCTTGCCTGGCTAATTTTTCTTTTTTTTTTTTTTTTAGAGACAAGGTTTCGCCATGTTGGCCAGGCTGGTTACAGACGTCAGCCACCACGCCCCACCTTTTTTTTTTTTCTGTTGGGGGACAAAGGGTCTTACTCTGTCCCCCAGGCTGGAGTGTCAGCAGCCCAATCAGGGCTTGCTGCAGCCTCGACCTCCTAGGGCTCATGTGATCCTCCTGCCTCAGCCCCCCAAGTAGCTACAGGCGTGTGCCACCATGCTCAACTAATTTTTGTATTTTAGTAGAGATGGGGTTTCATCGTGTTGCCCAGGCTAGTCTTGAACTCCTGGGTTCAAACAATCCACCCTCCTCGGCCTCCCAAAGTGCTGGAATTACAGGTGTGAGCCACTGCGCCCGGCCTTACTTTTCTTTTACTAAACGAGTATATATGTATTTTTTGAGATGGAGTCTCACTCTGTGGCCAGGCTGGAGTGCAGTGGTGTGATCTCGGCTCACTGCAACCTCCACCTCCTAGGTTCAAGTGATTCTCCTGCCTCAGCCTCCCAAGTAGCTGGGACTACGGGTGCGTGCCACCACGCCCAGCTAATTTTTGTATTTTAGTAGAGATGGGGTTTCACCATGTTGGCCAGGATGATCTCGATCTCTTGACCTCATGATCCAACCGCCTCGGCCTCCCAAAGTGCTGGGATTACAGGCATGAGCCACCGCACCCAGCCTTTTTTTTTTGAGATGGAGTCTTTATCTGGTTGGCATGCAGTGGCACCATCTCGGCTCACTGCAACCTCTGCCTCCTCAGCTCAAGGAGTCTCATGCCTCAGCCACCTGAGTAGCTGGGATTACAGGCAGGCATACATGCCACTATGCCTGGCTAATTTTTGTTTTATGTATTTTTTTTCTTTATAAAAAGGGGGTTGTGCCATGTTGGCCAGGCTGGTCTTGAACTCCTGCCCTCAACTTCCAAAGCGCTGGGATTTAAAATATACTTTTAAGGCAAGGCATGGTGGCTCACACCTGTAATCCCAGGACTTTGGGAGGTTGAGACGGATGGATCACAAGCTCAGGAGTTCGAGACCAGCCTGGCCAATATAGTGAAACCCCGTCTACTAAAAAAATACAAAAGGCCGGGCACGGTGGCTCATGCCTGTAATCCCATGGCTTTGGGAGGCCAAGGCAGGTGGATTACGAGGTCAGAAGATCGAGACCATCCTGGCTAACACGGTGAAACCCCATCTCTACTAAAAGTACAAAAAATTAGCCAGGTGTGGTGGCGGGCACCTGTAGTCCCAGCTACTCGGGAGGCTGAGGCAGGAGAATGCCATGAACCTGGGAGGCGGAGCTTGCAGTGAGCCTAGATCACACTCTAGCCTGGGCGACAGAGCAAGACTCCATCTCAAAAAAAAACAAAAACAAAAACAAAAATTAGCCAGGCGTGGTGACGTGCACCTGTAGTCCCAGCTACTTGGGAGGCTGAGGCAGGGGAATCACTTGAACCAGGGAAGCAGAGGTTGCAGTGAGCCGAGATCGTGCCCCTGCATTCCAGCCTGGGAGACAAAGCGAGACTCCGTCTCAAAAAAAAAAAAAGAAAAAAAAGTGTGTGTATATACATATATATATATATATAAAAGTGTGTGTATATACATAAATATATATACATATATATATATTTTTTTAATTCCTACTTAGGCTGGGCGCAGTGGCTCACACTTGTAATGCCAAGTATCTTCTACTAGTATACTGTTTTGCTGTTTTCTGTCTTTTTTTTTTTTTGAGACAGGGTCTTGCTCTGTCACCCAGACTGGAAGACTAGAGTGCAATGGATGGCACGCTCATGGCCCACTGCAGCCTCAACCTCCTGGGCTCAAGCAATTCCCCCTACTCAGCCCTGCTAGTGGCTGGAACTACAGATGTGAGTCACCATGCCCAGCTAATTTTTGTATTTTAGGTAGAGACAGGGTTTCGCCATGTGTCCCAGGCTGGTCTCGAACTCCTAAACTCAGGGGATCTGCCTGCCTCACCCTCCCAAGTGCTGGGATTACAATCTCGAGCCTGGTCTGTTGCGTTGTTTTAATCAAATCAGCAAACACATTTCCATGCCAGAATCCCATGTTGATGATCATTCATGTTTAATCTAGACTTTCTCCTTTTTCAATCTAAAACAGGAATTGGCCAAGTGCGGTGGCTCACGCCTGTAATCCCAGCACTTTGGGAGATCAAGGCGGGTGGATCATCCTGAGGTCAGCAGTTTGAGACCAGCCTGGCCAATATGGTGAAACCCTGTATCTACTAAAAATACAAAAAATTAGCCAGGCGTGGTAGCGGGCACCTGTAATCCCAGCTACTCGGGGGGCTGAGACAGGAGAATCACTTGAACCTGGGAGGCAGAGGTTGCACTGAGCTGAGACGGCACCACTGCACTGCAGCCTGGGAGACAGAGTGAGACTCTGTCTCAAAAAAATGATAATAATAGGCCGGGTGCAGTGGCTCACGCCTGTAATCCCAGCACTTTGGGAGGCCAAAGCAGGCAGATCACAAGGTCAGGAGTTCGAGAACAGCCTGGCCAACATGGTGAAATCCTGTCTCTACTAAAAATACAAAAATTAGCTGGGCATGGTGGTGTGCGCCTATAATCCCAGCTACTCGGGAGGCTGAAGTGGGAGAATTGCTTGAACCTGGGAGGTGGAGGTTGCACTGAGCTGAGATCGCACCACTGCACTCCAGCCTGGGTGACAGACCAAGACTTCGTCTCAAAAAATAATAATAATAATAATCATAAAATAACATAGGAACCTATGAATATCACAAAATACGTGGTCCCTAGTATAGTCAACTGGCCTATTGTGACCTTCCATTAAAATATTTGTCTTTAAGGTCTTACAGTTCTTGGGGCCACACTTAGTCTCACCATTCCTTACTGTCAGGATCCCAAAGGATTCCAAGCAGCCAAAGCTTCTCACTTTAATTCTATCCCCACCCTGCCTGTGCTCCTATATTCTACACCCCTTCTAATCACAGCCAGTGCATAAAAACTTAACTCTCCTGGCCAGGCGCGGTGGCTCACACCTCTAACCTCAGCACTTTGGGAGGCTGAGGTGGGTGGATCACTTGAGGTCAGGAGTTCGACACCAGCCTGACCAACATGGTGAAACCTCATCTCTACTAAAGAAGAAAAAATACAAAGTTAGCCGGCCGTGGTGGCAGGTGCCTGTAATTCCAGCTGCTTGGGAGGCTGCTCAGCAGGAGAATGGCTTGACGCAGGAGGCAGAGGTTGCAGTGAGCTAAGATCGCACCACTGTACTCCAGGCTGGGCAACAAGAGCAAAACTCTGTCTCAAAAAAAAAACACCTTAACTCTCCTATGTTCCCTTATCTCTGAACCCTCACCCTGGGTGTGGTATCAGTAAGCTTATTTGATAGTCAATCTGTGCTAATATTGTCAACAAAAGACAATTTGTAAAGTTTCCTCTTCCAGAGAATCTGTGATTTTTAAACAGGACATTTAGAAAAACACTGGAGACATATAAATAAAGTTAGGCACTGGCAATTCTCAAATTGTACCACACAGCCCTAGTCCACCTAGTTGTAATGCAGGTCCAATTACAATTTAATATAGTTTAAATTAAAAAATTAATGTAGTCATACAAATACTAGTGAATATATGTCTGGCTTAGATATATGCCTCCTGGCAACTGCCAAGTAAGTGAAAACTAAAGCTGCAATTGAATGGTTTTAACATGGGTTCCGTATCTGTCAAGTTCATCATGAGCTGGGTGCAGTGGCTCATGCCTATAAGCCCAGCACTTTGGGAGGCTTCAGGGGGGAGAATCACTTGAGCCTAGGAGTTTGAGACCAGTCTGGGTAACATAGCGAGACTCCGTCTCCATTAAAAAAATAAAAAAATAAAAAAAATTTAAAAAGTCGGCCAGGTGCCGTGGCTCACATCTGTAATCCCAGCACTTTGGGAGGCCGAGGTGGGTGGACCATCTGAGGTCAGGAGTTCAAGACCAGCCTG
The DNA here is from genome assembly GCF_008728515.1 of Papio anubis. Classification (NCBI taxonomy): domain Eukaryota; kingdom Metazoa; phylum Chordata; class Mammalia; order Primates; family Cercopithecidae; genus Papio; species Papio anubis. The sequence continues at coordinate 142,631,877 of NC_044982.1, forward strand.
GCCAACATACAGAAATCCCGTCTCTACCAAAAATACAAAAATTAGCCAGGTGTGGTGGCGCGTGCATGTAGTCCCAGCTACTCAGGAGGCTGAGGCAGAAGAATTGCTTGAACCCGGGAAGTGGAGTCTGCAGTGAGCCAAGATCATACCATTCTACTCCAGCCTGGGCAACAAGAGTGAAACTCCATCTTGAAAAAAAAAAAAAAAAAGTAGCAAATGACCCCCTGTAGCCAATTAAAACAGTCAGGTACTTTTTAGCCTACTTTTAACCAGAAAAATTACTTAGAGCACACCACAAATAAACTCCTCTCAGCACACTTGATATTTGTGACTGAAAGTGTCTTTTCTACTTTAGGCTTTCACAACTTGGTAAATTACAATTAGATATTGCTTTTTCCAAATTCTGGCAAATCATTTTATTCATTATCTCATTAATCTAAAGCATAGCCTCCTATGACTAGGATAAATTAATACCATTTTGGAGTCGGCTTGGTGGCAAGCACCAGTCTTCCCAGCACTTTGGGAGGCTGAGGCAGGAGGACTGCTCGTAGCCAGGAGTTGCGAACCAGCCTGGACAACATAATGAGACCCCATCTCTACAAAAAAAAAAAAAAAAATTAGCCAGGTGTGGTGGCATGTGCCTGCAGTCCCAGCTACTTGGGAGGCTGAAGCAGGAGGACTGCATAGGCCCAGGGGGTCAAGGCTGCAGTGAGCTACGATTACACCACTGCACTCCAACCTGGGCCACAGAGACAGACCCCCATCTCTAAAAAATAAAAATTTTTTTTAAAAAAAGCCATTTTACTCAACTGACAATAAAATCTATGGTTAAAAATCTAGAATCTAGTACATCCTTGGCAAACAACAGGTCCAAGTTTCTTTAACCAGAATTAGATGGACTCTGTCATATAATAATCTCATGAGAAACCACTTAGCCAGAAATCACAAACTTGAGATCAGCTAGATGAATCTGGAAAGGGAAGACTTCCCCAATTCTTAATTTCTTAACAGTGGGAAAACAGTAACATTACCAGCTCAAGTTAAATGCACAAGAGACACTATGTAGAATGGAATCTTGTGAAACATACAAACCCTGATATTCCTATGCAATCCTATTTAGATTTTCTATATAGCTACAAGCCCACAAAGGTTAAGGACTACATCATTTACAGCTTTTACATTCTTTTCTTTTGAGACTCTCTCTGTCACCAGGCTGGAGTACAGTAAGGCGGTCTTCAGCTCACTGCAACCTCCATCTCCTGGGTTCAAGCGATTCTCTTGTCTCAGCCTCTCGAGTAGCTGGGACTACAGGTGTGCACCACCATGACCGGCTAATTTTTGTATTTTTAGTAGAGACAGGGTTTCACTATGTTGGCCAGGCTATTCTCAGACTCCTCATCTTGTGATCAGCCTGCCTTGGCCTCCCAGAGTGCTGGGATTACAGGTGTAAGCCACCCCACGCAGCCAGCTTTTACATTCTTTCAACTCTGAGAAAAGCGTTAAAAGAGTGCAAGTACTGAATGCATGCAGTACTAAACAATTTACGAGAACTCTTGAAAACAAAGTCTACAATGCTCACTCAGCTAGCTGTAAACTAACTTTTATTAAAAATATTAAGGCTATTAACTACCCAAAAAGGTCATTAAAATACAGACAAAACCTATACACTAGACCAACGATGTAAGATCTCTTTAAGTTGCACATTTGGCTCCATTTTTAAAATAAATTGACTTGGCAAGTAGTTAACGTGCCTGTACCTCCACTATTCTACTGGTCCTAGGAGAGTATTAAGTTCAACTCAATCCTAAAAAACTCCTTCACATAAGAGCTACATTTTGCCTTGACTTTCTTTATGACCTTGGGCAAAGTCTACCAAATGAGGACTATAATAATGTTTGTGTGTTCCTGTTAATATTGAAAATTAACCACAACATCGTGCGAACAATAGTGAAATTCTCTAAACTGGACGTATCCAGAGTTGAAAACTTGAGTTATAAACGTCAACTGATATGCAATGTGAACAGTTTTTAAAATTTTAATTTGATTAGTGAAAACAAAACAAAACAAAAAAACAAAGATCCCAAATTCAACATGATTAATAAATTCCGAAAACACCATCAGCCTCCTTATTACTTCTCTTTATGAATAAATGATCTGCAATGTAATTTAAAAAAAGGAAAGAAAATGTAAACAAATATAGTAAAACTAGCTTTAACACGCCATTTCCCTTTTCTAAGAATAACAAATGGACCACAAACGCAAATTTAAAACTGGGCAAAGAACAGAGAGACAAAGCAATCTACAATCTGAAAATCACACAGATAAATCTATCATTTCAAGTCACTAATTCGCATACCCACGTAAGAAATTAATCTTGGTACTGCGATACCAGCATTAGGAAGATAAATCCCTGCCTCGGAGGAACACCTACTGAGTACGTTTCATTTCAGGATCTCAGGTAAGTTTACGAGCTCTTATCTCTTCAGGTTTCCCTGAAGTACTCTGAAGTGTTTAACATCATTCACACATCCAGCCACCACTAGGGTGAGAAATAAACAAGATTTACTTATGTAATTATTTACCACAGAACTCTGGTCAAGAATGCAAAAGTAAACAACCATACAGGTATTTAAAATCCAAAGAAAGCAGAGAATATTAAGGATAATAAGGTTCACCCTTTAACTGACCACTATGGACACCAGAGGCCTTCCACATGGGCTGTTCCTTACAACCACTCCCGATTTGAAAAAGTAACAATGTCAATTCGAGATTTTAACAGTACAAAAGATAAACAGAACTTACTCAAATCCCTTCTTCCAGATTCTGAAAAGGTGTTTATAAAAACTGAGATAAGAGCACGCCCCCCTAAAAGCACCCTACTCGAAAGAATGAAATGCCGAAAACATCAGGTGGGCCAAAAAGGTTAGAAAAGCTAAACTTCTAACTTAATTACCCAGAGGTTGGGGACTAGGAACGTGAGATCAGAGTGGGGGTGGGTAGCAAAGTGAAATCTAACCCCAGAAATCACAACGCAGGCCGCAGCCTAGAAGGTGAAGCTGGCGGGAAGTGAGCTCCCTTTCTGTTCCCGGGGGAAAGTCCAGAAAGGAGCGGCTCCGCACAGTGGACGTACGAGGCGCCAAAGAGTGCATGCCTACCAAGGCGCCAGAGCCGCTGGAGGACCGGGTTTAGAAGGGGAGGAGATCCCGGCAGACGGCCCTGGAAGAGGAGGAGGACTAAGATTGGAAGCAGCGGCAGCGTCTGGACGAAGGGGATTACCTAACTGTGACGACAGAGAAGTGTCCTCAGGCTCCGGCGATGGTCCCCACTGCGCAATGTGTGGTGTCTTTCCCGCTTACCCCGCAGCAGCAACAGAACCAGCTCCTTCAGCCAGTCGCCATTTCCCGCCTACCGACCTGCTGCACCGCACGGACAGGGACCCGGATGGAAAGCGGCCTCTCCGCGCAGGCGCCCTGACTACCTCCTCCCCCTCCCGCCACAATTCCGCGAGGTGGGAGGGAAGGAATGCGGGCAGCCACAACGGCAACAACAACGAAAAAAATACTTTTACTTCCGTGAAGAGCGTTGAAGTTCCTTACGCCGGAAGAAACTCTCTAGTCTGAATCCCGGAGAAAAATTGGACACAAGGCCTTAAGACTGGGTGGAGTAAGAAAGGACAAAACCTATCAGGATACGCAAGGGCTTGGGGGATATTTGTACGTTAGGGGCCTCCGTAGCCGGCTGTGTAGTGGTCGCAGGGGGAGTAGGGAGTAAAGCGTTAGGAGTGGAGAGGCGGGGACCCGAAGGACGGTTTTTCCTCCCGCTCCTAACGGAACTGCTTGGGCCGAGCTGGGAGGGGGAGCGCGCCCTTGCCCCGGAGGCGGAGCTTAGGAACGCGTCGTGCACCCTGGCGGCAAGGGTTTAGTAACTGTGGGCGCGCTGGGTAGGTGGAGCCGAGGGGATAAGGCGGGACTAACGGCTTGGCGCGCTGAAGGAGGTAGTTTGTAGTGAGCGCTGCCCGAGGCTGGGAGAAAGCGAATCTGGCGCTTTTCCTGGGATTTCGGTGGCCCCTAAAGGTTCCCTTCCCTGCTCATTGCCTAGAGGGCGTATCAGTCGCTTTTGGATCATAAATATTCACGCCTTTCGACTCAACCCTATGTTGGTAATTCGGCAGGTTGAAAACTCGGATCTTTCAGGCCAGTGGGCTCCCACCTGCGAAAGTAGGTCAAAGGACGGTCAGCTCCACAGAGTGAAATGTATCAGTCCGGAGAATCCAGTTCTAGTGGGGTATCAGAAAACCAAGGCTAATGGTTGGAAGAACATTATTTTTCACTGAAACTCCAAGCCACTCTCCTTATTCGATCAAGAAATATTTATTGAAAAAGTAACTAGGTGCGACGTGTGAAACAGTGAGCCAGGCAGACACGGACCCTGCCTCCCCAAAGGTCATGTTTGTTTGGGTTTTTGTTTTTGTTTTTGTTTTTTTGTGAGACGGAGTCTCACTCTGTCACCCAAGCTGGAGTGCAGTGGCGCGATCTCGGCTCTCTGCAACCTCCGCCTCCCGGGTTCAAGCGATTCTCCTGCCTCAGCCCCCTGAGTAGCTGGGATTACAGGTGCGCGCCACCACGCCCGGCTAATTTTTGTATTTTTAGTAGAGACGGGGTTTCATCATGTTGGCCAAGATGGTCTCGATCTCCTGACCTCGTGATCCGCCCGCCACGGCCTCCCAAAGTGTTGGGATTACAGGCGTGAGCCACCGCGCCCAGCCAAAGATCATAATCTATTGAAAAAGACACCCTGGCCAGGCGCGGTGGCTCACGCCTGTAATCCGAGCACTTTGGGAGGCCGAGGCGGGCGGATCACGAGGTCAGGATATCGAGACCACGGTGAAACCCCGTCTCTACTAAAAATACAAAAAAGTAGCCGGGCGCGGTGGCGGGCGCCTGTAGTCCCAGCTACTCGGGAGGCTGAGGCAGGAGAATGGCGTGAACCCGGGAGGTGGAGCTTGCAGTGAGCCGAGATCGCGCCACTGCACTCCAGCCTGGGCGACAGAGCGAGACTCTGTCTCAAAAGAAAGAAAGAAAGAAAGAAAAAGACACCCAAGTAAACAAAATTTAAAAACTGATTAAGCGTATACAAGGAGTGGCATGATAGGCGTTGTAGAACACATGAGGGTGCCAGTGAGGGGGTCTGGGAAGGTTTCCTAAGGTAACGTCTGAGACATAAAGGAGGAGTTGGTGTTGCAGGGGAAGAATGTCTAGGTAAAGGAAACAACAGATGGAAAAGTCCAAAGATGAGACTGTGTTGAGCCATTGCAGAAGTAGTTCTGTGTGCTAGGAAAAGAGGATGAGAGGGCAGGGGAAAGATGGCAAGAAAGGCTGAGAAGTAAGCAGAAATAACATACTGTTGGCAATCTCATTTCTATTCCAAAGTATGGAGCAGGTGGGTTGTCTTCTGAAAACCTTGTATACTACAGATTCTTCTGTCAGAGTTCATTTGCACCCTAAATTTTCCTAGTGCAAAAATGCTCAGAATGTGACATTTATTGGGAGCTCGTGGGATACACAGCACAGAACTATTAATAGTAACAGTCTACACACACAAAAATAGATTCCTGAAAAGTTCAACGGAATTCAACAAATAGTTTATCCGGAGTGTGTCATGGAAAGCAGTAGAACACCAACTAAACAGTTACCCCATTATTACTAAAGTTTATTTTATGTATTTATTTATTTTTAGAGACAGAGTCTCACTCTGTTCCCCAGGCTGAAGTAATTAAAGCTCATTGCAACCTCAAAATCCATGGTTCAAGCCATCTTCCTGCCTTGGCCTCCCAAAGTGCTGGGATTGCAGGCCTGAGCTACTGCACACAGCCCCTAAAGTTTTGTTTTGTTATTTGTTAAGAGACAGGGACTTCCTCTGTACTCCTGACTTGAGTGCAGTGGCATGATCATAACTCACTGCATCCTTAAACACCTGGGCTCAAGTGATCCTCCCACCTCAGCCTCCCAGTATCGAGGACTGGCTAATAAAGTTATTTTTAAATCAGAAATATTAATTTTTAAATTAGAAATATTTCTGGGCCGGGCGCGGTGGCTCAAGCCTGTAATCCCAGCACTTTGGGAGGCCGAGACGGGTGGATCACGAGGTCAGGAGATCGAGACCATCCTGGCTAACACGGTGAAACCCCGTCTCTACTAAAAAATACAAAAAACTAGCCGGGCGAGGTGGCCGGCGCCTGTAGTCCCAGCTACTGGGGAGGCTGAGGCAGGAGAATGGCGCAAACCCGGGAGGCGGAGCTTGCAGTGAGCTGAGATCCGGCCACTGCACTCCAGCCTGGGCGACAGAGCCAGACTCAGTCTCAAAAAAAAAAAAAAAAAAAAAAAGAAATATTTCTGGGGGAAAAAATTTCCAAGAAATCGTTATTCCAAACCTTCATGTTCCTAAAACTTAAGTAAAATATGCTATTTCCAAAGAGCACTTTTATGTGCATTTTGATTCTCCTAACAACCCTATGAGGTAGGTAGAATAGGTGGTATTTGTTCCCTGCCTTTTAGTTGAAGACACTGAAATTTGAAAAAGAAGAAAAACATGCCACATCCAAAGATAATCACAATCATCTAGTAGGAAATACAATAGAGACTCAAACCCTTATTCTGCTCATTATACCACCTCGTATGGCAATATTATTACCGTGGTTAAATTTGGTAAGTTTAGGATCAGGCCGTAATCTCAACACTTTGGGAGGTTGAGGTGGGAGGATCATTGTATCTCAGGGGTTTAAGACCAGCCTTGGCAACATAGTGAGACCTCATCTCTATTTTAAAAAAAAAAAAATTATTAAGTTTAGAAAGATTGCTGATAGAAAGCCTAAGTTTATTTGCAATTTTTTAAAAACATTTTAACACCATTTTTTCACAAGGGATAATTGCTGTGTTCTGCTTTTCACCTTAATTTATATCCCATGGTCTCTCTCCTGGCCTCTTTTCTGTAATATCTAAGTGAATTGTTGTGAAGATCAAATTATATTATTTATGAAAGCACTTAGCAAGATGCTTTCCTTGCTCCTTAAATGGTAGTAGTTAATGTCTTGAAGCTTCTGTAACAATCCAGTCCAAAATTTTAGAATAATGGTCTAAAAATATGAACTTAAAAAAGTATGAAGTAGTTTTAGATGTAAAGCAGTGGTCATAGGGAAAAAATGTAATTAATGCAAAAAACTAGTAGCAGGTATTTTTGCTTTTTGTTTGTTTGTTTGTTTCTAAGAGGTGGAGTCTTGCTATATTGCCCAGGCAGCCCAGGCTGGACTCAAACTTCTGGGCTCAAGTGATCTTCTCACCTCAGCCTCCTGAGTAGCTGGAACTATAGGCACATGCCACCATACCCAGCTTGAATGCTTTTTAAACTCTTCAAAACTACTGCTATATAAAGACACTAATGAAATAGAGTGTTCATTAAATAATGTAACAGGGTCAGGCACGGTGGCTCACGCTTGTAATCCCAGCACTTTGGGAGGCCAAGGTGGGCAGATCACATGAGGTCAGGAGTTGAGACCAGCCTGGCCAACATGGTGAAACCCCATCTCTACTAAAAATACAAAAATTAGCTGGGTGTGGTGGCACGTGTCTGTAATCTCAGCTACTCAGGAGTCTGAGTCAGGAGAATTGCTTGAACCCCGAAGGCAGAGGTTGCAGTGGGCCAAGATCATGCCACTGCACTCCAGCCTGGGGGACAGAGTGAGATTCCACCTCAAAAAAAAAAAAAAAAGTAATGTAGGCTGGGCAGGGTGGTTCACGCCTGTAATCTCAGCACTTTGGGAGGCTGAGGTGGGTGGATCATGAGGTGAGGAGTTTGAGAACAGCCTGGCCAACATGATGAAACCTCGTCTCTACTAAAGATACAAAAAATTAGCCCGGTGTGGTGGCGCGCACCTGTAATCCCAGCTACTCGGGAGGCTGATGCAGGAGAATTGGTTGAACCTGGGAGGCGGAGGTTGCAGTGAGCCGAGATTGCGCCACAGCACTCCAGCCTGGGCAACAGGGCAAGACTCTGTCTCAAAAAAAAAAAAAAAAAAGGTAATGTAATACAAATACCTCAAATTTTCAGCAGTCTTTCAGTAGGTCCTTATTCCAGAGTATATGGAATATATTTACCTTTTACCTGAAATATAAGGCATATGTTCTTCACAGTTCATTCTTATGTTAATTCTATGATGTATATGTTTTTGTCACTCTCTTATTGCAACTCAGTAAGGCAGTAATATTCATATTAAATATTGAAATACCAGAACTGTTATTTTGCACCACTGTCGCAATTATTTGATGGCAGTGGTCATCTGAAACTTAATATGGTCAAAACTAAATTTTAAATTTTCTCTCAAACCTGCACCTCCTTAAGCATTCTCTGCCTTAGTGAATGCAGTTTTTCTTTCTCATACCCAATGTCCAATTTTAAAGTACAATAAACTTTCAAAATCAATTCTGAATCTAAACACTTCTCATCACCTCAGCTGCTTCCCTAGTTCAAGAACCATCGTCTTTAACTTGGAATGCTTTAACAGCCTTTAAAGTCTTCCTATTCCGCTCTTGAACACCTTCAATTCTTTTCAACACAGCAGCCAGTTTTGTTTTTGTTTTTGTTTTTGTTTTTTTTGAGACAGAGTCTTGCTCTGTTGCCCAGGCTGGAGTGCAGTGGCGCAATCTCGGCTCATGGCAACCTCCACCTTCTGGGTTCAAGCAATTCACCTGCCTCAGCCTCCCAAGCAGCTGGGATTACAGGCGTGTACTACCACCCCTGGCTAATTTATTTATTTATTTTTTCTTTTTTTAAGACGGAGTCTTGCTTTTGTCGCCCAGGCTGGAGTTCAATGGCTCAATTTTGGCTCACTGCAACCTCTGCTTCATGGCCGGGCACAGTGGCTCACGCCTGTAATCCCAGCACTTTGGGAGGCCGAGGCAGGCGGATTGCAAGGTCAGGAGATCGAGACAAGCCTGGCCAACATGGTGAAACCCCGTCTCCACTAAAAATGCAAAAATTAGCCAGGTGTGGTGGCGGGCACCTGTAATCCCAGCTACTCGGAAGGCTGAGGCAAGAGAATTACCTGAAACCAGAAGGCCAAGGTTGCAGTGAGCCGAGATCGCTCCACTACACTCCAGCCTGGGTGGAAGAGCGAAATTCCGTCTCAAAAAAAAAAAAAAAAAAAAAAAATCTCATGAGTAATATTCTATATTTAATACATGTTGGGTATATTGGTTAAGTAAAATATCAAAATTTCACCCTTTTTAAAAAAATGTGGCTACTAGAAAATTGAAAACTATATGGGTGGTTTGTGTTATACAATATTTCAGTTGAATAGTGCTATACAAGATATTCACATTGCATGTTTTAACACCACCTCTTCAGAAAGGCCTTCCCTGATCATCCTATCTAAAATAGCACCCCTCCATCACTATTCATTTTATTTTTTGTTTGTTTTTGTATTTTGAGGCTGAGTTTCGCTCTGTTGCCCAGGCTGGAATGCACTGGTGTGATCTCGGCTCACTGCAACCTCCGCCTCTAGGGTTCAAGTGATTCTTCTGCCTGAGCCTCCTAAGTAGCTGGGACTACAGGTGCATGCCACCATGCCCTGCTATTTTTGTATTTTTAGTAGAGATGGGGTTTCACCATGTTGGCCAGGCTGGTCTCGAACTTCTAACCTCAAGTAATTTGCCTGACTCGGCCTCCCAAAGTGCTGGAATTACAGGCATGAGCCACCATGGTGGCCCATTATTATTTATTTATTTATTTACACCTCCCGGGTTCAAGCTATTCTCCTGTCTCAGTGAGTAGCTGGGATTACAGGCATGCACCACCAGGCTTGGCTAATTTTTTTGTATTTTTAGTAGAGATGGAGTTTCACCATGTTGATCAGGCTGATCTCGTACTCCTGACTCATGATCTGCCCACCTCAGCCTCCCAAAGTGCTAGGATTACAGGTCTGAGCCACAGGCCCGGCCTACCGGCCCATTATTCACTTTATTCAGGCTTCTTTTTCTCAGCATTTATCACTACTGGTCATATAACAAGTATGTAAAATAATTTTATCTCTCCCTCTAATATATATGTTCCATGAAGGCAGGGATTTCATCACGGCTGTATCCCCAGTACTCTGAACAGTTCTGTACACATATTAGGTATTCAATACGTAGTTGAAAGAATGGTCATTGTTCTGCCATGATGGAATCCCATGTTAGAGAGTTGGATGGATAGTGTCTTAAAAGTTGCACATTAATTTTGATGAATAAATCCAAAATTCAAATTTCTGAGTGTCTCAACATTTCAACCCTGTGTTTCCAAGTACTTGGACAAGTTAGTTTGTATGTCTTCAAGTTCATTTTCCTGCCATCTCCAATCTGCTATTACACCCATCTGATGAATTTTTCATTTCAGTTATTGTTCTTTGCAGTTCTAGAATCTCATTACGATTTTTACAATTTCCATGTCTGTGCTGAGATTCCCTACCTGTTCTTTCATTAACATATTTTCATTTAATTCTTTTAATTCATTTAAATATATTTATAATAGCTGCATTAACAAATACAATAAAGGCTGGGTGCAGTGGTTCATGCCTGTAGCACTTTGAGAGGCCGAGACGGGTGGATTGCTTGAGCTCAGGAATTCAAAACCTGCCTGGGCAACATGGTGAAACCGTCTCCACTAAAATACAAAAGTATTAGCTGGGTGTGGTGGTGTGTGCCTGTAGTCCCAGCTACTCAGGAGGATGAGGCACAATAATTGCTTGAACCTGGGAGGGGGAGGTTGCAGGGAGCCAAGATCGTGCCACTGCACTCCCGCCTGGGCAACAGAGCAAGACTGTCTCCAAAACAAATAAGAATGACACAGTTCATCCCAATTTTTAAAAACTATGGGCCACATTTTCTCATGTCTTTGTAGGTCTAGTCATTTTTTAGGCAACACTGGACATTATGAATAATAATGTTTTAGAGACTCTAGATTCTGTTATCTTCCCTGAAAAGTGATGATTCTTGTTTTAGCAGGCACTTCAGTTACTGAGTGGTCACCTAAACTTGTTGATGCTTGGTTTTATTTATATTTTGTTGGTTCACATCTATGGAAAGCCTAAGGAGACTTGCAAGCCCTACGCTGGCAGGACTCAAGCTCCATACTCTGTTTCCCCTGCTAATCTTGTCAAGGCTTGACTTTAGGCTTTGATAAGGCAGATCTAGAGTAGGTCTTACTGTAGGGGATGGGGTTTACTCCTAATGTGCAGCCTTTCTAATGTTTCAGCTGTTGCTGCAATTTTTTTTTTTTTTTTTTAGACAGAGTTTTACTCTGTCGCCCAGGCTGGATTGCAGTGGCGTGATCTTGGCTCACTGCAACCTCTGCCTCCCGGGTTCAAGCGATTCTTGTGCCTCAGCCTCCCGAGTAGCTGGAATTACAGGCGTGTGCCACCACGCCCAGCTAATTTTTGTGTTGTTTTTTATTTAGTAGAGATGGGGTTTCGCCATGTTGGCCAGGCTGGTCTCAAACTCCCGACCTCAGGTGATCCAACTGCCTCGGCCTCCCAGTGTTGGGATTACAGGCATGAGCCACCCACCCAGCCTGTTGCTGCAATTGCTAAAGATGTTCACCTTGGCAGGCCCAGAAATCCAATGTCCCTTAGCACTGCATTGTGCCAAAACTTCTTGGCCTCTGGTATCTCTATTCTGTTCTCAACCCTGTAGCAACTGCTATCTATAAGCATTAGATGGTCTTTTTTCTGAGCATGTACAGCCCAGCCCTTGGCCATGGACTTGTGGGGACCTCTGTATGGATTTCTGGGGCTGCCTCTGTGAACAGCTCCCTCTTCTCTGGTGTCCCACGCAACAGATTCCAAATGTTTCAGCTGCTCCTTATGATCTCTGCCTTCTCAGTTCAGTAGACCCACTGTGCTCTGCTCTTACTCCAGACTCTTTACACCACAAAAAGTGGGATGATTGTGGGACTCACTGCCTAAGTTTCCCTTCTCTCAGAGACAGTCTTGTGCTGGCTGGAAATAGTTGCCTAATACATCTTGTCCAGTATTGTAGGTGCTACTAATCCAAGAGGGCTAGTAGCGGAAGTCTCCCTTAGCCAGAAGCGGAAGTCTCCCTTTCCTTACCTCAGAGTTTTTTTCTTTTTTTTTAGACAGAGTCTCACTCTGTCACCCAGGCTGGAGTGGAGTGGTATGCTCATGGCTCACTGCGGCCTCGACCTTCTGGACTCAAGCATCCTCCCACCTCAGCATCCCAAGTAGCTGGGACTACAGGCATACACCACTACAGCAGGCATACACTACTACAGGCACATACCTGGCTAATTTTTGTATTTTATGTAGAGACAGAGTTTCACCATGTTGCCCAGGCTAGTTTTGAACTCCTGGGCTTAAGGAATCTGTCCACCTTGGCCTCCCAAAGTGCTGGGATCACAGGCATGAACCACTGTGTCTGGTCTCCCTCAGATTTTTGAAGTGAAACTAATGGAAGATGAGCAGCCCCTCCCAGGTAGCAAAACCAAGAAAATATGATCTGTTAGAAGCCACAGTTAGAACTTTGAGGAGGGAGCTAGTCTGAGACAAGGTAGTAAGTAGAGGGAAGTAGAAATGGGAGTTGGTCAAACAAAGTCCTAGCAGCATTCAAGTCCTTGTTTCAGTTGTCTTTAAGTCCAGGGGATTCCTATTGTTTACGCACTTTTCTTACATGAACCATTAAATTTCCCCCCTTTTTTTCTGGATTAGTTGGTTGAATTTTCTCTCTTTTTTTTTTTTTTTTTTTTTTTTTTGAGACGGAGCCTTGCTCTGTCGCCCAGGCTGGAGTGCAGTGGCATAATCTCGGCTCACTGCAAGCTCTGCCTCCCGGGTTCACGCCATTCTCCTGCCTCTGCCTCCCGAGTAGCTGGGACTACAGGTGCCCGCCACCACGCCCGGCTAATTTTTTGTATTTTTAGTAGAGACGGGGTTTCACCATGTTAGCCAGGATGGTCTCGATCTCCTGGCCTCGTGATCCACCTGCCTCGGCCTTCCAAAGTGCTGGGATTACAGACATGAGCCACCGCATCTAGCAGTTGGTTGAATTTTCATTTGAAACTCTTAGTGAGGAGAGTTTTAAAAGAAACTGGGCTGGGTGCGGTGGCTCACGCCTGTAATCCCAGCACTTTGGGAGGCCGAGGCGGGCAGATCATGAGGTCAAGAGATTCAGACCATCCTGGCCAACATGGTGAAACCCCGTCTCTACTAAAAATACAAAAATTAGCTAGGTGTGGTGGCACATGACTGTAGTCCCAGCTACTCGGGAGGCTGAGGCATGAGAATCGCTTGAACCCAGGCGGCAGAGGTTGCAGTGAGCCAAGATCATGCCACTGCACTCCAGCCTGGCGACAGAGCTAAACTACATCTAAAAAAAAAATTAGAACTGAATGTCGATGGCCCACATGTGATGTGAAAACTCTATAACCTAGACTGAAAATGTATCAATGACACACTGTCCCATTGAAACCATATGCCGCGGCCGGGCGCGGTGGCTCAAGCCTGTAATTCCAGCACTGTGGGAGGCCGAGACGGGTGGATCACAAGGTCAGGAGATCGAGACCATCCTGGCTAACACGGTGAAACCCCGTCTCTACTAAAAAAAAAAATACAAAAAGCTAGCCGGGCGAGGTGGCGGGCGCCTGTAGTCCTAGCTACTCGGGAGGCTGAGGCAGGAGAATGACGTGAACCTGGGAGGCGGAGCTTGCAGTGAGCTGAGATCCGGCCACTGCACTCTAGCGTGGGCGATAGAGCCAGACTTCGTCTCAAAAAAAAAAAAAAGAAAGAAACTATATGCCGCACACGAGAGAATAGGTGTTTCTAAGGTCAGCCCCATTATGGAATGTGACTACCTTCCTGATACAGTTTGGCTCTGTGTCCCCACCCAAATCTCATCTCGAATTGTAATCCTCATGTGTGGAGGCAGGGACCTGGTGAGAGGTGACTAGTTAATGGCGAGAGTTTACCCCATGCTGTTCTCGTAATAGTGAGTTCTCACAAGATCCAATGGTTTCAAAAATGGCAGTTTCCAGGCCGGGCGCAGTGGCACACACCTGTAAGCCCAGCACTTTGGGAGACCGAGGCGGGCAGATCACCTGAGGTCGGGAGTTCGATACCAGCCTGACCAACATGGAGAAACCCCGTCTCTACTAAAAATACAAAATTAGCCAGGCAAGGTGGCACATGCCTGTAATCCCAGCTACTCGGGGGGCTGAGGAAGGAGAATTGCTTGAACCTGAGAGGTGGAGGTTGTGGTGAGCTGAGATCACGCCACTGCACTCCAGCCTGGGCAACAAGAGCAAAACTCCGTCTCAAAAAATAAAAAATAAAAATAAAAATGTTTAAAAAATGGCAGTTTCCTGTGTGCACACTCTCTCTCTCCTGCCACCACATAAGATTTGCCTTGCTTCCCTTTTGCCTTCCATCATGATTGTAAGTTTCCTGAGGCCTCCCCAGCCATGTGGAACTGTGAGTCAATTAAACCTCTTTCCTATATGAATTACCGAGTCTCAGGTAGTACCTTTATAGCAATGTGAAAACAGACTAATACATTTCCTCATAAGTATGTTGTTGCTTTTTTTCTGAGACAAGAGTTTTGCTCTGTTGCCCAGACTGGAGTGCAGTGGCGCGATCTCGGCTCACTGCAACCTCTGCCTCCTGGGTTCAAGCGATTCTCCTGCCTCAGCCTCCCAAGTAGCTGGGATTACAGGCGCACGCCACCATGCCCGGCTAATTTTTGTATTTTTTAAATAGAGACAGAGTTTCACCATGTTGGTCAGGCTGGTCTCGAACTCCTGACCTTGTGATTCGCCTGCCTCAGCCTCCCAAAGTGCTGGGATTACAGGCATGAGCCACCACCCCTGTCTTCTTGTTGCTTTTTAAAAAAAAAAAAAATTCTCTGTCCTCATATTCAAGCAAATTTTGTTGTTACATGATTACAGGAATGAGAAGTCCAAAAGACACAATCTTAAGATTTTTTCAGTGTGTCATATTTTAGAAATGATTTTGAAGTCATATTCACATTTCTCCTAAAATCATCTTTCCATGTATATTTGCTTCATTTTCATTTATGGGTCAGAAGCAATACCTAAACTTACAAGACTCTCCTATCTTGACCCCTCCATACTTCTTCAGCCTCATCTCTCTCCCTTGCTTATTACATTCCAGCCACATAACTGTAATGTTTTAGTTCAGTGAAAACCTAATTGTTTGGAATCTTAGAACATTCATTCATTATTTATCTGAGACAGAGTCTTGCTCTGTCACCCAGGCTGGAGTGCAGTGGTATGATCTTGGCTCACTGCGACCTCCGCCTTCTGGGTTCAAGTGATTCTCCTGCCTTAGCCTCCTGAGTAATTGGGATTACAGCCGCACGCCACCATGCCCAGCTAATTTTTGTATTTTTAAGAGAGACAGGGTTTCACCATGTTGGTCAGGCTGGTCTTGAACTCTACCTGGTGATCCGCCCGCCTCGGCCTCCCAAAGTGCTGGGATTACAGGCGTGAGCCACCGTGCCGGGCCAAAACTTTTAATAGCTCTTTAACACTATTTAAAGTTATCTTGTTCATTTATTTACTTGTGTATTGTCTGCCCCCACTTGAATGTACACTCCATGCGAACAGAGACCTTGTCTATCTTATCCACTTATCTTAATACCTAGAACAATGCTGGGCACATAATAGGCATTCAATATTTGTTGAATAAACTAGACCTACAGTAAAGAGCCCTGGTGTAAAAATATTTGGTTTTCAGGCCGGGTATGGCAGCTCATGCCTGTAATCCCAGCACTTTGGGGGGCAAGGCAGGTGGATCACCTGAGGTCAGGAGTTCAAGACCAGCCTGGCCAACATGGTGAAACCCTGTCTCTACCAAAAATACAAAAATTGCCCGGGTGTGGTGGCACGTGACTGTAATCCCAGCTACTTGGGAGGCTGAGGCAGGAGAATTGCTTGAATCTGGGAGACAGAGATTGCAGTGAGCCAAGATGTGCCACTGCACTCCAGCCTGGGCAAGAGAGTGAGACTCTGTTTCAAAAAAAAAAAAAAAGAAAGAAAGAAATATCTGGTTTTTTAGTTTAGCTTAACTTAAAATGAGTGCTAAACTTACTCAGATTTTAGTGTTAAAATGTATTTACTTCATGAATGTGATGTTTGTGTATGTATTAGAATAAGCAACACAGTGAAACAAGTTTAATTTTTAATTTATTAGAACCCAGTAAATGATGATTTTAAAAGCAGAGTTTTCCATCAAATTAACACTTAATTCAGGGCAAAAATACATTTAAAAAACCTAAATCTTAAGGCAGAAGTAAAACATTATAAAAACAGTATGTCTAATAGAGACTGTAAAATGTCAGATTTTTAAGAGATTCACATAGTATTTTATAGCACTAAAATATTAATACAGTCAGAAATATTATCAATTGGTCCAAGATTTGTTTATAAAATGTCTACACTGCTAATTGAAGAAATGTTGCTGTATAAGTAATACCTACAATACAGCCAACCAAGTGATTGTTTTTATGATAAAAGAACTAAGGCAGGTAATTGCATGGTTTCCATTTGTAAAGCTTTTGCAGTATTAAATATAAAGTATTACTAGGGGTATTTTTTGATTCATCTCCCTACCCTAATGTCCCCAAAATGTACATCACTTCCCTTTAACTCTTATTTTAAAAATTCTATGAACCACCATACCTATTCATTGTAGGCCTGACCCTATAAAGGCATGAATTGTTTAATTTGACATGGTGGAAAAACAATTTTAGTAAACCACTACATCTTTTCCTAGTCATTGAGCAATTTCAAACAGAAGTCTTAAGAATTTTTGCACCTCAACAAGTGAACAACCTGTTTCTTTACCACTATAAGTTTGAATTTTGACTAGAATCTGTTAGCACACAGGGGAAAACACATTTCATGTTTATGTGCAATTAACAGTAGCCCTTCTGAAAAACAGGGTTAACAATCTTAAATTTCCCCTTGTGATCAAAACCTTTTGATCAAAAATTACTTTTGTTTTTAGGGAGCAGGATAAGATTTAAAAGTGCTTTAAATCAGAAACAAGGATTGGCTAGTTTACACATTCCACTGAATAGTGTCAAAAAAGATAAATGCATTTAAAATAATTTGTAAGTCCAGCAAATATAAGCTTGATGGGTTCTTAACTAACATATTAAGTAATTACAAAGATTCATTTTTTTACAAACTTTTAAGCTATTTTAATAAAATGGCTATAGACCTCACTGTACTTCTATTTATCTGTGCATTAATAAAAACCTGTTAAAATTCCTTATTTAGTACTTCTGAAAAAGTCTAGTCAAATAAGATCACTAAAATTACCAGAAAAGCTTTGAAATACTGATTGCAGATTCATTTCAAAGTAGATTTAACCCCTTTCAGGATCTGGTGTTTAAATCATGAATGTCTTCACCAACTTCAACTCTGAAAATATAAAAATTTTAGCCAGTTCTGGCTATAGTTAAATAGTACTGGTATTACTTGAAAAAATAAAAATTAAAACTATATTGTCAATCATGCATTCCACAATTTCAAGAATTAAGATATAACTCATAAATATTGTTATGTCTTTGCAGGTTATCTCAACTTCCATCAGGCCTCAGCTGAAGGCTCATCTGCCAAAAC
This sequence comes from Papio anubis, assembly GCF_008728515.1. Lineage (NCBI taxonomy): Eukaryota > Metazoa > Chordata > Mammalia > Primates > Cercopithecidae > Papio > Papio anubis. Next base: position 142,649,559 of record NC_044982.1, read on the forward strand.
ACGTCAGCACTCTTGTAAAATAAAAGGAGTAGGGAGGTGACTTTGTATACATACTGTCCAGTGTTTGGCTTCCAGTTTTCCTCTTGTGTGTAACTATTCTAGGTATGACTCCTTGAGAATGAAATGAGGGGTAGATAGAATAGAACAGCTGTTGGGCTAACAAGAATTAGTGTGCAGACTGGGCGCAGTGGCTCACACCTGTACTCCCAGCACTTTGGGAGGCCAAGGCAGGAGGATCACCTGAGGTCAGGAGTTCAAGACCAGCCTGGCCAACATGGTGAAACCCGTCTCTATTAAATATACAATTATTAGCTCTCTATTAAAATACAAAAATTAGCTGGGTATGGTGGCGAGTGCCTGTAATCCCAGCTACTTGGGAGGCTAAGGCAGGAGAATTGCCTGAACCCAGGAGGTGGAATGGAGGTTGCAGTGGGCCAAGATTGTGCCATTGCACTCCAGCCTGGGAAACAAGACTAAAACTCTGTCTCAAAAAAAAAAAAAAAAAAAAAATTAGTGTATAAAAAGTTTTCTGCTGAATATCTGTTCTGTTCCTACTGTGGTTATGCTATGCCACATATAACTTGTACAACCATTTTGTCCTGTTTATCTATTTGTGGAAATAAGTCGGCTCAATAAAATGTGAAATATACATTAGTTTGCTTTAGATGCAAAGATTAGCTGTTTTTGGCTTAACTGTATCATAACCAAAAAAGTCTATACCTTGATAATACAATATGAAAAAGTTCACATATGTACATGGGTACATTCCTTCATTAAAGTTTTTCCTTAATTCTATCTCAATGTATCTTTACAACTGATACAACTCATCTTTACAACAAAAGTCAAAAAGGACAAAGTAGAATGATTTCATTTTACAGCACTTTAGGTTTTCTGAAGCGTTCCTTTAGGACTTAAAGGACATCATTGAAATGTTGCTTTCCATAGTCGGCAGGATCCATTTGAAGCTCTCGTTCTTCATCATCTGTAAGTAAAATAATTTTGTATCAACATATTATTTTTTAAATCACTGCAGAAATCCAATTAATGTCTCAGTTTTTCTCAGCCTTAAAGTAGTTTCCTGCTTGTTATTTTATACCTGGTACAAATAGTGTTCTATTTCTTAGCTGCTTGGCTAAAGAGTGAAAAGTATGTGGAACTATTTTGCAAGATTAATTTTAACAAATCTTTAAAAAATAGACATAGATGACAGACAAGCAGAGATAGAGCCAGATAGACATAGCTAGCAAAACTTTAGGAACCCACAAATATTGAGAAGTTAATATTTTTATATAAATATAGTCCTTTTTTTTTTTTTTTTTTTTGAGACAGACTTTCACTCCGTTGCCTAGGCTGGAGTGCAGTGGTGCGATCTTGGCTGACTGCAACCTCTGTCTCCCAGGATGAAGCGATTCTCCTACCTCAGCCTCCCAAGTAGTTGGGACTACAGGCACCTGTTCACCATGCCTGGCTAATTTTTGTATATTTAGTAGAGATGGGGTTTTACCATCTTGGCCAGGCTGGTCTTGAACTCCTCACCTCAGATGATCTGCCCACCTTGGCCTCCTAAAGTGCTGGGATTACAGGCGTTGAGTCACAGTGCCCAGCCTAAATATATTATTTCTATATAGATGATAATTAGTTCTTTAAATTAAAGCTTTGGTAGAAACATTTCTGTACACGTTTTCAGGCTTTTAAAAATCAATTTTTTTCCTAATTATAAAAGTATCCAATATTAGTATTATAAAAATTATAAAAAATAGAAAAATAAAAGTCACTTATAATCCCAACATTTAACATTTTAGTGAATTTCTTTGCCTCTCTGCAAATAGCTTACTTTTGGCTTCCTAAATGGAGTATAACAACCAAAATTTAACTTTTTCTTAATTAAACAGAAAAAAAAAAGATTACTGTTAATAAAATCCTCAAAGCCTCTTTGAGTAGCTATATTAAATTACTCCAAGTAGTGCTATGGAGTTTGATTTATTTGGCTATTACAGATTTTTCTGGTTCTTTCTTGGCTATGAGTTGTCACTTTGCCTTGTTGTCAGTTTACCTGCCAATAGCAATCCTTCTTTTCTAATTTTGTTGCAAATTACAGGTCTTGAAATGAGACTGCTCAAGAGTTGTGTTCGTTTGTTTGAGACAGAATATTGCTCTGTTGGCCAGGCTCAAGTGTAGTGGTGTTATCATGGCTCACTTGCAGCCTCGACCTCCCGGCCTCAAGTAATCCTCCCACCTCAACCTCCCAGGTAGCTGGGACCACAGGTGCACGCCACCACACATGGCTACATTTTGTATTTTTTGTAAAGACAGGATTTTGCCCTGTTGCCCAGGCTGGTCTGGAACTCCTGGGCTCAAGTGATCCACCGGCCTCAGCCAAGATTATTAAAATTATATTAGAACAAGAATGAAAAGTATTTTGATCAGAGCCTTGGAGAGTTCCTTTGGAGTACTTGGCTTTTTTTTTTTTTTTTTTTTTTTTGGCTGGGACTATAGGCGCCCGCCACTGCACCCAGCTAATTTTTGTATTTTTAGTAGAGATGGGGTTTCACCATGGATTTTTATGATATCTTTTGGCTTCTCTGCAGACTTAAAAAATCACTTTTCTTACATTCTGGTTCACAGATACTATTACCCAATAGCTTAATTTTTGTTAATATAATTTAAATGAAGTTATACACTGGAATCTAAATTCATATGTATACTATAGTTTTCTGAAAACTATTACTTTAGGTATGAGAGGTTTTAACACTCTAAAACTTTCTTCTTTCAAAAATGACAAACAGGCCGGGCATGGTTGTGCAAGCTCGCAATCCCATCATTTTGGGAGGCAGAGGCAGGCAGATCACTTGAGCTCAGGAGTTCGAGACCAGACTGGGCAACATGCTGAAACCCAGTCTCTACTAAAAATTCAAAATTTAGCAAGGCATGGTTGTGTATACCTGTAGTCCCAGCTACTCAGGAGACTGAGGTAGGAGGATTGCTTGAGCCTAGGAGGTAGAGGTTGCAGTAAGCAGAGATGACACCACTGTACTCCAGCCTGGGTAACAGAGCTAAATCCTATCTCCAAAAAAAAAAAAAAAAAAAAAGTCAAACAAACCAACTTTATTTTTCAACAACTTTCCTGTTAAATTTATAGAAATTTTCATTTCTAGAATTTCGGACAACCATTTTCCACTTTTTTTTTTTTTTTTTTTTTTTTGAGACAGGGTCTCACTCCCATCACTCAGATTGGAGTACAGTGGCACAATCTCAGCTCACTGCAGCCTTGACCTCCCAGGGCTCAAGGGATCCTCCCACCTCAACTTTCTGAGTAGCTGGGACTATGGGCACACACCACCATGCCCGGCTAATTTTTCCATTTTTTTTATGGAGACAGGGTTTCACCATGTTGTCCAGGCTGGTCTTTAACTCCAGGGTTCAAGCAATCTGCCCACCTTAGCTTCCCAAAGTGCTGGGATTACAGCTGTGACCACTGCATCCAGACTACCCCATATTCTTAACAAATGATCTATCTTTAAATAGTACACTTGATCTCAGCCAAAAGCCCGAGAAGCGATATCTTTAAATAGTATAATCCACTAGGTATGATAATCTCAAATCTGTCTTAATATGTGTTAAAGCCTGAAATTATATCAATTTTCACACTTTTACTTTATATACATGCTAATCAATTTCTTATCAAAAAACTCTTTACTTAAAAAGAATTTTTTTTTTTTTGAGACGGAGTCTCCCTGTGTCGCCCAGGCTGGAGTGCAGTGGCATGATCTTGGCTCACTGCAAGCTCCACCTCCCAGGTTCACGCCCTTCTCCTGCCTCAGCCTCCTGAGTAGCTGGGACTACAGGCACCCGCCACCACGCCCAGCTATTTTTTTTGTCTTTTTTTAGTAGAGATAGGGTTTCACCGTGTTAGCCAGGATGGTCTCAAACTCCTGACCTGGTGATCCACCCGCCTCAGCCTCCCAAAGTGCTGGGATTACAGGCGTGAGCCACCACGCCCAGCCTATCTTTGTTTTCAGAAGGGAAAATAATCATGGGCACCTCTCCAGAAAGCTCTCCTTAGGATCCACATTATAGAATCTCACCTTATGGCTATAAACACATCTTTTAGGACTTTAATATAACAATTAAATTAAGACTTAATCATCATGGAGCAGTGGATAATTTTCGAGAAATGTAATAGGAAAGTTATTGAAAGGAAAAGGTGTCTTTACTTTTTGGAATTTTTTTTTTTTTTTTTTTGAAACGAAGTCTCACTCTGTTGCCCAGGCTGGAATGCAGTAGCACAAATTTGGCTCATTGCAACCTGCACCTCCCGGGTTCAAGCAATTCTCCTGCCTCAGCCTCTTGAATAGCTGGGATTACAGGCATGCACCACCATGCCCGGATAACTTTTGTATTTTTCTTTTTTAGTAGAGACGAGGTTACACCAATGGTTAGGCTGGTCTCGAACTCCTGACCTCGTGATACACCTGCCTCGGGCTCCCAAAGTGCTGGTATTACAGGCCTCACATGAGGCACAGCGCCCGGCTTTTTCTTTTTCTTTTTTTTTGAGAGGGAGTCTTGCTGTTGTGGCCCAGGCTGGAGTGCAATGGCGAGATCTCGGCTCACTGCAACCTCCGCCTCCCAGGTTCTAGCAATTCCCCTGCCTCAGCCTCCCGAGTTGCTGAGATTACAGGTGCCCCCCCACCCCCACCACGCCCAGCTAATTTTTTTGTGTGTGTTTTAGTAGAAGCAGGGTTTCACCATGTTGGCCAGACTGGTCTCGAACTCCTGACCTCAGGAGATCCACCTGCCTCGGCCTCCCAAAGTGCTAGATTACAGGCATGAGCCACCACGCCCAGCCACTTTTGGGGCTTTTTTTTGAGACAGAGTCTTGCTCTGTCGCCCAAACTGGAGTGCAGTGGCGCAATCTTGGCTCACTGCAAGCTCCGCCTCCCGGGTTCACACCATTCAGTGTAATATTTTTAGTGTTATATTTTAGTGTAATATTTTAGTGTAACACAAAACAGAGATAACACAGTTGTTATCTCTGTTTTCCTGAGAAGATGATTACAGGTCCAAATAATTTTAGGAACTAGATCATGTTTGTTAAGTACATGAGCTGGGAGTAGATTTGTTTTTCTGTTCCTAGACATTTGCTCTTATCCTGATTTCGCTTTTCATTTGTTCACTTAAAAATTCCAAAAAGGGCCAGGCGCGGTGGTTCATACCTGTAATCCCAGCACTTTGGGAGGCCGAGGCGGGCGGATCACACCCTCCCGGCTAACACGGTGAAACCCCATTTCTACTAAAAATATTACAAAATTCAGCCGGGAGTGGTGGCGGGAGCCTGTAGTCCCAGCTACTGGGGAGGCTGAGGCAAACAAACAAACAAAATCCCAAAAAGGCCGGGCGCAGTGGCTCACGCCTATAATCCCAGCACTTTGGAAGGCCGAGGTGGGCGGATCACGAGGTCAGGAGATCAAGACCATCCTGGCTAACAAGGTGAAACCCCATCTCTACTAAAAATACAAAAAATTAGCTGGGTATAGTGGCGGGCGCCTGTAGTCCCAGCTACTCGGGGGGCTGAGGCAGGAGAATGGCATGAACCCAGGAGGCAGAGGTTGCAGTGAGCCAAGATTGCGCCACTGCACTCCAGCCTGGGCGACAGAGCAAGACCCCGTCTCAAAACACAAAAACAAACAAACAAGCAGTAGTACGTGATTATGAAATCACCTAACCAAATCTAATGTAGAATAACAGATAACCACTAAATATAAGAACTAGTATTTTAGTTCATTTTAAGAAGCAGCAAAATATTATATAGTTCATCAAGGTAAAATGAATATTAAAGGAAATATTTTAAAGACATCCATAATTTATTAAATAATTCCTAAATTCCCTCTGAAGTCAAGAAAGGCTACCTCCATTAAAGAAAGTGTACCATGGCTGGGTGTGGTTTCTCACGCCTGTAATCCCAGCACTTTGGGAAGCTGAGGTGGGCAGATCATGAAGTCAGGAGTTCAAGATCAGCCTGGCCAAAGAGACCAGCCTGGCCAACATGGTGAAACCCTGTCTCTAGTAAAAATACAAAAATTAGCTGGACATGGTGGCTGACGCCTGCAATTCCAGCTACTCAGGAGGCTGAGGCAAGAGAATTGCTTCAACCTGGGAGGGGGAGGTTGCAGTGAGTTGAGATCACACCATTGTACTCCAGCCTGGGTGACAAAATAAAAAAAAAAAAGAAAGCTCTATCGCCTGGGTGCAGTGGCTCACGCCTGTGATCCCAACACTTTGGGAGCCTGAGGCAAGTGGATAGCTTGAGCTCAGGAGTTTGAAACTAGCCTGGGCAACATACCAAGACCCCATCTTAGAAAATTTAAAAAATTTAAAAAAAAAAAGCAAGAACTTGGAGCAAAAAGGCAAAAAGCCAGTGAGGAGCCAGGTGCAGTGGCTCATGCCTATAATCCCAGCACTTTGGGAGACCAAGGTGGCCTGATTGCTTGAGACCAGGAGTTTAAGACCAGCCTGGGAAACATGGGAAACACGGCTAAACCCTGCCACTACAAAAAATACAAAAAACTAGCCAGCCATGGTGGTGTGTGCCTGTAGTCCCAGATGCTCAGGAGACTGAGGTGGGAGGATCACTTGACCCCAAGAGGTTGAGGCTGCAGTGAGCCATGATCATGTCACTGCACTCCAGCCTGGGTGACAGAGGGAGACCCTGTCTAAAAAAATAAAATAAAATAAAATAAAAATATATATATATATAAAAAATAGAAATATATTATAAATATATAGTAGAAATATATTATACATGTATGATATATAATATAAATATATAACCATTTATATATCTATATAAATATAAATATGCAAACACATTTTTATTAAAATATATAAGAATGTATATTTTATATAAATATTTATATATAGTTTATATGTATAATTATATATATAAATAATTGTAAACACAGGAAAACTAGGCCTCACTTAATTCTACAAAACACTCTACAAGTAGTGCTGACCCCAATGATTAATAATGTAATGAACAGGTATCAGAGATAAGGCTGGAATGCTTCAGCTCCCTACTGGCAGATATGCTGCCAAAGCCTCAATTCATAATATACAGTTTTGGAGACCAAAGCCAGAGTATACTTAGGTGAAGCCAGAATCTTATCCTGCAGCTGGAATCTCTAATCCTAGGGACCTCACAACTTAAGAAACTACTCCTACTACTAGAGAGCAGAGAAGAGCCCCTATCAATAGAACATTAAGTGTGTGCTTCATTTTTTGTTATCTTTCGCTGTAGAGTCACAATGGTGGCAATAAAGTTTCTACCTTCTTTCATGTATTTGGGAATAGATCTGTTTCAGACATCCTGAAATCTGAAACATATTTTCTAATAATACTTGTGTTATATATATAGTGATTCCAACTTGAATGTGGCCACAGAATTTTAAAGCTGAGAAAGATCATGTATTCTAATTCAGCAGTCTTCATACAGATGAAGAAATTGTGGCCCAGAGAGTTTAAGTGACTTGAAAAGCAATACACAGACTATCTCTTGATTCTAGACTAGTTTTTTTTCTTTCTTTCTTTCTTTTTTTGAGACAGAGTCTCATTCTGTTACCTAGGCTGGAGTGCAATGGTGCGATCTTGGCTTACCACACCTCTGCCTCCCGGGTTCAAGCAATTCTCCTGCCTCAGCCTCCTGAGTAGCTGGGACTACAGGCACCTGCCACCACGCCCAGCTAATTTTTGTATTTTTTAGTAGAGATGTTGGCCAGGCTGGTCTTGAACTCCTGACCTCAGGTGATCCGCCCGCCTTGGCCTCCCAAAGTGCTGGAATCACAGGTGTGAGCCACTGTGCCTGGCCGACTAATGTTTTTTTCTACTCTATGTTCTGCCTGCTTTGGCTACAAGTGCAAACCGTACTGGGAACGCAACCATTATTTCCACATTGGCACAGTAATGAACACTTGGAATCCAATTTGTTGATAAATTAGGGAACAGCCATAATTACCTCTCCCTACTTTTTGGACAGTCAATAATATACCTAAAGAATCCCTGGATGGCCAGGTGTGGTGGCTCATGCCTGTAATCCCAGCACTTTGGGAGGCTGGGGCAGGTGGATCACTTGAGGTCAGGAGTTCAAACCAGCCTGGCCAACATGGTGAAACCCCATTTCTACTAAAAATACAAAACTTAGATGGACATGGTGGTGCACGGCTGTAGTCCCAGCTATTTGGGAGGCTGAGGCAAGAGAATTGCTTGAACCCTGGAAGCAGAGGTTGCAGTGAGCTGAGATTGCACCACTGCACTCCAGACTGGATGACATGAGAGACTGTCTCAAAAAAAAAAAAAAAAAAAATCAACTCTACAACAGGAAGATTCAGCTTCAGCCTGGGTGACAGAGCAAGACTCCATCTCAATTAAAAAAAAAGAATCCCTGGAAACATGTTAACAATTATTTAGGCCAGGCGCGGTGGCTCAAGCCTGTAATCCCAGCACTTTGGGAGGCCCAGGCGGGCGGATCACGAGGTCAGGAGATCGAGACCATCCTGGCTAACATGGTGAAACCCCGTCTCTACTAAAAATACAAAAAACTAGCCGGGCGAGGTGGTGGGCACTTGTAGTCCCAGCTACTCGGGAGGCTGAGGCAGGAGAATGGCGTAAACCCAGGAGGCGGAGCTTGCAGTGAGCCGAGATTGCGCCACTGCACTCCAGCCTGGGTGACAGAGCGAGACTCCGTCTCAAAAAAACAAACAAACAAACAAACAAACAAAAACCAATTATTTAAGTCTCCTCAGTATTCCTTACTTAGCCCTCTTTATTTGTTGGAGCTGATGTTCCTGCATCTTTTTGTTCTTGGTCCCCTTTATAGGTGCCCTATCCTGCCACTATCATCTAGAGAATGCCAGAATGAGACAAGAAATGGTAAATGGCAACACTCAGTTCCAGTAAGATTAACTTGCAAACAGGGAAATCCAAAAAGGTAACAACCCCTTCTCTACTTCACTGAGGACATCATCTTTTGTCATTTCTTCAATCCTTAGAATCTATTTTCTTGTGAAAGGAATGGGAGGACAACATGAGGGTCTTGGGGACTTGAAGTAGAAGGTGGCAGTGAGAATCAGGGGAGGAAGAAGGACAAGAGTACAAGAGAGGGAGAGAGAAGGCACTGAAAATAAATTTACGTACAATAGATTGAAACCCATACAAATATTAAATCAAAATTTTGTGACAATTATCAACTTTAAGATAGACAAAATATAAGAAATGACTGAAAACAAAGACTGAGATAAACCATTATAATAAAAATCTCAAAATTATCCAATGAGATGAAAAAGCCTTTAAAAAAATTAGAGAATATTGAAAGTGTAAACCAAGCAGCTTGTAAGACCAGAAGTTAAAGAGTTATTACCCTAGTCACAGTTATAAGAATAAAAGCTCAATGAGAAAAGCATATAATTATCAGTTAATGACAATGTGCAAAGTACTGTGGCGGGTGGGTAATGCGCAAAGTACTGTGGGAGGTGGGCATGAAGGTAGAAAAGGATACAAACAAAATGGAAGGCAAAATAAATAAAAATTCCTGCCCTCCAAGAGCTTACAATCTATTTGCTGATATGATATACATGCATGAAAAAACCTTAAAACATTATAAATAATTGCAAACAAATATAATCCAAACAAATCACAAAAGCAATGAGAAAAAAAAGATAAAATTTATGAAAAAAGGATGAGATTACAGAAAAAGTACATAATATTGTAAGGTTATATGTATATCAATATCAATATTACCAAAAAGTGTTTGAGAAATTCTTATAAATATAACCTTATATAACTCCTAGCACATATTAATCTCTTTTCTATCCCCAGTAATCATAATTTTCCTAAACTAAATGAACTATTATAACAGTGCCTAGGTAGAAGTCAGAGTCTCTAGTTTCCCTTTTTTCTACAAACCATATAATTTTGTAGAACAACTACATTTTCTTCTGGGTTTTATAAAAACAATGCTTGTCATAAGCCTAAATAAAAATTTAATTACTTTAAAAACAGGTAAGGAAGAAATCAAGCATGTTATGATGAAAAATTTCCATGCATCACATAAAAATTTAACGTATCACCCACTAAGGTCACAATCAACTTTTACAGAAAAGAGAAATAGCTCCACAAATACTACTAAACAATATAAGCAGGCAGAAAACTGGCCTAAAAACTTGCAAAAGAGAAAAACACTCTGATATGCATGCATGGGTGGGGCTGCATGCACACAGGTAGATTCTGAACTTTCATTAAGTTAAATGCTCAGCAGAAGTAACACAGTGAATAAGAAAAATATGTTGAATCTGTGTAATAAATATAAAACAAATCTTCACACATTGATTGTTAAATATAAATTTTAAGCCTCTCAGAAAAAATTCAAAATTAGCCTTCCTCTGCTGTGTCAGTGGTGAAATAATCTTATCTTCAGTGTGGAGAAGACCGTTCCCTTTGTGACTTTCCTTATAACGAAAAAGCTACCTGGGCAATATTTGTAATGAAATGTCTTTAGATGAGAAATTGGAAAAGTGTATTTTCTAGGAGCATTTGCCTTAGGTAGTCTAGAGTCATTTTAAACAATTTAATTCTAAAATTTCTGAAGATTCTAAGTTTTAAATTGTAGCTGTATCAATAATACACATGATAACCAAATTTTAAAAAATTAAAATAATTTACAGATTTACAAATGCCACTATTATAAAACAGTTTTCAAAATAAAACTGAAAAACTGCACAGAACCTCTTCATATTAATACTGAGGTTGGCTGGGCGCAGTGGTTCACGCCTGTAATCCCAACACTTTGGGAGCCTGAGGTGGGTGGATCACCTGAGGTCAGGAGTTTGAGACCAGCCTGACCAACATAGAGAAACCCCGTCTCTACTGAAAATACAAAATTAGCCAGGCGTGGTGGTGCATGCCTGTAATCCCAGCTACTCAGGAGGCTGAGGCAGGACAATCGCTTGAACCTGGAAGGTGGAGGTTGCAATGAGCCGAGATCACGCCATTGGACTCCAGCCTGGGCAACAAGAGCAAAACTCCATCTCAAAGAAAAAACAAAAAATTTAGGTTACACTGCCACTAATAGGTAGGGAAAATTCTACACAAATTCAACCAAAAAACTTAGAGGTGGGTTTCACGGTTATAGCATGGAGGCCAGGCCCACGCTCACCTTGGACGTCTTCCTCTCCACCATCACCATCTTCTTCCTCATTGTAAGCCAGCTCAGCCTGCTTGTCTGCCTCATACTCACCTACGTTACCATCATCCCCATTATAATCCGCCAGTTTAGAGCCATGCTGCGGATCAACAGGGGATTCATTCTCATCAAAGAATCGGCCTGTGAAGTAGGTAGAGGATTAATTCAAGAGTAAAGAGAGAAGAAAAGAAGGAATCTATACTGAAGGCAGACCAGAAAGTAGACAAGTGAAACCTGGCAACTTTTGGGGTACTGGATATAAAAGGATACATTTTGTGAAAGTTATCCAAGACAAAAGTATGTAAGAGCAAAGACTCTGAAAATACATAACTTCTCTTTAAAAAAGAATTTCTCTTTTGTGTTAATTTTAGTGCTTGCCACTTAAGATTTGAATGATTTCTTAAAGAAATGGGCACCATTTTTAGGAATGTTTTCATAATAACCAATGACTTCTCCAATATAAGTGTGTCTAAATTAACATTTTAGGAGAATACATTATTTTATTACTAGATATAATACATATTTAAAATTTGAAAATCTAGGCCTGGTGCAGTGGCCCACGCTTGTAATCCCAGAACTTTGGGAGGCTGAGGTGGGTGGATCGCTTGAGCTCAAGAGTTTGACACCAGCCTGGGCAACATGGCAAAACCTTTCTCTACAAAAAATACAAAACTTAGCTAGGTATGGTGGCGTACATTTTGGATTTCCGAAAAGGGATGGCAAAGAAAGTAAGCCATCAGAATCCCTAGTGGTTTAAAAAAAAGAAAAAAAAAACAAAAAAACAAAAAAACCTCAAGTAATTCTGGTGTATCTCTTCTCATTTCCTAAGCCAGATTTTTTAAAAAGTCAATGGAATCTTAAGAAAACTGACCTATATCAGGCCATTATATTGTACACATTCATAACCATTAGAAATCAAGAAGACAGGCCTGGTGCAGTGTCTCACACCTGTAATCCCGGCACTATGGAAGGCCAAGGTGGGTGGATCACCTGAGGTCAGTAGTTCGAGAATAGCCTCGCAAACATGGTAAAACCCCATCTCTACTAAAAATACAGAAATTAGCCAGGCTTGGTGGCAGGTGCCTGTAATCCCAGCTACACAAGAGGCTGAGGCAGGAGAATTGCTTGAGTCTGGGAGGCAGAGGCTGCAGTGAGCCGAGATTGTGCCATTGCACTCCAGCCTGGGTGACAAGAGCAAGACTCCATCTCAAAAAAAAAAAAAAAAAAGAAGAAGATAAATAGACATAATACCTACTGTAGAAAACTATTCAACAATTAGACATTGAAAATAAAAAAGTTAGGCACACTAGGATCTGCATTAGAAATGCAAGTACAACTAAAACTATACTTAGACATTAAGTTTAACTTAGCATAAAAGTAGATTTATTTTAATCCATAAAATTAACTTCCTAATAATGCAAGAATTTGAGACTTAGAAATTTAACAACTTTCTGTGATAGGTCTAAATTTTTAAAAATATATTTCAAAAATTTACATTGCAGGCTGGGTGCAGTGGCGTATGCCTGTCATAGCAGTACTTTGGGAGGCCAAGGTGGGAGGATTGCTTAAGCCCAGGAGTTCGAGACCAGCCTGGGTAACATAGTGAGATCCATCTCTACAAAAAATACAAAAATTAGCTGGGTATGGTGGTCCACACCTATAGTCTCAGCTACTCAGGAGGCTAAGGTAGGAGGACTGCTTAAGCCCAGGAGTCCAAGGCTACAGTGAGTTAGGATATTGCCACTGCACTTTAGCCTGGGTGACAGAGTGAGACCTCTTCTCTTTAAAAAAAAAAAAAAAAAAAATTAGCCGGGTTTCTGTAGTCTTATCTACTTGGGAGGTTGATGCAGGAGGATCATTTAAGGCCACGAGTTTGAGGTTATAGTGAGCTACGATTGTGCCACTGCACCTCAGCAAGACTCTTATCTCTAAAAATAAATAAATAGATAAATAAATAAGTAAAATTTACATTGCAATGGAACACTCAGGAAAAAAATTAACAGCTTCCTTTGCTTGGAAAGAAAGGTTAAGTACAAATAGAATTATGGGGGTACTGGTCGATTCTACAGATGGTTCATCACATCATCAAGCCAATGTATTTCTAATTGTTGGGTAAAGAGTCCATCAGGAAAATCATTAAAGGACAAATTGCACTTACAGAGGCTTTTAAAGAAGGCCAGGCGTGGCCGGGCACAGTGGCTCATGCCTGTAATCCCAGCACTTTGGGAGGCCAAGGCGGACGGATCACAAGATCAGGAGATCAAGACCATCCTGGCTAACACGGTGAAACACCATCTCTACTAAAAATACAGAAAATTAGTCGGGCATGGTGGTGAGCGCCTGTAGTCCCAGCTACTGGGGAGGCTGAGTCAGGAGAATGGTGTGAACCCAGGAGGCAGAGCTTGCAGTGAGCCGAGATTGGGCCACTGCACTCCAGCCTGGGCGACAGAACAAGACTGTCTAAAAAAAAAGAAAAGGCGGCGAGGTGGGCAGATCACCTGAGGTTGGGAGTTCAAGACCAGCCTGACCAACACGGAGAAACCCTGTCTCTACTAAAATACAAAATTAGGCAGGCGTGGTGGTGCATGCATGTAATCCCAGCTACTTGGGAGGCTGAGGCAGGAGAATTGCTTGAACCCAGGAGGCGGAGGTTGCCGCTCACTGAGATTGTACCATTGCACTCCAGCCTGGGCAACAAGAGTGAAACTCCGTCTCAAAAAAAAAAAAAAAAAAAAGAAGGGAGGGTGTGGGGACAACAGGAGACTGAAGTAATTGGAGTAACTGGGGCCAGTAAAAGAGCATGAATTCATTTTAAAACTATTCTAGTATAAGCTTGGAGTATGTACAATAAATAAATAAATAGAAAAGTGGATGAAATAGAGTTAGAGAAAAGAAACATACAGGAGAATAGGTAGGCTATTTGTAAGAAAATACTCTGTCTCCTAATTATAAATCAAACATTTTGATGAGTTTTATTATCTCTTTTTGAATAATAAAATAAATGATGTCAATATAAGCAGTAAAAAGAGATTTACAGAAATCTATATTTTCTTTTTCTTTTTTTATTCTTTTTGAGACCGAGTCTCACTCTGTCGCCCAGGCTGGAGTGCAGTAGCCTGATATCAGCTCACTGCAACCTCCACCTCCCAGGTTCAAGTGATTCTCCTGCTTCAGCCTCCTAAGTAGCTAGGATTACAGGCGCCCACCACCACGACCGGCTAATGTTTGTATTTTTAGTAGAGACAGGATTTCACCATGTTGGCCATGCTGGTCTTGAACTCCTGACCTCAGGTGATCTGCCCGCCTCCCAAACTGGGGCTCTTTTTATTGGCCCCAGTTACTCCAATTACTTCAGTCTCCTGTTGTCCCCACACCCTCCCTTTTTTTTTTTTTTTTTGAGACGGCCTCCCAAAGTGCTGGGATTACAGAGTGAGCCACCACACCCGGCCTTCATTTTAAAATCAAAGTTATGAAATACAGAAGACTCAAAAAATTAGGCTAAGACAAGGTACTAAAAACATATATATCATTTACTAATATTGTCAGACATGGAATAAAGAAATGTCCCACTTGTACCTACTATAATATTCCAACAGAACAATGTAAAATTTCCTTTTTTTAGGTGTTTGATGATCTGCCTAGCCTAAATTTAGTCAAAATTTTAATACTATAATTACAGTGATACTCAGAGATAATAAACATATCAACAAGAATGAATAATGACACAATTGCTCTTTGTTAAATAGTGATCTGTGCTATTATATATACAGAATCATCGTGTTTGGAGAAATATTTATAGCTAACCTTTAATACTGGGCTTCCAACATTCTCACAGACAACAAAAGTTGAAAAACACAGAATCAACTACACAGAGTTGCCAATCAGGATAAGGAGATCAGACAAACTTTGCATTAAACATTGAATGAATATAATGGTACAGACAAAAATGCATAATATTGATCAATATAACAGACTGCTAACTTATTCAACATTTAAGAGCAACGTGTCAATGTGAGAGAAGGGAAAGTTTCAAAAAGAAGGCAATTATATTAGACTATGACAGGGAAAGAAAGAAGCATTGAAAGAACAGGTAAGAACAAAGATGGGGTATTTAGAAGACAGTGAAAAGATTAATTTGACTGTATTTATATGAGAAAAAGTAAGTTTCAACAAGCAAATTAAGGATAATTACAGGGTCAGGCATGGTGGCTCATGCCTGTAATCCCAGAACTTTGGGAGGCCAAGGTGGGTGGATCACCTGAGGTCAGGAGTTTGAGACCAGCCTGGCCAACATGGAGAAACCCCATCTCTATTAAAAACACAAAAAAGTAGCTGGCCGTGGTGGCGGGTGGCTGTAATCCCAGCTACTTGGGAGGCTGAGGCAGGAGAATGGCTTGAACCTGGGAGGTGGAGGTTGCAGTGAGCCAAGATTGCTCTATTTGCACTTCAGCCTGGGCAACAAGAGTGAAATTCTGTCTCAAAAAAAAAAAAAAAAAAGTCTCCTCTATTCACTTGTGGTCACTGTTTAAATCCAATGACAAAGTGTATGGAAGTATCTACAATGCTCCTTCATCCATCCATGGTTCACTGATGTATGTGATAGGTATTGCACTATGCACTGTGATACAAAAATAAATCATAAATCTACAGTTGGGCATGGTGACGCACACCTGTAATCTCAGCTACTCAGGAGCCTTCAGCCTAGGAGTTTCAGGCTGCAGTAAGCTATGATCATACTGCTGCATTCCAGCCTGGGTGACAGAATGAGACTCTGTCTCAAAAATAAAAATAGAAAGCAAAAATAACATCCTATCTTCATCTCCTATAACTGAGTATAGTAAGGAAAACAGATAAGTAAACAAATTAGGAAGTGATGGTATGTGTGCTATTGCATAGTGCTCTAGAAAGTAACATCTGAACATGGAGACAGTGGCTTCAGTTGGCTTCCTTTTGATAGAGTGAGTTTGAACATTATGTAGGAGGCAATAACCAGTAGTCAAGATTTCTTTTAAGCTCCCTGAGAACAGAAATCTGATCTGCCTTATGCCTTACTGTATCTCCAGTAGCTATTTAGGTAAGAAGCTATGAGGACTTACACTAGGAAGATGGAGGAAATGTTAGAAACTGATGAATCAGATACGTTTGAAAATGACAAAACGAATATATGACATAATAGAGCAGAAAGAGTCAAAGGATTATTCCAAATCCTAGTCTGGAAACTACAGTTAATGCTACCTATACCCAAATTGGGAAGGTATGAGAAAGCAAATGTTGCTTTAGATAAACTGAATTTGGGGCTACAGTATGACATCCAAATGAAAATGTTTTATAGACACATGGTTATATGGATCTAGAATCTAGGTGCAAAGTGAGAGATAAGCATGTAGATTTAAAACTCATAAATTTCAAGGTGATCGGTTAAACTATCAGAATATAATTTATTTTAGGAAATAAATATTTACAGAAAATAGCTATAAGTCAAGGAATTGATCTTGGGGAATGACAATATTTAAGAAGAGAAAAAAGTAATGAGGGCAAAGTTATCATTTGATGGTATAAATCTATGATATATGTGTGTGTGTGTGTGTGTGTGTGTGTGTGTGTTTTGAGATGGAGTCTTGCTCTGTCACCCAGGCTGGAGTGCAGTGGCACAATCTCGGCTCACTGCAAGCTCCACCTCCCGGGTTCACGCCATTCTTCTGCCTCAGCCTCCTGAGTAACTGGGACTATAGGTGCCCAACCACGCCCGGCTAATTTTTTGTATTTTTAGGAGAGATGGGGTTTCACTGTGTTAGCCAGGATGGTCTCAATCTCCTGACCTTGTGATCTGCCAGTCTCAGCCTCCCAAAGTGCTGGGATTACAGGTGTGAGTCACCACACCCGGCTTATGATGTGTCTTAACAGGAATTAAATAGCAGACTTCATCTCTGAGGCATTTCAACTTTTTACAACCTTTAGTACAATTCTGCTGCTCAGTAACAAAACTGTTAAATCTGTGCCCAGCTAGGGGAGTAACAAAGTAATTATATTTAGTTTGGATCCCGTATTTCCTTATATTGTTGCAAAATTCAATTGTGCACTTAAATATTATGTTCACTCTGGTGGCCAGCTGAAAATGATTTGATTATCAGCAACAAGATAGCTTCATCCCAATAGTTTAAACATGAGAACACAAAGAAACAACACACCCACCAGCTATTGAAAGTCTTTGAGTTGTATTAAGTTTGAAAAATTGTAAAAGATTATTTTCAATATTTAAATTCCTTTTCTGAGGTAAGTGAGCTAAAGTATATTAAATATATAATAAGCATGTATTGCATGCATATGAAGTAATTTTTCATACATTTTACTTTAATTCATATACCATCTGGTCTAACTTCACATGCTCCACATCACCTAATCAGGTGAAAATTTAACGCACTTTTCAGTTCACATTAAACAACACAATAAAACTTCACACAGAATGCTAGACATTCTGTAAGACATCTCAAATATCAGACTACAAACTTCAGAAAGTAGTAGAGAAGAAATTCAGTAAGAGCTTCGGTCATGTGGAATAGATAAACTTTAACCTTTTCAATTTACAAAGGCATAGTTTGATACTTTTGACTACAACTATCCTTTTAAACTAGTGAGTTTTATTGGGAAGGTATGAGAAAGCAAATGTTAAATGAGAAAGCAAATATAGCCATTTCTCGTGGCTAAAATTTTATTTTTTATTAAAAAAAATTTTTTTTTTTGAGATGAAGTCTCACTCTGTCGCCCAGGCTGGAGTGCAGTGTTGCAATCTCAGCTCACTACAACCTCCATTTCCTGGGTTCAAGCGATTCTTCTGCCTCAGCCTCTCCAGTAGCTGGGATTACAGGGGTACACCACAACACCCATCTACATTTTTTTTTGCATTTTTAGTAAGACCAGGTTTCGCCATGTTGGCCAGGCTGGTCTCGAACACCTGACTTCAAATGATCTGCCCACCTCGGCCTCCCAAAGTGCTGGGATTACAGGCATGAGCCACCACACCAGGCCTCATGGCTAAAATTTTAAAATCAAAGTTGTAAAGTATTTACTTTTGTCTGTCTGTATTATGTGTACAGGTACACATGTATGTTTGTATACTATCTACATGGTATCACTGACCTATAAATAAATGAACTCATAAATTAAATAACTAGCCTGCATGCTTTTGAAGTTCATATGACTTTGGCAGTCTTTGGTAAATAAAGATAGTTTTTTAAAATTTTATTATATTATATTTTTGAGACAGAGTCTTGTTCTATCGCCAGGCTGGAGTGCAATAGCGTGATCTCAGCTCACTGCAACCTCTGCCTCCCGGGTTCAAGAGATTCTCCTGCCTCAGCCTTCCCAGTAGCTGGGACTACAGGTGCATGCCACCACACCCAGCTGATTTTTGTATTTTTGGTAGAGATGGGGTTTCACCATGTTGGCCAGGATGGTCTTGATCTTTTGACCTTGTGATCCGCCCACCTCAGCCTCCCAAAGTGCTGGGATTACAGGCATGAGCCACCGCACCTGGCCCTAAAGATAGTTTTAAATTGTTGGTGAAATAAAATAGAAACACGTTCAAAAATAAAAACCAGTAGAAAATAAGAGGATAATAACATTTCTTAATCACAAAAGGGTATTTCAATCAAGAAAAACTAGGCTGTATATTTTAATTCTGTACTATAAGTCAAAGGAAACATCAAGATAAGTCACTTTTGCTTCATTAGTCCAATGTTCATTTATGGGTTTCAATTTCTCAACTGTTTTATTTTTAAGTTTATATTTTTATGTCATTAATTTATTATATTGCCACTATTATAAGCAAAATGAAACTATTAGATCTAGTTACAATAAACCTAGAGAGAATGAAAAAGAAAGTTTAAGGACGGCAACCTCTTTTTTCTAGCCATCTATTGGTAATATTCACTATCATTTCATTTATTCATTTGGTAGTTAACACATTCAACTTATCTTGCATTATTCAATTTAATACCTAGAGTTGTGACTATTTCAAGTATCCGGAAGGTAAATGACACGTGATGACTTATAATCTGTTGAGATATGAGTTATCATCATGAGAGATGGGAGGCTGGGGTATACAAACTGTAACAAAAATGTTACTGCAGGCTTTATACACAAAACAATTGTAGGCAAACTATTGACTGGCTTTTGAATTGATTTCATTATCAGGAACATATTAGGGCAAAAAGACCACATTTCTATCTCAAGGTATATATAGGCCCTGCATATAGTAGGCACAGGAAGCAATCTATTGACTGATTTACTGGACTTGTGGAAGGTAAAGAGAAATCAAGGAAATGAAAGAAGTATGGTAGCTATAATTTATACCTAACAGCATCTGAACAACCTTACCATCTCCCCATTTCCAAGGCAAACCTATACTATCTAGATTTGTGTAGGTACAGTCTATAATGTTCACAATGATGAAATCAACTAAAAACCACCTTTCTCAGAATGTATCTCCTGTTGTGATGCAATGTATGTCGTGGTTGCTCAAACCCTGTACATTCCAAAGAAAGCTTTGTTTTCAGGAGTGGCCCTTGGCTGGATTCTGAGAGATAACCTCTGAGCCCATGAAATATTCTGCTTTACAAATGTTTTCGTATGCGTGAGGCCTGGGCCATTATGTACCAGACTGATGAGGTCAATTGATCCTACAAAGTGATTTATGGTGAATACAGTTGTTCCTCCCTCAGTATCCAGTGAGGACTGGTTCCAGGACCCCAACAAATACCAAAATCCATGGATGTTAAAGTCCCTTGTATAAAATAGCATAGTAGGTCGGGCACAGTGGCTCATGCCTGTAATCCCAGCACTTTGGGAGGCTGAGGTGGGTGGATCACTTGAGGTCAGGAGTTTAAGACCAGCCTGGCCAACATAGTGAAACCCCATCTCTAACTAAAAATACAAAAATTATCCGGGTGTTGTGGCATGCACCTGTAATCTCAGCTACTCAGGAGGCTGAAGGAGAAGAATCATTCGAACCTGCGAGGTGGAGGTTGCAGTGAGCCAAGATTGTGCCACTGCACTCCAGCCTGGGCAACAAACGCTTGAATGTGGTAGGCAGGGGTTGCAGTGAGCTGAGATCACGCCACTGCATTCCAGCCTAGGCGATACAGCGAGACTTTGTCTCCAAAAAAAAAAAAAAAAAAAAAAAAAAAGCATCATAATAAATCTTCATATCTGATAGTGGAAGTCTTTACAGTTTATTACTCTTATAAATTGTCTTGGCTATTCTTATTCCTTTGCAGTTTTCATACACATTTTAGAGTCAGCTTATCAGATTCCACCCAAAACCCCCAAATCCTGCCGGGATTATACTTGGGATGGCAATGAAGTTCTAGATTAATCTGTGAGGAATTGACATAATTAAAACAACGAGCATTCCAATCCATGGACATGGATTTATTTATATATTAATTAATTTCTGTCAACAATATTTTGTAGCTTATAGAGGTTCTTGTAAATCTTTTGTAAGAACTTTTCAAGGTATCTGATGTTTTTATGCTATTGAAAAGTTTCTTTTTAAAAGTTTCACTATGTTTATTGCTGCTATATACAGAAATATAATTTGTATATAAATCTTGCATGTAATGACTTTGCTAAATATATTTGTTTATAAATTGTTTTGAGTTTTCTACATATAAAATCATATTGTCTACAAATAATATTAGCTTATCAGTTATATTTCTTCCTTTCCAATCTCTATACTCTTTATTTCCTTTTCTGTGCTTTACTGCACTGATTAGAATCTACAGTGAAAAGCTGAATAGAAGTGATGATGGTGGGTATCCTTTTCTAGATCTCAAGGGGAAGGTTTTTGAGAATTAATCATTAAATTTGGTATTTGTTATAGGATGCTTAAAATACTCTATCGAATTAAGGAAATTACTTTCTAATCTTCCTTTGCTTAAAATTGGTTGTTTTATCATAAATGCATGGATTTCCTCAAATGCTCTCTTTACATCTTTTGAGATGATTTTCCTCATATATTTTGTTAAATTAATTTGGTAAATTATATAGATCGCTTTTCAAGTATTAAACAACCTTGAATTTTCAGATTAAATCCAACATGGTCATCATGTGTATAATTTTTATCTATCTCTGGATTTGACTTGCTAATATTTTGTTCAGAATTTTTTTTTGAGACCGAGTCTCACTCTGTCACTAGGCTGGAGTAGCACAATCTCGGTTCACTGCAACCTCTGCCTCCCAGGTTCAAGCGATTCTCCATCCTCAGCCTCCTGAGTAGCTGGGACAACATGAGTGCATCACGGTGCCCAGCTAATTTTTGTATTTTTAGTAGAGACAGGGTTTCACCATGTTGCCCAGGCTGGTCTCGAACTCCTGACCTCAGGTGATCCGCCTGACTTGGCCTCCCAAAGCGCTGGGATTTACAGGTGTGAGCCAATGCACCTGGCCTTGTTTAGGATTTTTATATCTATATTAATAAGAGAAACTGCCATAATTTTTCTTTCTCATAATATTCTTAGTTTTGCTATCCAACTTACGCTGGTCTCATAAAATGGGTTGGGGAGTGTTTTTTCCTTTTCAATTCTCTGAAAGTTTATGTTACATTGGTTGTATTCTTTCATGTTTGAAAGAATTCACCAGCTGGGTGCAGTGGCTGACACTGTAATCCCAGCACTTTGGGAGGCCAAGGCAGGAGGATCACTTGAGGTTGGGAGTTCAAGACCAGCCTGACCAACATGGAGAAATCCCATCTCTACTAAAAATACAAAATTAGTAGGGCATGGTGTTGCATGCCTGTAATCCCAGCTACTCAGGAGGCTGCGGCAGGAGAATGTCTTGAGCCCCGGAGGAAGAGGTTGCGGTGAGCTGAGATCGTGCCACTGCACTCCAGCCTGGGCAACAAGAGCAAAACTCCATCTCAAAAATGAAATAAATAAATAAATTAATTAAGAATTCACCAATGAAACCATTTAGGTACCAAAATATTAATTTACAGATTCATTATGTTAATAGACATGGAACTATTCAGATTTTCCCTATCTTTTTGTGTCAGTTTTGTACAGAAGTGCTTTTCTAGGACATTGGCCATTTCATCTAACTTTGCAAATGTTTTGGCATTAAATTAATAATACCTCTTATTATGTGTCCTTTAATATTATTTGTAGGATCTATATTGATGTTTTTTCATTTTTGTTATTGAGAATTTGTGTCATCTCTGTCTTAATGTGTGCTGACGGTCTTTCCAATTTCTGTTTTGCTTTTTTTTTTTTTTGAGATGGAGTCTCACTTTGTCGCCCAGGCTGCAGTACAGTGGCATGATCTCGGCTCACTGCAAGCTCCGCCTCCCGGGTTCACGCCATTCTCCTGCCTCAGCCTCTCGAGTAGCTGGGACTACAGGTGCCTGCCACCACACTCGGCTAATTTTTTGTATTTTTAGTAGAGACGGGGTTTCACTGTGTTAGCCAGGATGGTCTCGATCTCCTGACCTCATGATCCGCCTACCTCAGCCTCCCAAAGTGCTGGGATTACAGGTGTAAGCCACCACACCCGGCCGGTCTTTCCAATTTCACTTGCCTTTTCAAAGAACCACTTTTTGGTTTGCTTGATTTCATATAGTGACCCTGCATTAGTAATCAAGCTAAACGCTCATTAACTTTTACCAGTCTCTTTTGAGGTAAAGGGGGAACTTTTGATATCTGTTCAACTTATTTAATGATTATTGGTTTATTCAAGTTTTCAAATCTTCATGAGCCAATTTAGGTAACTAATAATTGCCACAGTTTGAATGTGTCCTCTCCAAAATTCATGTTGCAG
Source organism: Papio anubis (assembly GCF_008728515.1). Taxonomy (NCBI): domain Eukaryota; kingdom Metazoa; phylum Chordata; class Mammalia; order Primates; family Cercopithecidae; genus Papio; species Papio anubis. The sequence goes on from NC_044982.1 coordinate 142,672,600, forward strand.
CTTAATCCCTAATGTGGTGGTATTAAGAGATGGGGCCTTCGGGAGGTGATTAGGCCATTAGGGGGATGAGGCTCTCATAAATGGGATGAGGGACCTTAGAACAGGGGGCCAAGCGCAGTGGCTCACTCCTGTAATCCGAGCACTTTAGGAGGCTGAGGCAGGCAGATCACCTGAGGTTGGGAGTTCGAGACCAGCCCGACCAACATGGAGAAACCCCGTCTCTATTAAAAATATAACATTAGCCAGACATGGTGGTTCATGCCTACAATCCCAGCTACTTGGGAGGCTGAGGCAGAATTGCTTGAACCCAGGAGGTGGAGGTTGCAGTGGGCAGAGATTGCGCCACTGCACTCCAGCCTGGAATCTATGTTTTCTGGTATCATTTAAGATTTTTTCGTTTATTTTTTCATACTCTCAAGTTTTCGTTACAATGTCTAAAAGCAAGAATTTTCTTCATTTATCCTAATACTTAGCAGATACATTCAACCTGAAGACTCAAGTCTTTCTTCAAAATTCCTTTCAAGTACTGATTACCCACCATTTCCTCCAATCTCTTCTTAAAACCTCTATTAAACATACATACATCTTCTATTTCTCATAACATCTCTGTCATATATACATATGACATATAACACATTGGTATCTATATCTGTCTGTCTCTTTGCCACAGTCTGCTACATTCTTGCTGAGTATCTCAATATAACCTTCCAAGTAACTTCTCTTTTGGTCAGCTATGTCCATGGTCTGCTATCTCATACACTGGGTGGCTATGTCAATGGCGAACTCATTAAGCCATCTGGACTAGAGATTGGAAAATACTTTTAAAAATTCTATAAGTAGGCCAGGCGCGGTGGCTCACCCCTGTAATCCCAGCACTTTGGGAGGCCAAGATGGGCAGATTGTGAGGTCAGGAGATCGAGACCATCCTGGCTAACATGGTGAAACCCCATCTCTACTAAAAATACGAAATATTAGCTGGGCATGGTGGCAGGCACCTGTGGTCCCAGCTACTCGGGAGGCTGAGGCAGGAGAATGGTGAACCTGGAAGGCAGAGCTTGCAGTGAGCGTAGATTGCGCCACTGCACTCCAGCCTGGGCGACAGAGTGAGACTCCGTCTCAAAAAAAAAAAATAATAATAATAATAATAATAATTCTATATGTAAAGGAAGATCAGGTATTCTGTGATACACTAGCTTGCCTCTCCAATGTTGCTTGGGAGAATGATTAATAACCACTGTTAAATAAATGAAACCCTGCTGCTATACAGAAAAATCAATACGAGAAGTAGTTTGATCAACAATCACTCCCTACTGTTTGGAGTAACCACCCTTGTGACTTTCCATATGGGAGCTGACATTTGAAGTAAATTCTTATCTCTGTTCAAAGCTTCTAAATACAAATGGTATGTCCTTCCTAACTGGCAAACAGGTGGGCCTCACCTGGATTTTCAGTTTCAACTATTTTGGAAGATGTCTATTTCTTTAAAGTATCCCTACACTGTATTTTGTGTCACCACATAGCCTACATTCTAAAGTTTAAATTAAACTAACCCAAATACATCTTCCAAATATGGTGAAACATACCCCAAAATGTTCTAGCCACTTTTGCATGATGTGGTAATACAAAATTAAATTTATAAAAATACGCAGCTCTTTATAAATATGTCAATATAAGTATGATATATTAAACTATAAAACAAAAATAACGAGTTAAAGCTGCCAAAAAATTTGTAGTGAGGTCAGGAATGGTGGCTTATGCCTGTAATCCCAGCACTTTGGGACATCGAGATGGGAGGACTGCTTGAGCTCAGGAGTTTGAGACCAGTCTGAGCAACATGGTGAAAGTCTGTCTCTGCAAAAATACAAAAATTAGCCAGGCATGGTGGCACACACCTGTAGTCCCAGCTATTCAGGAGGCTGAGGTGGGAGGATCCCTTGAGCCCAAGGAGGTCAAGGTTGTAGTAAGCTATGAACGTGCTAATGCAGTACAACCTGGGTGCGAGAGTGAGACCCTGTCTCAAAAAACAAAATAAAACAATTGTGGTGATAACTATATAAAGTCTAAGAACTTCCCCTCCTTTTCTAAAAGTGTTTTCAATAAAAATTTCAACTTTTTGTCTAACAGCATGTTATTTTGTACCTACAGAGTATCAAGTGCTTTTATTTTTTATTTACTTATTTATTTATTTGAGACAGGGTCTCACTCTGTTGTCTAAGCTGGAGTGCAGTGGCATGATCATTGCTCACTGCAACCTCCACTTCCTGGATTCAAGCAATCCTCCCACTCAACCTCCCAAGTAGCTGAGACTACAGGCATGCACCACCACACCTGGCTAATTCTGTATTTTCAATAGAGACAGGGTTTCACCATGTTGGCTAGGCTGCTCTCAAACTCCTGGCCTCAAGTGATCCACCTGCCTCAGCCTCCAAAAGTGCTGGGATTACAGGCATGTGCCACTGTGCCCAGCCACACTGAAATTTTTGAGAATAATGATTTACATATACAAATTTGGCAAGTGTTAAATGAAAGAAAGAAAAATTGTAAGTCAAAAAAGAAGAAAATTATAAAGCAAAACTGTACTTAAAAATGAATTTCCATTGGGCTCAGTGATGCATGCCTATAAATCCCAGCTACTCAGGAGGCTAAGGTAGGAGGATGATTTGAGCCCAGCAGTTTGAATCCAGTCTGGCAGCATAGCAAGACCCTGTCTCTCTCTCTCTCTCTCTCTCTCTCTCTTTTTTTTTTCTCTTTTGAGACAAGGTCTTGCTCTGTTGCCCAGGCTGGAGTGCAGTGGCACAATCGTGGCTCACTGCAGCCTCCAACTCCTGGGTTTAAGCAATCCTGCGAACTCAGCCACCCAAGGAGGTGGGGCTACAGGAGCACGCCTCCATGCCGAGCTTATTTTTGTATCTTTTGTAGAGATGGGGTTTCACCATGTTGCCCAGGCTGGTCTTGCACTCCTGGGCTCAAGCGATCCATCTGCCTCAGCTTCCCAGTGTTAGGATTACAGGCATGGGCCACGGTGCCAGGCCACCTGTCTCTTAAATAACTAAAATAAAATAAATTTTTCTTATGACTAAATAGTTTTTACTCTATGGAAAGCAACGCTGAATAAACACAAGAATACTAATGATTGGTTTTTTTTTTCTTTTTTTTCTTTTTTTATTTCGAGACAGGGTCTTGCTCTGTTGCCCAGGCTGGAGTGCAGTGGTGTGACCTTGACTTACTGCAACCTCTGCCTCCCAGGCTCAAGTGATTATTGTGCCTCAGTCTCCAGAGTAGCTGGAATTACAGGCATGCACCAACAAGCCCAGCTAATTTTTTTATTTTTAGTGGAGATGGGGTTTTACCATATCGGCCAGGTGGGAGAATCACTTGAACCCAGGAGGCAGAGGTTATAGTGAGTTGAGACTGCGCCACTGCACTCCAGCCTGGGCAACAGAGCAACACTCCATCTCAAAAAAAGAAAAAGAAAAAAGAAAAAAAAGAATAGTATATTTGTGTCCAGATAGAAGAAACGATTTTTATAAAAGAAATGATTTTCTATAAAATAAATTAAAATCATCATAAGAGTCTAGATAGATATGTATGAATATATACAACTAAAGACCTTTTGTGTTCGCTGGGCGTGGTGGCTCACGCCTGTAATCCCAGCACTTTGGGAGGACGAGGCGGGCGGATCACGAGATCAGGAGATCGAGACCATCCTGGCTAACACGGTGAAACCCCGTCTCTACTAAAAATGCAAAAAATTAGACTGGCGTGGCGGCGGGCGCCTGTAGTCCCAGCTACTCGGGAGGCTGAGGCAGGAGAATGGCGTGAACCTGGGAGGCGCGGCTTGCAGTGAGCCGAGATCATGCCACTGCACTCCAGCCTGGGCGACTGAGCGAGACTCCGTCTCAAAAAAAAAAAAGACCTTTTGTGTCAAGTTGTATAAAGTTGCATGATACAAGATCAACACACACAAAAATCAGTCATATTTCTTTTTTTTCCCCTTGAGAGAGCGTCTCACTCTGTCACCCAGGCTGGAGTGCAGTATCGTGATCTTGACTCACTGCAGCCTCCACCTCCCGGTGCAAGCGATTTTCATGTCTCAGCCTCCCGAGTATCTGGCATTACAGGCATTTGTCCCTGCACCCGGCTAATTTTTGTATTTTAGCAGAGATGGGGTTTCACCATGTTGGCTAGGCTGGTCTCGAACTCCTGACCTCAGATGATCCGCTCGCCTCGGCCTCCCAAAATGCTGGGATTACAGGCATGAGCTACTGGGCCAGGCCAAAAATCAGTCATGCACTAGCAAGAAGTCTAAAAGGAAAATTAAGAAAACAGTTCGATTTACAATGACATCAAAATAATAAGATGCTTAGGAATAAATTTAACCAAGGTAGTACAAGACTTGTGCACTAAAAGCTACAAAACATTGCTGAAAGGAATTAAAGATGACCTAAATAAATGGAAAGACATCCCATATTTATAGATTGAAAGACTTGATATTGTTAACATGGCAGTGCTCTCCAAAGTGATCTACAGAATCGACACAATTCCTTTAATTTTTTTTTTTTTTCAGACAAGGTCTTGCTCCACTGCCCAGGCTGGAATGCAATGATGGCACAATCTCAGAATCTCAGCTCCCTGCAGCCTCTGCCTCCTGGGCTCAAGCAGTCCTCCCACTTTAGCTTCCCAAGTAACAGGGACTACAGGTGCATGCCACCACATGTGGCTAGTTTTTGTATTTTTCATAGAGACGGGGTTTTGCCACGTTGCCCAGGCTGTATCAAACTCCTGGGCTCCAGTGATCCGCCTGCCTTGGCCTCCCAAAGTGCTGGGATTACAGGCATAAGCCACTGCACTCGGCCAGTTTTTTAATTTTATTTTTTCAGAGACACGGCTCACTTTGTCACCCAAGCTGGAGTGCAGCGGAACAACCATAGCTTACCATAACCTTGAATTCCTGGGCTCAAGCAATCCTCCCACCTCAGCATTCACAGTAGCAGAGGCTACAGGCTTGTGCCACCATGCCAGGCTAATTTTTAAATTTTTTGTAAAGATAGGGTCTTGCTACATTGCCCAGGCTGGTCTTGAACTCCTGACCTCATGTAATCCTCCTGCCTTGGCCCCACAAAATGCTGGAATTATAGGTGTGAGCTACTGTGCCCAGCCAAAATTCCTTTTAAAATATCACTGCCTTTTTAGTACAAATGGAAAAGCAGATCCTACAATAAAATTACAAGGGACCATGAATAGCTAAAATAATCTTAAAGACGAACAAAGTTGAAGGACTCATAATTCACAATTTCAAAACTTACCACAAAGTTATAGCAATGAGAACAGTATGATACTGGCATAAGGAGAGACATATAGATAAATGCAACAGAATTTATAATTCAGAAATAAACCCATATATCTGTGGTCAATAGATTTTTGACAAGGATACCAAGACTGTTCAATGGGAAATGAAGAGTCTTTTCAATAAATGTTGCTGGGACAACTGGTATCCACATACAAAAGGATTGAGTTAGACCTTACCTCAAACCATATACAAAAACTAACTTTAAATGGATGAAAGACCTAAATATAACAGCTAAACCTATGAAAGTCTTAGAACAAAACACAAGGGGAAATCTTCATGACCGTGATTTTGGCACTGGTTTCTTAGATATGATACTCAAAGTATGAACAAAAACAAAAAACAGATAAATTGGACCTCATCAAAATTAAAAATTTTGTGCATGAAAGGACACTATCAAGAATGAAAAGACAACCCATAGACTATGCAAAAACATTTGCAAATCATACACCTGATTAGGGTCTAGTAACCAGAATACATTTTCAAAACCTCTTAAAATTCAACAACCAAGACAAATAACCCAATATAAAAATGGGCAAAGGGCTGGGCCCCGGTGGCTCATACCTATAATCCCAGTGCTTTTGGGAGGCCAAGATGGGAGGGTTGTTTGAGGCCAGGAGTTGGAGACCAACCAGGGCAAGACAGCAAGACCCCATCTCCACAAAAGCTAAAAAATAAATACATACATTAGCCAGGCCTGGTAGGATACACCTGTAGCCATAGCTACTAGTGAGGCTGAGGCAGGAAGATTGCTTGAGCCTAGGAATATGAGGATGCAGTGAGCTATGACTGTGCCACTGCACTCTGGCCTGGGCGACAAAGCTAGATTCTGTCTCTAACAGTAAATTTTTAAAAAAGGCAAAGAACTTGAAAGGACAATTCTCCAAAGAGGATATACAAATGGCCAAAAAGTAGACAGAAAAGGTGCTCAATGTCATTAGTGAAATGCAAATAAAAACCACAAGGAAATATCACTTCATATGTAATACATGGTAGAAGGAATGAATGAAAGGAGGGAGGGGGGAAGGAAGGAAGGAAGGAAGGGAGGGAGGGAGGGAGGGAAGGAAGGAAGGGGATGTGGAGAAACTGTAACTCTTATACGTTGCTGGTGGGAATGTAAAATGGTACAGCTATTGTGGAAACGGCTTGGCACTTCTTCAAAAAGCTAAACACAGAACTATCATATGATTCAGCAGTTTCACATCTAGGTACATACTCAAAAGAATTAAAAACAGGTATTCAAAAAAACTTGTACATAAATGTTCATAGAAGCACTATTCGATAGCCAAAATGTAGAAACAACCCATATGTACATCAACAGATGAATAAACAAAATGTATCCATACAACTGAATATTATCCAGCCATAAAAAGAAATAAAATACTGATACATGCTACATGCTACGCCATGGTCGAACTTTGAAAAAATTATGCTAAATAAAAGAAGCCAGACACAAAAGGCCACATACTGTATGATTCTTTTTTTTTTTCTTTTTTGAGACAGAGTCTCACCCTGTCGCCCAGGCAGGAGTGCAGTGGTGCGATCTCAGCTCACTGCAAGCTCCGCCTCCTGGGTTCAGGCCATTCTCCTGCCTCAGCCTCCCAAGTAGCTGGGACTACAGGTGCCCGCCACCACGCCCAGCTAATTTTTTGTATTTTTAGTAGAAACGGGGTTTCACCGCATTAGCCAGGATGGTCTCGAGCTCCTGACCTCGTGATCTGCCTGCCTCGGCCTCCCAAAGTGCTGGCATTACAGGTGTGAGCTACCACGCCCGGCATTTTTTTTTTTTTTTTAAAAGATGCAGTCTCTCTCTGCTACGAGGCTGGAGTATAGCGGCATGATCTCATCGGCTCACTGCAACCTCCAGCTCCCTGGTTCAAGTGATTCTCCTGCCTCAGCTTCTCAAGTAGCTCGGATTACAGGCATGCACCACCATGCCCAGCTAATTTTTGTATTTTTAGTAGAGAAGGGATTTCAGCATGTTGGCCAGGATGGTCTTGATCTCCTGACCTTGTGATCCACCCACCTTGGCCTTCCAAAGTGCTGAGATTACAGGCATGAGCCACTGCGCCCGGTCATATGATTCCTTTTATATGAAATATCCAGAATAGGTGACTCCATAGACAGAGAGAAAAAAGCAAATTAGTGGTTGTCAGGTGCTATGGGTAGGAGAGTACAGAGTTTGTTTCAGGGTGACGAAAATATTCTGGAATTAGAGTGGTGATAGTTTGTACAACTTTGTGAAAGGACTAAATGCCACTGAATTGTACATTTTGGTGAATTTTACGTGTAACTTACCACAACAAAAAATTATTTTTAATTAAAAAAACTTCTGGCCGGGCGCGGTGGCTCAAGCCTGTAATCCCAGCACTTTGGGAGGCCGAGACGGGCGGATCACAAGGTCAGGAGATGGAGACCATCCTGGCTAACACGGCGAAACCCCGTCTCTACTAAAAACACAAAAAATTAGCCGGGCGAGGTGGCGGCGCCTGTGGTCCCAGCTACTCGGGAGGCTGAGGCAGGAGAATGGCGGGAACCCGGGAGGCGGAGCTTGCAGTGAGCTGAGATCTGGCCACTGCACTCCAGCCTGGGCGACAGAGCGAGACTCCGTCTCAAAAAAATAAATAAATAAATAAAAATAAAAATAAAAATAAAAACTTCTGCATGATAAAGCATAAGAAAGTCTTATATCAGGAAAGACAATGTAAGAGGAAAATTGTGATAAATCTGAATTATCTATAAAGATTTGATATGGGGCTGGGCATGGTGGCTCACACTTGTAATCCCAGCATTTTGGGAGGCTGAGGTGGGAGGATCACATGAGCACTGGAGTTCAATACCAGTCTGGGCAACAGAGTGAGACCTCATCTTTATTAAAAAAATTTTAAAATTAGCCAGGTGTGATGGCACACGCCTGTGGTCTCAGCTACTGAGGAGGCTGAGGAGGGAGGATCATTTGAACCCAGGAAGTCAAGGCTGAAGTGAGCCACAACTGTACTACTGCACTCCAAGCTTGGGTGATACAGCAAGACCTTGTCTCAAATAAAAAAAAAAAAAAAAAAGAAGAAGAAAAGAGTTGATACAAATAAATATAACCAATCTACAAAGTTCTCAGGCTAAGTGGTCAAAACTGATGCACAGATTATATACCAAGAAATAATTACAATAAAATTACTCACATAAAAATAGGCCACCAGAACAAATGCTTATTAAAACATTTTTAAGGAAACATTATATTCTAAATACCTTATAAAAACGATAAAAATCAATGTGGCCAGGCCACAGAGAAACCACTAAACTTAAATAACTCCAGTGACACTGTAAAACTGTACTAGAGAATAATCTGACACTATTTAAAAGGTGCTATAAAGCTAGTCAAATGCTTTGACCCAGTAATTTCGTTCTGAGGACTATACTTTTAAAGGAACACCCAAAGTAGGAGGAACAGGAAATAACTGGGAAAAAAAAAGATAGTAACAATAATGACAGTTACAATGAGAAAATACAACATGATCTAAACAATAACAGAGGAGACCTAAGTAAACTATTATTATTGCCTGAGCACAACAGAATATATGTATATAATGTATGTATGTATATACATGTATACATTATGTATATATCATATGTATATAATATATATTAGATAATAATTATTATATATTATATCTATATTAATATATAATATATATTATATATATAATAAAATACATTATATGTATATAATGTACATATGTATATAATAGATACATAATATATGTGTGTATATATTAATAAAAATTTAAATTAGGTAAAAAGGAATATAAGAAATAATGTCAAAGTAAATCACAAAATTGTGCATGCACTGATTTCAACTCTCTATATACATTAATGATACATGGAAAATAATTTGGAGTGAGGGTTTAAAACTCAATAGGCTTTTTTCTTTTTTTTTTTTTTTTGATGGAGTCTCGCTCTGTCACCCAGGCTGGAGTGCAGTGGCATGATCTCGGCTCATGGCAAACTTCGCCTCCCGGGTTCAAGCGATTCTCCTGCCTCAGCCTCCCAAGTAGCTGGGACTACAGTCATGTACCACCATACCTAGGCTCTTTTCAAAATAACTGTAGAGAGTAATAATTTCCTAGCAATTATTTCCAATCACCTTCTTTACTCAAACATCAGTTAAAAAAATATATACAGGTAAGGCAACAATTTTAAAAATGTATAGAATAAATATAAGTTTAGAAGAAAATCTTGGCCAGGTGCAGTAGCTCATGACTGTAATCCCAGCACTTTGGGAGGCTGAGGCAGGTGGATCACCTGAGGTCAGAAAATCGAGACTAGCCTGGCCAACATGGTGAAACCCCATCTCTACTAAAAATACAAAAATTAGCCAGGCATGGTGGCATGGACCTGTAATCCCACCTGCTCAGGAAGATGAGGCAGAAGAATCGCTTGAACCTGGGAGGCAGAGGTTGCAGTGAGCTGAGACTACACCACTGCACTCCTGCCTGCCACTGCCCTCCTGCCTGGGTAACGGAGCGAGACTCCATCTCAAAAAAAATTTTAAAGAAGAAAATCTTAAGTGATCAAATTAAGATATTTTATTTGTTATGCTCTTACTGTACACCTCTTCTTGTTGAGATGTGTTTTCAGGCCAATCCCACAACCCAATTTTTTTGGTTGGAAATATTTTTTCATTATATTTAAAATGTTAGCTAAATCTTTGTAATAAAAATGTTTTTCACACAATACTTTGGTCAAGATACACAGATACGCTTTAAAATATCAAGGAATATCCTATTTAAAGAAATCAGAGAAAAAGAAAAAAGAAAGGAAAGCCAATTAAATTCATGCAAACTATACATTCATATATATGAATAAATTTAAATAACTGTTACAAGACCAACAAAAATACCTTGAATAGGCCAGGCACGTGGGTCATGCCTGTAATCCCAACACTTTGTGAGGCTACGGCGGGAGGATCACTTCAGCCCAGGAGTTCAAGACCAGCCTGGGCAACAAAGCAAGACCCCGTCTCTAAAAATAAATAAATAAAAATAAAGAAATAAAATAAAATACCTTGAATAAATTCACAAATATAACATTGTTCAATTATTAGCTTACAAGCAATCTTTGTACAAAGAACTGCCTAACCAGTGCTCTGCACAGTTGCTTCCATAGACAGAAGCCATCATAAAAACCAAAGACGTGATCTTACTCCTGGTGACTGGTAAAAATTAAAAATAAATAAATAAACCAAAGACAAAATGAAGCTTTTAGAGATTCTGTCTATTCAGAATAGAAGGTAAGAAGATGCCATGAAAAGCAGAACCAGTGAAAAGCACAGTTTAAGGAAGCTGATCTAAGGGACACTCTCCCGCCTTAAATTCCACTACCAGAATTTTTTCTTACACTTCTAACATCTAAATGAGGAAAATGCAACTGAAGGGAATGGAGGAGGAAGCAGTATTGAGCAATCCACTAAGGCAATCTCCCCAGAGTGTATGTTTCTCCCAGAATGTTCCATTTTTCAAAACTATTTATCTTCTCTCCTCCGTAATCAAAGTTTTCATTTGTTAGTCTATCAAAATATATCTTTTCTCATTTCTCCAAAAAAGTTTATATTCATAAGAACTAATCGCATTTTTTAAAAAAGTCAACTCACCTGAAATTTATTATTTAACAATGGAGAACATGAGAACCTTTTTAAAGTTTTCTTTAAAATAATATCTATCCATTTAAAACCTACATTTCCTTTAAATTTTGACACTTTCATACCTTCTCTTTAAATATATATAACTTCACCATACATTTATTAGAGAGCAGAATAATGAAGACCTTAATTCATATTACATTTAAATAAATATTTTTAGCATAATATTCATCAATTGATTCTTACTTTGCTTCAATTTATGGAAATCACTGACTCTATCCTTGGTAGCCTGCTTTAGTATATCTGTTTGAATTCTGGGTTCACTGTCCAAGTTTGAGCCTGGAATTAAATGCTGAAGAGGACTGGAAGGATTCTGTTTTGAAGTACCGGGGTTTCCATTGTGGTTTACATGTGAATCTGTAGCATAAAAACATCAAATTAAAAGAATATAATTTAATTTAATCTTTTAAAGATGAATTTCACAAGATCTGCTTTACAAAGCTAAGATAGACTATTGTTTAACATTGGGTAGTCACAAAGCTTTTTTTTTTTTTAAAGGTTTATTCTCATTTCTTTAATCAAATCTTATAACCAATGTGATTTTAGCTGTGGGAAGTTTACTGACCATTCCCAGGCGAGTATCTCTACTAATGGCTACAAACTTACTCACCAAAAAGATACACAGTAGAAATCCATAGATTAATATAGCAATGATACCCATATCTTTTCCTCCCTCTAAATTCCATATTACTATCAGAAATCTCCAAAATCCAGTAAGCCTTTTAAAATTTCTACTCTCTAAGTCATCTTCATTTATACAGTGACTCACAAGTGTTGACTTTGATTCTTTCTTTTTTTTTTTTTGAGACGGAGTCTCGCTCTGTCGCCCAGGCTGGAGTGCAGGGGCCGGATCTCAGCTCACTGCAAGCTCCGCCTCCCGGGTTTACGCCATTCGCCTGCCTCAGCCTCCCGAGTAGCTGGGACTACAGGTGCCCGCCACCTCGCCCAGGTAGTTTTTTGTATTTTTTAGTAGAGACAGGGTTTCACCGGGTTAGCCAGGATGGTCTCGATCTCCTGACCTCGTGACCCGCCCGTCTCGGCCTCCCAACGTGCTGGGATTACAGGCTTGAGCCACCACGCCCGGCCCTGACTATTGATTCTTTCTTAGCATTATCTACTGGATACCACCTCTCTTTCCCTCACCTCCCTTTTTATCCTCATCAATGACTTTAATTTTGGATTCAAAACATCCTATGCCACTCTGACATTTTTCCTTTCCATCATCTCCCTTAAGCAGGTCTCTTCAGTCGTATCTACTCTCATTTTAGGGAAATATTTCTATACAATGGAATGAGTGTTCAGAAAACAAATACATTCATAAGTACGAAGTAAAGACTTTAATATAGGTGTGCACTGTAACTTACAGAAGGCCTCTATGAGATAAATTTGAACACATTTTGAAGAAACTAAACCTGTATAGCAGGCAGAGAGGAAAGGGAATGTAGCTCAGAGTGGCATAATAAATAATTCTTCTGTTCTTAAGAAAAAGACTGTAACAATCCACCAGATAAAGTGAAGTTTGAGATGACTGTTTCTCTCCGAGCTTTCACTAGTCTTAAAAAATATATAACATTACCTCAAGGAATAAATGCTATTTCACTATACTGCTAAGTGATATATTTTATACACTACATAACTGTACATGACTAGTAAGTTGGTTTCAAATGGAATTATAAGAATAAGACTTCATACCTGGAGGCATATTTGGGGAGAGAGGTTGTCCAGTTGGAAGATGGGAGATTGCTTGATGACTTTCATATTGAGAAACTGAAATAGGTGGCTTCCTTAAAGCTACAAGAAAAAAAAAATCCATATTATTCCCATTGATACTATGATTTCTAAAAAAAAACCGACTGTGAATCAATTTACATTGCACTAATTTTATGTTTATTCTAATTTTGTAATCCATATAATTGGTATGCTAATTTATTTATAGTTACTAATTGATACACTCTACCATCCTTTTTTTTTTTTTTTCTTTCAGGACAGTCTCACTCTGTCTCCCAGGCTGGAGTGCAATGGCACGATCTCAGCTCACTGCAACCTCTGCCTCCTGTGTTCCAGCGATTTTCCCTGCCTCAGCCTCTGGGGTTGCTAGGATTACAGGCACTCGCCACCACACCCAGGTAAGTTTTGTATTTCAGTAGAGATGGGGTTTCACCATGTTGGCCAGGCTGGTCTCGAACTCCAGATCTCAGGTGATCTGCCCCACTCAGCCTCCCAAAGTGCTGGCACTACAGGCGTGAGCCACCGCGCCCAGCCCCATCACAGATTTTTTTGACCAATAAATCTGACCAGAATATAAGCTCCGTAACAGTACAAACTCTGTCTTCTTCACCACTATATCCCCAACACCTAGAATAGTGCCTAGCATGTAAGAGAAGTTCAACAAAGATTTGATGAATTAATAAAATGGACTGGGCGCGGTGGCTCACGCCTGTAATCCCAGCACTTTGGGAAGCCGAGGTGGGCAGATCACAAGGTCAGGAGTTCAAGACCAGCTTGGTCAACAAGGTGAAACCCCATCTCTACTGAAATACAAAAAATTAGCCGAGCGTGGTGGTGCGCATCTATAATTCCAGCTACTTAGGAGGTTGAGACAGGAGAATCGTTTGAACCTGGGAGGCAGAAGTTGCAGTGAGCTGAGATCGCGCCACTGCATTGCAACCTGGGTGACAGACTGAGACTTCATCTCGAATAAATAAATAAATAAATAAATAAATAAAATGAATCTCTTCAGATACAGTGATCTTCAACAGTGAGACCTCTTTATAGGCATAGTACAAATAAAAATTGACACAAGTTAGGTAAGGCATTAAGAATATGTTATTCTTAGTTGCTCAGATTTTCTTTTCTTTTATTTATTTATTTATTTTTGAGACAGAGTCTTGCTCTGTCACCCAGCTTGGCCAACAAGGTGAAACCCCTTCTCTACTAAAAATACAAAAAATTAGCCGGGGGTGGTGGTCCATGTCTGTAATCCCAGCTACTTAGGAGGCTGAGACAGAAGAATCACTTGAACCTGGGAGGCGAAGGTTGCAGTGAGCTGAGATCATGCCACTGCACTCCCGCCTAGGAGATAAGAGAGAAACTCTGTCTCAAAAAAAAAAAGGCTGGGCGCGGTGGCTTACCCTGTAATCCCGGTACTTTGGGAGGCCAAGGCAGGCGGATAACGAGGTCAGGAATTAAGAGACCATCCTGGCTAACGCCATGAAACCTCGTCTCTACTAAAAATACAAAAAAAAAAAAAAAAAAAAAATATACACACACACACACACACATACACTTTTTAATAACGTATTCCTATAGAAAATTTGGAAAAATAGAAAAGCACAAAGAAATTAAAATTTAACTGCAGTACTACCACTTAAAGATAACCACTATTATCATCTGGAGAGTATCTCTCTGGTGAGTTTTTAAAAAAATTTCTGTATATTATACTGTATACCTTAAAATTAGGATATCATATCATATATACTATCTTATAATCTTTTTATTTGTATTTCATACATATTTTCCATGTCATTCCATTTTTCTCTACAATACTACCAAATGATAGTGCTGAATCAAAATTGTCAATGTTATAGTTTTGGCTAGAGAGATCTGGGTAAAAAATTGCCACAAGGGGCCAGGAAAGGTGGTTTACACCTGTAATTCCAGCACTTTGAAAGACCAAGGCATGTGAGTCACTTGTGGCCAGAAGTTCGAGACCAGCCTGGCCAAAATAGCAAAACCCCATCTCTACTAAAAATACAAAAAATTTAGCCCAGTGTGGTGGCACATGCCTGTAGTCCCAGCTACCTGGGGGGCTGAGGCAGCAGAATTGTTGGAACCTGGGAGGTGGAGGTTGCAATGAGCCGAGGTCGTGGCACTGCACTCCAGCCTGGGTTGCAGAGCCACAAGGATTATTTTTATTTTTTATTTTCTGAGACAGGGTTGTGCTCTGTTGCCCAAGCTGGAAGGCAATGGCACAATCATCGCTCACTGCAACTTCAACTTCTGGGCTCTAGTGATCCTCCCACCTGAGCCTCCCAAGTAGCTGGGAACACAGGCTTGTACTACCACATTTGGCTAATATTTTATTTTTTGTAGAGGCAAGGTCTTACTATGTGGTCCACAATGGTCTCAAACTCCTGGCCTCAAACAATTCTCCCACCTTGGCCTCCCAAACTGTTGGGATTATAGATATGAGCCATCACGCCCAGCTCCCAAAAACTTTAGAGCCCCATAAACTATAACAACTTAACTAGTTGGTGGATAGAGTTTTACTAACATAGGAAAAAGCAATGTGTATCCTGTAAACACTTTGATTTCTATGCTTTTTACTTTGCCTTTTGTTTACTTTCCTTTTTTTGTTTTCTTGAAAAATTCCTTTTAGAAAATTCCAGCCTTGTTTTTGTTGAACTAAGGGGAAAGGTATTTATTTATATCTAGGAGAGAATAGTTAGAGGACTTCCCAGAGGCCAGAAGTAATCGTTATAAGCCCCATAAATATAAACACCTACTATATACCTAAAAAATTAAAAATTAAAAAAAGAAGTAATTATTATAGTTAGTGGTACTGAAACAAATGATGATCTAGAAAAATGCTACCTGACTTGGAGACAATTAAGAGTGCTAACCTTACCCTCCAATTTTGTGTAGGAGATACTTGTGCATACACATACAAGTATCTATTTTTTTCCTTCACAAAAATGAGATTATGTTATACTTGCTTTCTTGTAACCTGTTTTCTTTTTAGTTTAAAAAATCACAGATACAGATTGGGTGCAGTGTCTCAGGTCTGTAATCTCAGTATTTTGGGAGGCCAAGGCAGGAAGATCATTTGAGCTTAGGGGTACCTAGCAAGACTTTGTCTCTACTAAAAGTAAAAACAATTAGCCAGGTGGGGTGGCACACATCTGTAATCCAGCTACTCAGGAGGCTGAGATGGGAGGATCACTTAGGGCTGCAGTGAGCCACTACTGCACTCCAGTCTGGGTGACAGAGGGAAACACTGTCTTAAAAACAAAAAACTACATAGATATCTTTGTTTTTTTCTTTTTCTTTTTTTTTTTTTTGAGACAGAGTCTCAAATCTGTTGGAGTGCAGGCTGGAGTGCAGTGGCACGATCTTGGCTCACTGCAAGCTCTGCATCCTGGGTTCACGCCATTCTCCTGCCTCAGCCTCCCGAGTAGCTGGGACTACAGGCACCCGCCACCACACCCAGCTAATTTTTTGTATTTTTAGTAGAGACAGGGTTTCACCATGTTAGCCAGGATGATCTCAATTTCCTGACCTCGTGATCCGCCCGCCTCGGCCTCCCAAAGTGTTGGAATTACAGGCGTGAGCCACCGCACCTGATCCAACACAGATATCTTTGTATGCCAATAAATACAGCTCAACATCATCCTTTTTAGTGGCTACATATTACATTTTTACGGATGTAACAAATTTAATGAACCCTCCCTATAAGATTTCCATGTCTTCAATTTATCATTATCAACAATTTATGATGAACATTCTTTTTTTTTTTTGAGAAGTCTTGCTCTGTTACTCAGGCTGGAATGCATCAGTGTGATCACAGCTGACTGGAGCTCTGACCTCCCGGGCTCAAGCAGTCCTCCCACTTCAACCTCCTGACTAGCTGGGACCACAAGCATGCAACACTACACCTGGCTAATTAAAAAAAATTTTTTTTTGTAGAGACGAGGTCTCACTATGTTGTCCAGGCTGGTCTTGAACTCCCAAGCTCCAGCCATCTTCCTGCCCTGGCCTCCCAAAGTGCTGGGATTATAGGCATGAGCCACTGTGCCCAGCCTATAAATCTTCAGATAAGAAAGTACTAAGTCAAACAAATTAAGAATACTTCTCAAACAAATTAAGAAAAAACCGGTAACAAATGTGAGCTTGAAAACAATGAAAGCACGGGGAAAATTAGATGCAGAATAGACCGCAAACAATATCATGACAATGATTTATGACATTAAAGCAGCTCTCGGCCAGGCAGAGTGGCTCACGCATGTAATCTCAGCACTTTGGGAGGCTGAGGTGGGCAGATCACAAGGTCAGGAGTTTGAAACCAGCCTGGCGAACATGGCGAAACCCCGTCTCCACTAACAATACAAAAATTAGCCGGGTGTGGTGGCATGTGCCTGTAATCCCAGCTATTCAGGAGACTGAGGCAGGAGAATCGCTTGAACCCAGGAGGCGGAGGTAGCAGTGAGCCAAGATAACACCACTGCACTCCAGCCTGGGCAATGGACTGAGACTCCATCTCAAAAATAAATAAATAAATAAAGCAGCTCTCTTTATATTTTAACCTGGTCCTCTTCATTGAAGACCAGAGAGCCAGGGGAAAAATATACAAGTCAACAGGGAATATCATGCTGCTATCAGAAAATACCATTAATAGCTAGGCTGCTGATATGGTTTGGCTCTGTGTCCCCACCCTAATCTCATGCTGAATTGTAATCCCCAGTGTCAGAGGTGGGGCCTGGTGAGAGGTGACTGGATCATGGAGGTGGTTTCTAATGGTTTAGCACCATCCCCATAGTGCTGTCTCGTAACAGAGTTCTCACAAGATCTAGTTGTTTAAAAGTGTGTGGCACCTTCCCCTTTGCTTTCTTCCCCTTCTCTGGCCATGTGAAGATGTGCTTGCTTCCCCTTCGCCTTCTGCCATGATTGCAAGTGTCCTGGGGCCTCCTCAGAAGCAGATGCCTGTACAGCCCACAGAACCATGAGCTGATTAAACCTCTTTCTTTATAGATTACCCAGTCTCTGGTAATTATTATTTTTTTCTTTTAAACATTTAAAACAAAAATAAAGATGGGGTCTCACTATATTGCCCAGGCTGGTCTTGAACTCTTGAGCTCAAGTGATCCTCCCACCTTGGCCTCGCAAAGTGCTGGGATTACAGGTGTGAACCATCGTGCCTGGCCTCAGGTAGTTCTTTATAGCAATGCAAGATCTGACTAATATAGCTGCTAAAACATATATCATTGATAAAGCCATTATTAAGGAAAAGTATCAAAGATAAAATAATAAACTATATTTACCACAAAGAGAAAATACAGGCCACCAAAGCCATTAGAGCACACAGTTTTTATCTTATCACTGATTTTTGTATTATTTATTTTTATTTTTTTGAGGTGGAGTCTCACTCTGTCCCCCTGGCTGGAGTGCAGTGGCGCGATCTCGGCTCACTGCAAGCTCCGCCTCCCGGGTTCCCGCCATTCTCCTGCCTCAGCCTCCCAAGTAGCTGGGACTACAGGCGCCCGCCACCATGCCCGGCTAATTTTTTGTATTTTTAGTAGAGACAGGGTTTCACCGTGGTCTCGATCTCCTGACCTTGTGATCCGCCTGCCTCGGCCTCCCAAAGTGCTGGGATTACAGGCGTGAGCCACCGCGCCCGGCTGTATTATTTATAAAGGAGAGTTGTCAGTGTAGAAATTTAATCATTTGACAGTATTTATTTATTTTTTATTTTTGAGACTGAGTCTTGCTCTGTTGCCTAAGCTGGAATGAAGTGACGTGATCTCAGCTTCCTGCAACCTCTGCCTCCCAGGTTCAAGCAATTCTCGTGCCTCAGCCTCCCAAGTAGCTGGGATTATAGGCGTGCACCACCATGCCCAGCTAATTTTTGCATTTTCAGTATAAACAGGTTTCACCATGTTGGCCAGGCTGGTCTCGAATTCCTGATCTCAAGTGATTCGCCCATCTTAGCCTCCCAAGGTGTGAGCCACTGCACCCGGCCAATTGGACAATATTTATTAAGTATCTACTATATGCCAAGATCTGTTTTTTTTGTTTTGTTTCATTTTTTCAAGATGGAGTCTTACTCTGTCAGCCAGGCTGGAGTGCAGTGGCACGATCTCAGCTCACTGCAACCTCCACCTCCTGGGTTCAAGCAATTATCCTGCCTCAGCCTCCTGAAAAGCTGGGATTACAGGCGCCCGCCACCACGCCCGGCTAATTTTTGTATTTTTTGTACAGACAGGGTTTCACCATGTTGGCCAGGCTGGTCTCAAACTCCTGATCTCTTGATCCGCCTGCCTCCGCCTTCCAAAGTGGGATTAAAGGCGTGAGCCACTGCGCCCTGCCAAGAACTGTTTTAAACAGCTGGAGATTCAGCAGTGAACAAAATAGACCAAGTTATTGTCCCGTAAAGCTTACATTCTTGTTGGGGAGATAACAATAAATAAACAAAAGTTATAGAACATAATATAAATGTCAGAGTACTGTGTATAAATTAAAACAGGGAGATATGATAGAGAGTGGTGGGAGGCTCTATTTTAGATAGTTTGGTCAGGGGAGGCATTTTTGAGGAGGAATCATCTGAGCAGAGAGATGAATGAAACTTGGAGGAACAACATTCCAACAAAGACTAGCAAGTACAAAGACCTTGAGACAGGAGCATGTGCAGCATATTTGAGGAAAAGCTAAGGAGTGAGGAAAAGTGTTAGAAATGAGGGAGAGGAAAGAAGGGGCCATATTAGAGACACAACAGTAAAAATGTTAGGAATAGGTGGCTAGGTGGCAGAGGTAATTGGGGGCTGGGACTATATCTGGTAGCTCCTAAAGAGGTAATAACCAGGCACTAGTCTCATGTCACCTTTACCTCTATATTAGATAGATATCCCTTTTCACAGGTGAGGAAACAAAAAGTTCATGACAGTAGAGGTAAGACATACCTCTCACCTCTCACTTGACTTAAAAATTCAGAGTAAGCATTTCTAAAGAAACTGGTAAGATGCTTACAAAGATGACAGGCGGTTTAGGATTAATCGTCCTCTACTTTTCTACTAGGTTTCAGATGCAGCCTCTACTCTCAGAGGCAAAAAAGAACTGATCCTGCCTTTTCCTCTCATTTTCCTACTCTAACAACAGGGCTACAATCTCAAAACTATTTAGACTTCCAATTTCCTGACTAACAGGACTTCATGATCCAGTGCCTATGACAACAGAGAAGGAGTATGGCACTGATAAGCAGTGGTCCTCAACTCTGGCTGCATTCTAATATTACAGATACTACCACAGACATACTGAATATGGGAATGGGGCATGGGTTTCTGTACTTACTGAGAGCTCCAAAGGTGGTTCTATTGCACAGCCAAGAGAATAAAAGAATAAAAAACATGAGCTTTGGAGTTAGACCAGATTTTCTCTTTTAGAGAGTCAAATCATGGCTCTGTAATTTATTAACTGTATGACTTTGGATTAGTTCCTAATTTTTCTAAGCCTCAACCCTCATCTATAAAATAGAGATGATGCCATTTACCCTGCATGATCAATGTGGGGACTAAGTGAGAATATTTTCCTCTGGATTATGAGACAAGCCTAGCAAATAGTTGGTGATCAATACATACTGGACTATTTTGAGTTGTCAAAGTAACGTATTTATCCTTAGAATGAAAAAGAATCTAAGATTTAGATTGAGAAAACAATCTGATTAGCTTTACAATTTACATGTAAAACTAATCAATTTATGGACTGGCTGTGATCAATTTACTGAGCCTCCTGATTATATAGTTGACTTGCACGTCAGAGTCCTGATGAATATTTACTTATAGTAATGTTTTGGAAAGTTACTGAAACTCAGATCAGCAATTGACCATTAAAAACTCCTAGAAAGAGATGAAGTAATATTAATCATTCTGAAGCACAAACATTAAACACAAAACAATGATATAACATTGTTTCTTTGCTCTGTGTGTATGAACAGATACAACACACTTGAAATTTGCTCAAATACTGGTTAGTGGGATTATCTCAGCCCTCCATGAAATATAGGTAAATGTCTACATGTACTATTTAAAATTATGTTCTCACATGGCTCCTGAGACATGGTCTGTGAGTAATGAGTTTTCTTTAAACTTAGAGATCGATTTATTTAATTTAAAAAGGACAACATCAACTTTCACTGCTAGCAATGATATACTAACCAGTACTGGGTTTACTCTACCCTAAACAGTTATAAAGGCAGGCAAAATACATGAGGCAGCTGTTTGTAAGCACTGTACAACCATCGGCACAAGACCACGGTCCTTAAAAGAAGGGATATATATGAATAGGCAGTCTTTGTGAGCAGAGGAGACAGAGATCATCAGAGTTTGGCCTGCTGAGGTGGCTAGAATTTGCAGGAAAGGATATTACAGAGGAGGAAGCTGTGAGGGATGAAACGGAGGGCAGAAATCTGTATGGGGATTTCCTCTTGGGTCTTTGGCCAAGCCTCAGGTTGTGCATGCACAGGGTGAGACTCCATGGGGTCTAACAGACACCTCCTCCTATAGGGCTGAGAGCTGAACAGAAATAACAGAGGTGGCTGGTGTGGTAGCTCATCCCTGCAACCCCAGTGCTTTGGGAGGCCAAGGTGGGAGATCACTTGAGCTCAGGAGTTTGAGACCAGCCTGTAAAAGATAGTGAGACTTCATCTCTACTAAAAATTACAAAAATTAGGTGAGCATGGTGGCACACACTTGTAGTCCCTGATACTCAGAGGCAAAGGTGGGAGGAGAGCTTGAGCCCAAGAAGTAGATGCTTCAGTGAGCTACAATCACACCACTGCACCAAAAAAAAAAAAAAAAAAAAAAAAAGGAAAAAATACTCCCCCCCTGCCCCAAAAAAAAAAAAAAAAAAAAAAAAAAGGCTAAAATTCTCCCTCCCTTCCCTATTAAAAATAAAAAATAAAGGAAATAACAGAGGTCATGAAGCACCAAGCATCTTTGGTATTCAGATGAGATGCTACAAGGTCATAGTTTTAAGAGTAGGGACCACGCTCTTAGAGTTGGGGTCTTGTTCTAGTGCCCAGGCTGAAGTGCTGTGGCACAATCATAGCTCACCGCAGTCTCAACCTCCTGAGCTCAAATGATCCTCCCACCTCAGCCTTCTGAGTAGTTGGGACTACAGGAGCACATCACTACACTAGACTAATTACTTATGATTATTATTATTTTTAGGCCACACTCTAGAGTTAAAGGCCATGCTCTGAGACTAAAAACAAAATAAAAACTAACTTGCTCTAATGAAGCATAAAACCAAAGCATAAACAAGCCTCACAGAATCAACAGGCTCTGTGATGGTTAATATTGAGTGTCAACTTGATTGGACTGAAGGATACTTTAAGTATTGATCCTGGGTGTGTCTGTGAGGGTGTTGTCAAAGGAGATTAACATTTGAGTCAGTGGGATGGGGAAGGCAGACGCACCTTAATCTGATGGGCACAATCTAATCAACTGCCAGCGAATATAAAACGGGCAGAAAAACGAGATAAGGTGAGACTGGCCTAGCTTCCCAGCCTACATCTTTCTCTCATGTTGGATGCTTCCTGCCCTCAAACATCAGACTCCAAATTCTTCAGTTTTGAGACTTGGACTGGCTCCCCTTGCTCCTCAAGCTTGCAGACAGCCTAATGTGGGACCTTGTGATTGTGTGAGTTAATACTTAACAAACTCCCCTTTATTCAGATCAAATATTATTCAAATTTTAAAATTCTATCTTTTTTCATCCTTCTAGGACTCGAGTTACATACATTTTTAAAATTTATTTATTTATTTAAGATGGAGTCTCGCTTTGTCATCCAGGCTTTATTAATACTTAATAAACTCCCCTTTACATACATATGTGTGTGTGTGTGTGTACACATACATATATATACATACATACACACACACACACACATACAGGCTGGTCTCAAACTCCTGATCTCTTGATCCACCTGCCTCCACCTTCCAAAGTGATGGGATTACAGGTGTGAGCCACTGCACCCTGCTAAGAACTGTTTTAAACAGCTGGAGATGCAGCAGTGAACAAAATAGACCAAGTTATTGTCCTATGAAGCTTACATTCTTCATAATGTAATGTTATGTTGGGGAGATAACAATAAATAAACAAAAGTTATAGAACATAATATAAATGTCAGAGTGCTGTGTATAAATTAAAACGGAGATGTGACAGAGAGTGGTGGGAGGCTCTATTTTAGATAGCTTGGTCAGGGGAGGCATTTTTGAGGAGGAATCATTTGGTGAAAAACATTAACCCACAAATCAAAGAATGTATATGTACATATATACATATATATATACACACACATATATATATATAATGCTATAGGGCTGAGAGCTGAACAGAAATAACAGAGGTGGCCAGGTGTGGTAGCTGGGTGTGTGTGTGTGTGTGTGTATGTGTGTGTGTGTATATATATATATCCTATTAGTTCTGTCCCTCTAGGGAACCCTGACTAATGCAGGCTCCTCCAGTAATTTGTCTGCCAGAACAAAATTCAACACCCTTTAAAAGAAGACAACAAAATACAAACTCCTCAATGTAATATTCATAAAGTATAAAATAAAATTACTAGACATACAAAAAAGCAGAGAATGACCCATAATCAAGAAAAAAAGGAATCAACAGAAACAGAGAGGTGATTCACTTGTGAAAATCAGCAGACAAGAACTTATAAACAACTGTTTATATGTTTATATGTATGTATACATGTATGTGTATATATAATGTGTGTGTATGTGTATATATAGGTGTCTGTGTGTATATATATGTTCAAGGATTTAAAGGAAAATGTGGGAACATCTGGTAAAGAAATGGGAAGTAAAAAAGAACCAAATGGAAATTCTGGAATTGAAAGTACGATATCTAAAATGAAATATATACTGAATGGGCTTAACAGCAGACTAAACATCACAGAAAAAAGGGGTCAATGAACTTGAAGATAAATCAAAGACATTAAACAAACTGAAGGAGAAAAGGTATTACAAAAAACTAAACAAAACTTCAGTGACTTTTGGGATAATATCAAGCAGTCTGAAATGTATGTAACTCAGCCAAGCATGGTGGCTCACACCTGTAATCCCAGCACTTTGGGAGGCCGAGGCAGGCGGATCACTTGAGGTTAGGAGTTCAAGACCAGCCTGGCCAACGTGGTGAAACCCCATCTCTACTAAAAATACAAAAAAAAAAAAAAAAAAAAAGCTGGGCGTGGTGGTGCATGTCTGTAATCCCAGCTACTTGGGAGTTTTAGGTGGGAGCATCACCTGAACCCGGGAGGCAGAGGTTGCAATGAGCCAATATCACGCCACTGCACTCTAGCCTGGGTGACAAAGCGAGACTCCATTTTAAATAAATAAATAAATAAATTTTTAAAATGTATGAAACTTGAATCCTAGAAGGATAAAAAAAAGAATTTTAAAATTTGAATATTTGATCTGAATAAATGCTGAAATTTCCCCAAATTTGGTGAAAAACATCAACCCACAAATCTAAGAACCTCAGAGAACCCAAGGCAGGATAAATACAAAAAACAAAAAACAAAAAACAAAAAAAGGCACATCTTAGTCAAACTGATAAAAATTAAAGATAAAGGGAAAATCTTAAAAGCATCTAGAGAAAAAACACAATAAAAGAGAACGACGAAAGATGGCTGACTTAGAAACAAAGGAGGCCAGAAGACAGTTGGAACTGCATCTTTTTTTTTTTTTTTTTGAGACAGAGTCTCTGTCACCAGGCTGGCATGCAGTGGCGTGGTCTTGGCTCACTGCAACCTCCGCCTCCTGGGTTCAAGCGATTCTGCTGCCCCAGCCTCACGAGTAGCTGGGACTGCAGGCCGTGCCACCACGCCCAACTAATTTTTGTATTTTTAGTAGAGACGGGGTTTCACCACGTTAGCCAGGATGGTCTCGGATCTCTTGACCTCGTGATCCACCCACCTCAGCCTCCCAAAGTGCTGGGATTACAGGCATGAGCCACCACACCCAGCCGGAACTGCATCTTTAACATGCTGAATGAATGCCCTCAACCGATCAGCCCAGATTTCTATATCTGGCAAAAATAGCCTTCAAAAATGAGAATAAAATAAAGATACTTTCAGATAAACAAAAGTTGAAAAATTCACTGCTAGAAGACCTGCACTTCAAGAATGCTAAAGGAAGTTCTTCAGGCTGAAAGAAATGATAAAGTAGAAATTTTAATCTACAGGAAGGATTCAAATTTGTGTCCTTTATAACAGGGATCTGAAAACTTTTTCTTAAAGGGCCACACAGTAAGTGTTTCAGGCTTGTGGGCCTTACTCAATTCTGCTGTTCTAGCAGAAAAGCAGCCATAGGCAATATATAAACAAATGAGTATGTCTATGTTTCAGTAAAATTTTATTTATTAAAACAAATGGCAACCTGGTAGTTTGCCAATGTCTGTTTTAAAAGACATCTAAGAAAAAATTTTAATTATAATTTTAATATCAAGACTGGCAATTTAAGATTTTAAAATTTTTATAACTTAATTTTTTTCTCTGAGATTGCTTTTAGAAAAATAATCTCTACCAAAAATATAAATGATTAACTACAATGTTTCCTTAAAACATAACCTTTTTGGCCGGGCGCGGTGGCTCAAGCCTGTAATCCCAGCACTTTGGGAGGCCGAGACGGGCGGATCACGAGGTCAGAAGATCGAGACCATCCTGGCGAACACGGTGAAACCCCGTCTCTACTAAAAAATACAAAAAACTAGCCGGGCGAGGTGGCGGGCGCCTGTAGTCCCAGCTACTCGGGAAGCTGAGGCAGGAGAATGGCGTGAACCCAGGAGGCGGAGCTTGCAGTGAGCTGAGATCCGGCCACTGCACTCCAGCCTGGGCGACAGAGCAAGACTCCGTCTCAAAAAAAAAAAAAAAAAAAAACCATAACCTTTTTGTTTTGTTCTGTTGCCCAGACTGGAGTACGGGCAGCATGATTATAACGCACTATAACTTTGAACTCCTGGCCTCAAGCAATCCTCCCACCTTGGCATCCCAAACTGTTGGGATTACTGCACCTGGCCTTACGATATAATGAGGTGTGAGCCACTGCACCTGGCCTTACGATATAATATTCCTATCTTTTTTCCTCCTCTCACATATCCCTGTAATTACTTCTCTTTAGTTTTTATTTTTTTTCTTTGAGACAGAGTCGCGTTCTGTTGACCAGGCTGGAGTGAAATGGTGCCATCATGGTTCATTGCAGCCTCAATCCCCTGGGCTCAAGTGATCCTCCCACCACAGGCTCTCAAGTAGCTGGGACTACAGGCGTATGCCACCATGCATGGCTAATTGTGGTATTTCTTCTGTCTCATATTATGTTGTCCTACTGGTCTCAAACTCCTGAACTAAAGCAATCCTCCTGCCTTAGCCTCCCAAACTGCTGGGATTATAGGTATGAGCCTGGCCTCTCTTTAATTGTTTCTTAAGACTTACGGCAGTTTTAAGCTCACAACAAAACTGACAGGAAGACAGAAAAATATCCCATATATCCCCTGCTATACATGGATAGCCTCCCCAATTATTAACATCCCCTACCAGAGTGGTACATTTGTTAAAACTGATGGACCGGCTGGGCGCGGTGGCTCAAGCCTGTAATCCCAGCACTTTGGGAGGCCAAGGCGGGCGGATCACGAGGTCAGGAGATCGAGACCATCCTGGCTAACATGGTGAAACCCCGTCTCTACTAAAAATACAAAAAACTAGCCGGGCGTGGTGGCGGGCGCCTGTAGTCCCAGCTACTCGGAGGCTGAGGCAGGAGAATGGCCTGAACCTGGGAGGCGGAGCTTGCAGTGAGCCGAGATCGCGCCACTGCACTCCAGCCTGGGTGACACAGCGCGAGACTCCGTCTCAAAAAAAAAAAAACAAAAAAAAAACTGATGGACCTACGCTGGCACACTGTAATCACCCAAGGTACCTTAGTTTACATTAGGGTTCATTCTTGGTGTTGTACATTCTATGGGTTCGGACAAATGTATAACAACATGTCTCCCGATTATAGTATCAGAGTGTTTCACCAAACTAAAATCCTCTGTGCTCTGCCTATTCATCCCATCTCTCTCTACCCCATCCCCTTGCAACTACTAATTTTTTAGTTGCATTTTAGTGTCTCCATAGTTTTTCCTATTCCAGAATGTTTATAGTTGTAATTATACAGTATGTAGCCTTTTCAGATTGGTTTCTTTCATTTAGTAATATGCACTTAATTTTTTTCAAGTGTTTTTTGTTTTTGACACAGGGTCTTACTCCATCATACAGGCTGGAGTGCAGTCACAGCTCACTGCAGCCTCAACTTCCCAGGCTCAGGTGATTATCTCACCTCAGCCTCCTGGGTAGCTGAGATTACAGTCACACACCACCACACCCAGCTAATTTTTGTATTCTCTGTAGAGATGGGGTTTCACTGTGTTGACAAGGCTGATCTTGAACTCCTGGGCTCAAGCGATCTGTCCACTTTGGCCTCCCAATGTGCTGGGATTGCAGGCATGAACTGCCACACCCGGCTTTCTCCAAGTCTTTTCATGTCTTTATATCTCATTTCCTTTCAGTGGTAAATAATATTCCATTGTCCAGAGGTACCACAGTTTATCCACTCACCTACTGAAGAATATCGTGGTTATTTTCAAGTTGTGGCAATTAAGAATAAAGCTTCTATAAACATTTATGTGCAGGCTACTGTGTGGATATAAGTTTTTAACTCTTTTCGATAGATACCAAGGAGTAGGATTTCAGGATCATATGGTCAAAGTATGTTTAATTTTGTAAGAAACTGCCAAACTACCTTCCCAAGTAGTTGGCAATTTTGCATTCTCACCAGCAACACATAAAAATTGCTTTTGTTCCACGTCCTTGCCAGCATTTGGTGTTTTCAGTGTTCTGGATCTTGTCCTATTAGAATGGCCCAAAATCTACTGTAGTGGTGTCTCATTGCTGTTTTAATTTAAATTTCCCTGATGACACATGATGTGGAGCGTCTTTTCATATGTTTATTTGCCATTTCTATGCCTTCTTTGGTGAGGTGTCTGTTTAGGTCTTTGGTCCATTTTTTAATCAAGTTGTTTTCTTTTCTTTTCAGTTTTTTTTTTTTTTTTGGAGACAGGATCTCACTCTGTTGCCCAGGCTGGAGTGCAGTGGTGTAATCATGGCTCACTGCAACCTCTGCTTTCTAGGCTGAAGCAATCCCCCCACCTCAGCCTTCCGAGTAGCTGGGAACACATCCAATTTTTTTTTTTTTTTTTTAGACGAGTCTCGCGCTATCACCCAGGCTGGAGAGCAGTGGCACGATCTCGGCTCACTGCAAGCTCCGCCTCCAGGGTTCACACCATTCTCTTGCCTCAGCCTCACGAGTAGCTGGGACTTACAGCCACCGCACCCGGCTAATTTTTGTATTTTTAATAGAGACAGGGTTTCACCATGTTAGCCAGGATGGTCTCAATCTCCTGACCTCGTGATCAGCCCGCCTCGGCCTCCCAAAGTGCTGGGATTACAGGCGTGAGCCACTGTGCCCAGCCACGCCTGTCCATTTTTTTTGTGTTTTGGGTAGAGATGGGGTTTTGTCACATTCCCCAGGCTGTCTCAAACTCCTAGGCTTGAGCGATCCACCTACTTCAGCTTCCCTAAGTGCTGCGATTACAGGTGTGAGCCACCATACCCAGCTTGTTTTCTAATTGCTAGTTGTTTTTTTTGTTTGTTTGGTTGGTTGGTTTTTTGAGATGGAGTCTCACTCTGTTGCCCAGGCTGGAGTGCAGTGGTGCGATCTTGGCTCACTGCAAGCTCTGCCTCCTGGGTTCACGCCATTCTCCTGCCTCAGCCTCCTGAGTAGCTGGGACTACAGGTGCCTGCCACCATGCCCAGCTAATTTTTTTGTATTTTTAGTAGAGACGGAGTTTCACTGTGTTGGCCAGGATGGTCTCAATCTCCTGACCTTGTGATCTGCCCACCTCAGCTATCCAAAGTGCTGGGATTACAGGTGTGAGCCACTGTGCCTAGCCTTTAGTTGTTAAGTTTTAAGAGTTCTTTGTATATTTTGCATAGGTCTTTTATCAGATGTGTCTTTTACAAAATTTTTCTCCCAGTCTTGCCTTCTCTTGACATTTTCCCTCACAGAAGTTTCTAAATCCTTTTTTTTTGAGACGGAGTCTCACTCTGTCGACCAGGCTGGAGTGCAGTGGGGCGATCTCGGCTCACTGCAACCTCTGCCTCTTGTGTTCACGCCATTCTCCTGCCTTAGCCTCCCGAGTAGCTGGGACTACAGGTGCCCGCCACCACGCCTGGCTAATTTTTTTGTATTTTTAGTAGAGATGGGGTTTCAACATGTTAGCCAGGATAGTCTCGATCTCCTGACCTCGTGATCCACCGGCCTCGGCCTCCCAAAGTGCTGGGATTACAGGCATGAGCCACTGCGCCCGGCCACAAGTTTCTAAATCTTAATGAAGTCCAGCTCATTAATTGTTTCTTTCATGGATCCCTATTTTGGTGTTGTATCCAAAAAGTCATTGCCATACCCAAGGTAATCTAGGTTTTCTACTGTTGTCTTCTAGTTTTACACTTTCGCATTTTCTGTTTAGGTCTACGATCTATTTTGAGTTAATTTTTGTGAAGGGTATAATGTTTATGTCTAGATTCATTTTTTTTAAAATCTAGTTGTCAGCACCATTTTTGAAAATATCGTCTTTGCTCCATTGTATTGTCTTTGCTTCTTTGTCAAAGACCAGTTGACTATATTTATGTGTGTCTATCTCCGGACTCTCTGTTCTGTTTCATTGGTCTATTTGTCTATTCTTTGACCAATACCACACTGTCTTGATTACTGTAGCTGTATATTAAGTCTCGAGGTCAA
This sequence comes from Papio anubis, assembly GCF_008728515.1. Classification (NCBI taxonomy): domain Eukaryota; kingdom Metazoa; phylum Chordata; class Mammalia; order Primates; family Cercopithecidae; genus Papio; species Papio anubis. Next base: position 142,702,256 of record NC_044982.1, read on the forward strand.
GTAGCATCAGTCCTCCAACTTTTGTCTTCAGTATTGTGTTGGCTATTCTGAATCTTTTGCCTCTCTATATAAACTTTATTTTGTTTTGTTTTTTTGAGACAGAGTCTCGCTCTGTCACCCAGGCTGGAGTGCAGTGAAGTGCTCTTGGCTCACTGCAACCTCCGCCTCCTGGGTTCAAGTGACTCTCGTGCCTTAGCCTCCTGGGTAGCTGGGATTACAGATGTGCACCACCACACCCAGTTAATTTTTGTATTTTCAGTAGAGGCAGGGTTTTGCCATGTTGGCCAGGCTGGTCTCCAACTCCTGGCCTCAGGTGATCTGCCCGCCTTAGCCTCTCAAAGTCCTGGGATTACAGGCGTGAGCCACAGTGCCTGGCCTGCCTCTCTCTACAAACTTTGGAATCAGTTTGTCAATATTCACAAAATAACTTTCTGGGCTTTTGACTTGGATCTCATCAATCTATAAATCATACTCTGAGGATCTGACATTTTGACAATACTGAGTCTTCCTATCTATGAAACTGAAATAGCTCTCCATTTATTTAATTCTTCTTTGATTTCATTCCTGAGAGTTCTGTAGTTTTCCTTATATAGACCTTTTACACATTTTATTAAATTTATACCTAAATAATTGAATTTTGAGAGTACTAATATAAATGGTATTGTGTTTCTAATTCCAAATTCTATTTGTTGACTGCTGGTATATGGGAAAGTGATTAACTTTTGTATATTAACCTTATATCCTGCAACCTTTCTATAATCACTTACTAGTTCCAGGAGTGTTTTTGTCAGTTCTCTTGGGTTTTCTACATATAAGATAATGACATCTGTGAAAAAAGAGAGTTTTATTTCTTCCTTCCCAATGTGTTCACCTTTATTTCCATTTTTGCCTTATTACACTAGCTAAGACTTTCAGTATAATATTAAAAAGGAGTGGTGAGAAGGCACATCCTTGCCTTGTTCATGATGTTCGTAGGAAAACTTCTAGTATATCACCACTAGGTATATTGTTAGTTGTAGATTTTTTTGTAGATACTCTGTATCAAGTTGAGAAAGTTTCTTTGTATTCCTTGTTAACTGTGTTTTTATCATGAATGAGCTTTGGTTTTTGCCAAATGCTTTTTCTGTATTCATCGGTACAGTCATGTGATTTTTCTTTTTTAGCCTGCTAAGACGATGAATTACGTTACTTGATTTGTTAGTATTAAACCAGATTTGCATACCTGGGATAAATCCCACTTGGTTGTGATATACTTTTTTCTTTTTTGGGGGGAAGGGGGCGTGGGTGGGGACAGGGTCTTGCTGTCACCTAGGCAATGATGTGATTTTGGCTCACTGCAGCCTTGACCTCCTGGGCTCAAGCAATCCTCCCAACTCAACCTCCTGAGTAGCTGGGACCACAGGCACATGCCACCACACCTGGCTAGTTTTTGTATTTTTTTTATAGAGATGGGTTTTCGCCATGTTGCTCAGACTGGTCTTGAACTCCTGAGCTCAAGCAATCTGCCCACCTTGGCCTCCCAAAGTGCTGGGATTACAGGCATGAGCCACTATGCCTGGCCTATAATTCTTGTATACATTGTGGGATTCAATTTGCTAATATTTCATTGAGAATTTTTGCATACAAGATCAAGAAAGATATTGGTCTGTAGTTTTCTCTCATCTAAGATCATGACAGACATTGGTCTGTAGTAGTGTCTTTTTCTGGTTCTGGTACTGACATAACAGTGGCATCATAGAATAAATTAGGAAGTATTCCCTCTGCTTCTATCTTCTGAAAGAGACTGTAGATAAGGGGTATAGTTTCTTCTTAAATGTTTGGTAGAATTCACCAGCAAACCCATTTGTATACCTGGTGCTTCCTGCTTTGGAAGGTTATTATTGATTCAATCTATTTAATAGATACAAACCTATTCAGATTATCTTTTTGTAGATCTGGCAGAGTATGTCTTTCAAGGAATTGGTCTAGTTCATCTAGGTTATCAGACTGGCAGGCACAGAGTTGTTCATAGTATTCCTTTATTTTCCTTTTAATGTCCATGGGATTTGTAGTGATAACCTTCTTTCATTTCTGACAGAAGTAATCTGTGTCCTCTCTTTTTCTCTTAGCTTTGCTAGAGGCTTATGCACTTTTATTAATACTGTCAAAGAACCAGTTATTGGTTCCACTGATTTTCTCTATTGATTTCCTGTTTTTAATTTTATTGGTTTCTAATTTTTTATTACGTCTTTTCTTCTGGTTACTTTGGATTTAATTTCGCATTTTTTTTTCAATTTCCTAAGGTGGAAACAAATGATTGATTTTAGACCTTTCTACTTTTCTATCATATGCATTCACTGCTATACATTTCCCTCTAAGCATGACTTTCACTGCATTCTATAAATTTTGATAAGTAGTATTTTCATTTTCATTTAAAGTATTTTTAAATTTCACTGAGATTTCTTCTTTGATCTATGTATTATTCAGAAATAGCTGGTTAATCTCCACATATTTTGGGATTTTCCAGTTATCTTTCTATTATTTTATTTTATTTTTGGCTGAGTACAGAAGACTTTATTGATGGTACATGACAAGGTGGGGGCTCTCTAGACCCCTCCCAATCTTCAGGGGATATGGTATGAAAACTGTGGTGGAGGGGAGATTCTTGGTGTGGTGGGGGATGGAGTGTGGCAGGGACTCCTCAGCAGCTGAGAGCCTCTCTTTTTCTCTCATGCTCTCACTAGGGCTGGTGGTCCAGAGGGCTGTTACTCCTTGGAGGCCATGTGGACCATGATGTCCACCACCCCGTTGCTGTAGCCAAAGTAATTGTCATACCAGGAAATTACCTTGACAAAGTGGTTGCTGAGGGCAATGCTAGCCCCAGATTTGAAAGTGGAAGAGGGAATGTCACCATTAAAGTCACAGGGGACAACTTGGTGTTCAGTGTAGCCCAGTGTGCCCTCCAAGGGATCTTCCGACGCCTGCTTCACCATCTTCTTGAAGTCATATCTGGCATGTTACTCCAGACAGCAGGTCAGGTCCATAACTGACACATTGGTGGTGGGGACAAGGAAGGCCATGCCAGTGCTCTCCCCATTCAGCTTGGGGATGTCCTTGCCCACAGCCTTGGAAGTTCCAGTAGATGCAGAAATAATGTTCTGGAGAGCCCCACAACCATGACGTCACAGTTTCCCAGAAGAGCCATCCATAGGTTTCCTGGGTGGCAGTGATGGCAGGGACTGTGGTCATGAGTGCCTCCATGATGCCAGAGTTGTCATGGATGATCTTGGTCAGAGATGCTAAGCAGTTGGTGGTGCAGGAGGCAATGCTGATGATTGTGAGGTTGCTTTCGTACTTCTCATGGTTCATGCCCATCAAACGGGGTCAAAGGGAGCAAAGATGATGACTCTTTGGCTCTCTCCTCTAAGTACGCCCCAGCCATATCCAAGATAGTGAAGACACCAGTTGACTACACAACACAACCAGTGCCAGCATCACCACATTTGATTTTGGTGGTATCTTGCTCCTGGAAGATGGTGATAGGATTTCCACTGATGACAAACTTCTGATTCTCAGCCTTGACAGTGCCATGGAGCTTGCCACTGGTGGAATCATACTGGAACATGTAGACCATGTAGCTGAAGTCAATGAAGGGGTCACTGATGATGACAATATCCACTTTGCCAGAGTTAAAAGCAACCCAGTTGACCAGATGCCCAGTACAACCAAATCTGTTTACTACAAGCTTCAATTTCACCAAGTGTCTCAGGAACATGGCTTGTGCTGCATGAGATGTAGTCCTTTATCATATAGAAGGAGCAGAGAACATATCTTTCTCTATTGATTTTCAGTTTAATTCCACTGAGGTCTGAGAGTGGACATTATGTGATTAATATTTTTTTTAAATCTGTTTAAGTATGTTTTATGGACTATCTTGGTGAGTGTTCCATGACAGCTTGAGAAGAATGCGTACCTGCTGTTGTTGGATGAAGTGGTTGATAGATGTCAATTACATAGAGTGGATTAATACTAATTACCTATAATTTTTTGAGGAAATGCATTACTTACATTTTCTTCTTTTTTGTGGGTAAACAGTAGGTGTATATATTTATGAGGTACACAAGATATTTTGATACAGGCATACAATGTGTAATAATCACACCAGGGTAAATGGGGCATCCATCACCTCAAGCATTTATCTTTTGTGTCACAATCCAATTATACTCTTTCAGGTATTTAAAAACACAGAATTAAATTATTATTCAGTCACTCTGCTGTGCTATCAAATACTAGATCTTATTCATTCTATTTTTTGTACCAATTAACCGTCCCCACTTCCCCCCTACGCTTCCCCAATAACCTTCACAGCCTCTGATAACCATTATTCTACTCTCTATTTCCATGAGTTCAACTATTTTAATTTTTAGCTCCCACCACAAATAAGTGAGGATATGTGAAGTTTGTCTTTCTGTGTCTGGCTTATTTCACCTAACATAATGACCACAGTTCCATCCATGTTGTTGCAAATGACAGGATCTCATTCTTTTTTACAGCTAAATAGTGCTCTAGTGTGTATATATACCACATTTTCCTTATTCATAATCTATTGATCAGCGCTTAGCTTGCTTCCAAATCTTGGCTACTATGAACAGTGCAATAAACAAAAGAGTGCAAATATCTCTTTAATATACTGATTTCCTTTCTATATGTATCTTTTTCTGCATATGAATGCCAGGTCATATCCTTCCTCTTAAGTATACACCTAGCAGTGGAATGGCTAGATCATATGGTAGCTCTATTTTTAGTTTCTTGAGGAACTCTAAACTGTTCTTCATAGTGGCTGTACTAATTCACATTCCCACCAACAGTGCATGAGGGTTCGCTTTTCTTCATATCCTTGCCAGCATTTCTTATTGCCTGTCTTTTGGATACAATCCATTTTAAATGGGCTGAAGTCATATCTCATTATAGTTTTGATTTAGAGTTCTTTGACGACCAATGATATTGAGCACTTTATCATATATCTGCTTTGCCATTTGTATGTCTTCTTTTGACACAGATCTATTCAGACCTTTTGTCTATTTTCTAACTGAATTATAAGATTTTTTTTCTATATGGTTGTTTGAGCTCCTTATATATTCTGATTATTTATCTCTTGTCAGATAGATAGTTTGCAAATATCTTCTCCCTTTCTGTGTGTTGCCTCTTCACTTTTCTTTTTTCTTTTTTTTTTGAGATGGAGTTTTGCTGTTGTTGCCCAGGTTGGAGTGAAATGGCGCGATATCGGCTCACTGCAACCTTCACCTCCCAGGTCCAAGCTATTCTCCTGCCTCAGCCTCCCGAGTAGCTGGGATCATAGGCGCCTGCCACCACACCCAGGTAATGTTTATATTTTTAGTAGAGATGGGGTTTCACCATGTTGGCCAGGCTGGTCTCGAACTCCTGACCTCAGGTGATCTGCCGGCCTCCCAAAGTACTAGGATTACAGGTGTGAGCCACTGCACCTGGCCACCCCTCACTTTTCTGACTGTTTACTCTGTTGTGCAGAGCTTTTTTAACTTGATGTCATCCCATCTGTCCATCTTTTCTTTGGTTGCCTGTGTTTGTGGGGTTTTACTCAAGAAATCTTTGCCCAGTCTAATGTCCCAGGGAGTTTTCCCAATGTTGTTTTTAGTAGTTTCACAGTTCAGGTCTTAGATTTAAGTTGCTAATTCATTTTGATTTGACTTTTGTATGTGGTGAGAAACAGGGAGCTAGTTTTGATCTTCCGCATATGGATATTCAGCTTCTCCAGCACCATCTAATCAAGAGACTGTCCTTTCCCCAATGCATATTCTTGGCACTTTTGTCAAAAATGAGTTCACTGTAGATGTATGAACTGTTTCTAGGTTCTCTGTTGTTTCATTGGTCTATGTGTCTGTTTTTACACAAGTACCATGCTGTTTTGGTTACTATGGCTCTGTAGTATAATTTGAAGTCAGGTTATGTGATTTCCCCTATTTTGTTGTGTTTGCTCAGGATAGCTTTGGCTATTCTAGGCCTTTTATGATTTCATATAAATTTTAGGATTGTTTTTTCCATTTCTGGGAAGACTGTCATATTTTGATAGGGATTGCATTGAATCTGTGACTGCTTTGGGTAGTACGAACATTTTAACAATATTGATTCTTACAATCTAGGAACATGGAATATCTTTCCTTTTTGTGTGTGTGTCCTCTTCAATTTCTTTCACCAATGTTTTACAGTTTTCATTGTGAAGATCTTTCATTTCTTTGGTAAAGTTAATTCCTAGGTATGTTATTTGTAGCTATTGTAAATGGGATTATGTTCCTGATTTCTTTTTCAGATTATTCACTGTTGGCATATAGACATGCTGCTGATTTCTGTATGTTCATTTAGTATGCAGCAACTTTACTGAATTTATCAGTTCTAATAGTTTTTTGGTGGAGTCTAAGTTTTTCCAAATATAAGGTCATATCACCTGCAAACAAGGATAATTCGGCTTCTTCCTTTCCGATTTGGATGCCCTTTATTATTATTTTTTTAAAATTTATTTTTTTGAGACAGAGTCTCGCTCTGTCACCCAGGCTGGAGTGTAGCAGCACAATCTTGGCTCACCTCAAGCTGCGCCTCCCGGGTTCATGCCATTCTCCTGCCTCAGCCTCCCAAGTAGCTGGGACTACAGGCGCCAGCCACCACGCCCGGCTAATTTTTTGTATTTTTAGTAGAGACAGGTTTTCGACATGTTAGTCAGGGTGGTCTCGATCTCCTGACCTCGTAATCCACCCGCCTCGGCCTCTGAAAGTGCTGGGATTACAGGCATGAGCCACTGCGCATGGCCACCTTTCTTTCTTTCTTTTATCTGATTGCTAGCTAGGACTTCCAGTACTAGGTTAAATAGTTTTTTGACGATTTTTATCATGAAGAGATGTTAAATTTTATCAGATGCTTTCTCAGCATCAACTGAAATGACCATATGGTTTCTGTCCTTCATTCTGTTGATACCACATTAATTGAGTCATGTATGCTGAAACATCCTTTCATCCCTGGGATAAAACCCACTTGTTCAATGATAAATGATCTTTTTAATATGTTCCTTAATTCGGTTTGACAGTGTTTTGTTAAGGATTTTTGCACCAATGTCCATCAGAGATATTGGTCTGTGGTTTTCTTTTTCCTTGATGTGTCTTTAACTGGTGTTGGTATCAGGCTAATACTGGTCTCCTAGAATGAGTCTGGAAGTATTCCCTCCTCCTCTATTTTTCAGAATAGTCTGAGTAGGATTGGTTTTACTTCTTAAGTGTCTGGTAGAGTTCAACAGTGAAGCCACTGGGTCCCGGGTATTTCTTTGCTAGAAGACTTTTTATTACAGCTTCAACTTGTTACTTGTCATTGGTCTGTTCAAGTTTTATATTACTTCATGGTTCTATCTTAGTAGACTGTATGTGTCCAGGAATTTAACCCTTTCTTCTAGGTTTTCCAATTTACTGGCATATAGTTGCTTATAGTAGCCTCTAATGATCCTTTGAATTTCTGTATTATCTGTTGCAATATCTCTTTTTTCATTTCTGACTTTATTTGGGTCTTCTTTTTTTCTTAGTCTGGCTAAAAAGTTTGTCAGTTTTAAGTTTTCAAAACACCAACTTCTTCTTTCCTTGATCTTTTGCATTGTTTTCTTCATTTCTATTTCATTTATGTCTGCTCTGATCTTTATTTTTCCTTCTACTAACATTAGGTTTGGATTACTCTTGCCTTTCTAGTTCTTTAGGATGCATTGTTAGGTTGTTTATTTGAAGTTTTCTTTTTTGATGTAGGAGCTTATAGCTATAAACTTCCCTCTTAGTTCTGCTTTTGCTGTATCCTATAGGATTTGGCATATTGTGTTTCCATTACATTTCAAGATATTTTGCAACTTCCTTCTTAATCTCTTCATTGACCTACTAGTGACTCAGGAGGATATTGTTTAATTTCTATGTGTTTGTACAGTTCCCAAAATGCCTCTTGTTATTGATTTATAATTTTATTCCATTGTGGTTCAGAGAAGATATTTGATATAACTTCAATTTTTTGAATGTTTTAAGACTTGTTTTGTGGCCTCACATATGGCCTCTACTCTTGAGAATGATGCATGTACTGAGGAGAAGAATGTGTATTCTTCAGCCATTGAATGAAGTGTTCTGTAAATATCTATTAGGTCTATTTGGTCTATAGTGCAGATGAAGTCTGATGTTTCTTTGTTGATTTTCTGTCTGGATGATCTGTCCAAAGCTGAAAGCAGGGTGTTGAAGTCTTCAGCTATTATTGTGTTGAAATTTATCTTTCTTTTTAGCTCTAATATTTGCTTTATGTATCAGGGTGTTCCAACACTGGGTGCATATATATGTACAACTGCTATATCCCATTGTTGAATTGACCCTTTTATATATAATGACCTTCTTTGTCTCTTAACAGTTTTTGTCCTGAAATCCATTTTGTTTAAGTATAGCTACTCTTGCTCTTTTTTTTTTTTTTTTGGTTTCTACTTGCATAGAACATCTTTTCCCATCCCTTTATTTTCAGTCTATGTGTGTCTTTTTTATTTCATTTTATTTTATTTTATTTTATTTTATTTTATTTTTGAGACGGAGTTTCGCTCTTGTTGCCCAGGCTGGAGTGCAATGGCGCGATCTCGGCTCACCGCAACCTCTGCCTCCTGGGTTCAAGCAATTCTTCTGCCTCAGCCTCCCGAGTAGCTGGGATTACAGGCATGCATCACCACGCCCTGTTAATTTTGTATTTTTAGTACAGACTAAAATGTTGGTCAGGCTGGTCTGGAACTCCCGACCTCAGGTGATCCACCTGCCTTTACCTCCCAAAGTGCTGAGATTACAGGTGTGAGCCACTGCACCCGGCCTATGTGTGTCTTTACAGGTGAGTGTGTTTCTCGTAGGCAACAGATTGCTGGGCCTTAATTTTTTGTTGTTGTTGTTTTCTTTTTTTGAGGCAAGGTCTTGCTCTGGTGCCCAGGCTGGAGTGCAATGGCATGATCTCAGCTCACTGCAGCCTCAACCTCCCAGGCTCAAGTGATCTTCCCACCTCAGCTTTCTGGAGTAGCTGGGACTATAGGCATGTACCCCTGTGGCACCACCATTAGAACTGTGCTGGGTCAGACCTAAAGCCAATACAGCACTGGGTCTTGCCAAGGCCTGCTGTAACCACTACCTGGCTACCACCTATGTTTGCTCAAGGCCCTAGGGCTCCACAATCAGCAGATGATGAAGACAGCTGGGCTTGTGTCCTTCCTTTCCGGGTGGCGAATTCCCCCAGCAGGTTCAGAGATGATGTCTGGGAACCAGGGCCTGAAATTGGAAATGTTAGAAATCTACCTGGTATTCTTTCTACTGCAGTAAGTTTGGCACCAAAACAGAGTCTCTCTCTGTGTCCACCACCACCACAGGCCCATGGGGAGTATTGCCAGGGTATTGACAATGTTCACTTAAGGCCCAAGGGCTCTTCAGTCATCTTGTGAACACTGCCAGGCCTGGGACTCACCCTTCAGAGCAACAGGCTCCCTTCTAGCATAGTGTAGGTCCAGAAATGCCATCCAGGAGCTAAGGCCTGGAATTAGGGACCCTAAGAGTTCACTTGGTACTCTTCCCAACTGTGACCAAGTTCAAATCTACGCTGCAAGACATAGTCCCCTTTATTCTTCCCTCTCCTTTTGTTAAGCAGAGAGTCTTTACTTGTAGTCACTACTGCTGTGAATGTGCTGGGTCACACCTGAAGCCAGCATATCTCAGAGTCTCACTCAAGGTCATGGCATCTACTATCTGGTTACCACTGCTGATTATTCAGGGCCCAAGGGCTCTTTAGTTAGCAGGTGATGAATCTTGCCAGGACTAAGTCCTTCCCTTCAAGGCAGGAGATTCCCTTCTGGCACTGACTGTGTCTAGACACTATAGGCATCTAGGGCCTAGAATAGGGGTCTCAAAACTCTACTTGGTACCCTAGATGACTGTGGCTGAGCTGGTATTCAAGTTGCAAAACAAAGTCCTCTTTACTCTTCCCTTTCCTGTCCACAAACAGAAGGAAGGGGTCTCTTTTGTACTGGCAAGCTGAACTGGCTGGTACTGTGTGGAAGGGGTGACACAAGCACTTCCTTAGTCACCCTGGCTGCTGTCTCACTAGGTTGTGTGCCCCTGCAAGACCACTGGCTCTGACCCCAGCGCTACTCTAGGACTTGCCTGGGAGTTGCAGTCATTCTACCCTAGACTGCTTTTCTAGTTCATTTAAGACCCCAAAGCACTTTAGCTTGCCGTGGCAAGGCTTGCCAAAACTCAAGTTCTGCCTGCTGGGAGAGAAAATTTCCCCTCTGACTAGGGTTAGTCCACAGGCTTCCTCTGTGGGCGTTGGCTGAGTTCTGCTCAGTGTTGGCAGTACTAAGTTCCAATGCAAAGTCACACAATTACTACACTCTCACTCTTGGAAGTGTACAGATTCTCTCTCCATGCTGCAAGGCCACTGCAGGGGTTGGGGGGTGGTGTATTCAATTCAAGACCGTCTTTCCTACTCCTTCCATGCCCCTTTTAATAATATTAAGTTAAAACCAGGTACTGTGATTGCTCACCTGTGTCTAGTTTTATAAAAGTTTTCATGAGAACCAAAAATGTGTAGACAGTTGTCAAATTTGGTGCTACTGCAGGGAAGACAATCAGTGGAGGCTTCTATTCAGCTATCTCGCTCTGCCTCCTCTCTCTCTTATTATTATTATTATTTTTTTAGACAGGGTCTCTCTCTGTCACCCAGACTGGAGTACAGTGGTACAGTCACAGCTCATTGCAATCTCAAACTCCTGGGCTCATGCGATCCTCCCACCTCAGCTTCCCAAGTAGCTAGGACTACAGGTGTGTGCCACTATGCCTTTTTTTTTTTTTTTCCCCTAAGACATGAGGTTTTGTTATGTTGCCCAGGCCTCGAACTCCTGGCCTCAAGCAATCCTCTCACCTAGGCTTCCCAAAGTGTTGGGATTACAGGCGTGAGCCACTACAGCTAGCCTCTCTTTAATTTTTTTAAATAACGATTTTTTCGAATAGGTAGTTTATTAGTATTATACAAAAATTTAGAAGTTCAAAAGATTATATAATGAAAAACGAGTCACCTTTTCATCCCTGTCCCAATCTTCTTCCCCATAAAACCACTATTACCGGTTTCAATCTAGAGTGGTACTGTCCAACAGAACTTTCTACAATAATGAAAATGTTCTGCATTGGTGCTATCCAACACAGTTAGTTGCCTTTAGCCACAGGTAACTACTAAGCACTTTAAGTGTGGCTAGTTTGACTAAGAAACTGAATTTAATTTTACCTAAATGTAATGAATTTAAATGTAAATCGCCACATGTGACCAGTGGCTACTGTATTAATACAGTATAGATCTAGAGAATCTGTCTAGAGCAAAGGTTTTTCTGCCTTAGCTACATAATGTAATCACCTAGTGAGCATTTAAACCTTCAATGCCAAAGTCAAACTCCAGACCAAATATAACAAAATCTCTGGAATGGAATTTAGGCATCAGTATTTTTTTTTTTTCAAGCTCCCCAGTGATTCCAATATGCAACCATCACTTAAAGCCTCTGTTCTAGAAAATCTATTATCTTACAAATAGATTACCTCTACCTAATATTTAAAAACTAAAAGCCTGGCTGGGTGTGGTGGCTCACGCCTGTAATCCCAGAACTTTGGGAGGCCGAGGCAGGTGGATCACTTGAGGTCAGGAGTTCAAGATCAGCCTGGTCAACATGGCGAAACCCTATCTCTACTAAAAATACAAAAAGTTAGACAGGCATGGTGGCGGGTGCCTGTAATCTCAGCTACTTGGGAGGCTGAGACAGGAGAATTGCTTGAGCCCAGGAGGCAGAGGTTGCAGTGAGCCGAGATAATGCTGGGCAACAAAGTGAGACTCTGTCTCTCACGCACACACACACGAAAACCTAAAAGCTTTTCCTGGATGCTGTTGATAGAAAAAATAAAATAAAAATAAAGAAAAATAAGAACCAAGAGGAGTAATTTTTTTCTTTCTAAGTTATTAATTAGAAAATAACTTTCAATTGCTCAGGTACATAAATATCTTTATACCTATAGAGGGTTTCCCCCAAAGTAAGTCAATAGGGGTAATTTTTACTGGGACTGATTGGATTTTTAAAGCTAAAAAAGAGTTTCCAAGACAGAAATACAATTTTCCTCTGTTTATAGATACAATACAGAGAAGATATTTGCATTACATACTGTTAAAGAACTCCTAAATATCAAGAAGAAAGGCTGGGTGCGGTGGCTCACATCTGTAATCCTAGCACTTTGGGAGGCCGAGGCAGGCAGATTACCTGAGCTCAGGAGTTCAAGACCAGCCTGGGCAACACAGTTGAAACCCCGTCTCTACTAAAAATACAAAAAAACTTAGCCAGGCGTGGTGCCAGGTGCCTGTAGTCCCAGCTACTCAGGAAGCTGAGGCAAGAGAATGGCGTGAACCCAGGAGGCAGAGCTTGCAGTGAGCCAAGACTGCGCCACTGCACTTCAGCCTGGGCAACAGAATGAGACTCTGTCTCAAAAAAAATAAATTAAAAATAAATAAATAAGTTTTGCATGTGGTGGCACAAGCCTGTAATCACAGTCCCTCTAGAAGGTAAAGCAGAAGGATTGCTTGGGTCTAGGAGTTTGAGGCTGCAGTAAGCTATGACCATGCCACTGTACTCCAGTCTGGATGACAGAACAAGATCCTGTCTCTAAAAATAAAAAATAATAAATAACAAAAAGATTTTAAAAGTTTAAAAACTAGTGATATAAATATGTAACTGCCTAACATTACAGTTATCTAAATCAGCATACAGATAAGTATCTAGGTCAAGAAGGTAATTCATTAAATCATAAAGTTCCTGTAACATCTTGGTGATTAGTTTCAAATCAAACATTAAAAACAAACAAAACCCAGTAAGGTTTCACTGTATGGCTTTGGGAGCTGAGAAGCTGAAACAAAATGCTAACCCTAAGCACATGCTCTATAACCCTTGACTGTTTCAGAGGTGTATATATATATTTATATATACATTTTTTTTTTTTCTGAGACAGGGTCTCGCTCTGACACCAGGCTGGAGTGCAGTGGTGCGATCTCTGCTCACTGCAGCCTCCGCCTCCTGGGCTCAAGCAATTCTCCCACCTTAGCCTCCTGAGTAGCTGAGACTATAGGCGCATGCCACCATGACTGGCTAATTTTTCTATTTCTTGTAGACACAGGGTTTTACCATGTTGCTCAGGCTGGTCTCGAACTCCTGGGCTCAAGCGACCCTCCCACCTCAGCCTTCCAAAGTGCTAAGATTACAGATGTGAGCCACTGTGCCCGGCCTCAGAGGTATATTTAAAAATAGTTTCGCCCTGTTCTACTGTAATTTCTAGTATGGTCCTAGCTATCTTAAACAAAACTGTCAGTATATATAACAGTCCGTTTTTAAATTACGGGGATATGTTTTTTTTTTTTTCTTTGAGACAGAGTCTCACTCTCTCGCTCAGGCTGGAGCGCAGTGGCGCAATCTCAGTTGACTGCAGCCTCTGCCTCTTGGGCTCAAGGGATTCTCCTGCCTCAGCCTCCCAAGTAGCTAGGATTACAGGTGTGTGCCACCACGCCCAGATAATTTTATATTTTTAGTAGAGATGGAGTTTCACCATGTTGGCCAGGCTGGTCTCAAACTCCTGGCCTCAAGTAATCCACCCACCTCGACCCCCCAAAGTGCTGGGATTACAGGTATGAGCCACTATGCCCAGCCAGGATATGTTCTTTTCTCTGCTTCCTCTTTGGAGGTACTGCCTCTATAGCTAATAGGACAACACATATACACCAGAACTTGCATTGACATTAAGAATTTTGGCATACATTACTTCAGGAAGAAAAGGCAAAACTGAGGAAAAGGAGTGGCAAAGAGATTAAAAATGGGGCTATGATTACATGAAATAATAATGGCAGCAACTAAGTTTTTTTTTTTTTGAGACGGAGTCTCGCTCTGTCGCCCAGGTTGGAGTGCAGAGGAACAGTCTTGGCTCACTGCAACCTCCGCCTTCTGGATTCTAACGATTCTCCTGCCTTAGCCTCCCAAGTAGCTGGGACTACAGGTGCCTGCCACCACATCCAGCTAATTTTTATATTTTTAGCAGAGACGGGGTTTCACCATGTTGGCCAGGGGGTCTTGAACTCCTGACCTCAAGTGATCTGCCTACCTCAGCCTCCCAAAGTGCTGAGATTACAGGCATGAGCCACTGCACCCGGCCAACAGAAACTAAGATTTATATAGCACTTGCTATGTGCCAGGCACTGTTCTAAGTGCTTTACATTTAAATTTCACAACATTCCTGTGAGGTTGGAATTGTTATTATTCTATTTTACATATAAGGCCAAAAAAATGGTCACATAATTGTTAAAAGATAAGAGCCAAACGTTTGAATCTAGGCAATTTGACTCCAGAGACCATTGTCTCACCATTAAAGATAGCCTGAGAATTCAACCGTATACATTTACCAGGACCCTGCTATACGCAAGGTAGCATGTAGGGAGCTCAAGGTACAAAGATATGACATGGCTTTCCTTCGTGTTTGCATCTGAATGATCACAGAGCTCAAAGTTTCCTTCTACCAGTTACCATTTCAAAACAATCTTTACACTCAAAATACTTCCTCAAATAATGAAGGATAAATGCTATGAAGAATGATTATCAAAGCAAAGCACCAATAGTTTAAAGAGCTTCAAATATTAATCCAGGCCAGGCATGGTGGCTCACACCTATAGTTGCAGTGCTTTGGGAGGCTGAGGTGGGAGGACTGCTTGAGCCTAGGAGTTTGAGACCAGCCTGGATAACATAGCGAGACCCTGTCTCTACAAACAACAACAACAACAACAACAACAAAATTAGCTGGGTGTGATGGCACATGCCTGTAGTCCCAGCTACTCAGGAGCTGATGTGGGAGTACCACTTGAGCCCAGGAGGTCAAGGCTTCAGTGAGCCATGATCATGCCACTGCACTCCAGCCTGGGTGACAGGGCAAGACCCTGTCCCAAAAAATATAAATAAATAAAAATAAAAGTTAAAAAAAAATCCAGAAGAAGGCCTTTAATATGCCATGACAATGCAGAAAATGTCTGCATAGAGACATTTTTTAGATTACTGATCAATTTACACAAAATTTTAACATACTTGGTGTTTTTCCCAGTTCCAGATTATAGTGCTACAACCATGTAAGTTGCATATGGCAAGTTCACGTTGTAAAAATCAGATAATGAATTTGTTGGCATCTCATCAACAGTAGCACTACTCATTCTTATAAAATCTAATAAAATTGGCCAGGCGTGGTGGCTCACGCCTGTAATCCCAGCACTTTGGGAAGCCAAGGTGCGTGGATCACGAGGTCAGGAGTTCAAGATCAGCCTGACCAAGATGGTGAAACCCCGTTTCTACTAAAAATATAAAAAAAATTAGCCAGGAGTGGTGGTGGGCACTGCAATCCCAGCTACTCAGGAGACTGAGGAAGAGAACTGCTTAAACCTGGGAGGCGGAGGATGCAGTGAGCCAAGATCGTGCCACTGTACTCCAGGCTAGGCGACAGAGTGAAACTCAGTCTCAAAAAAATAAAAAATAAAAAATAAATAAAATTGTTGTGTACTTTTTAAATTATTATTATTAAGGAAGCAGAAGAGGCAAGATAAGATTTCTATCTGTTGGAATGGCTCATGTGTGAAAGACATTTGAAAACCACTGTCTGATAGGACAATATACCTAATAATGGTCAAGACAAGATCTCTATCTCTTGTATTCCCATTTCATTTTACCCTAAACACTGGAACTTCCTGGTGGCTGGGTAATAAATTATGACCAATGAGAAAATAAATGGAGACATTACACATTTAGAGTAATAATGACAAAATTTTAACTTGAAAAGTATGTGGAAATAGGCCGGGCGCGGTGGCTCACACCTGTAATCCCAGGACTTTGGGAGGCCGAGGCAAGTGGATCACAAGGTCAGGATCTCGAGACCATCCTGGCTAACATGGTGAAACCCCATCTCTGCTAGAAATACAAAAAATTAGCTAGGTGTGGTGGTAGGCGCCTGTAGTCCCAGCTACTCAGAAGGTTGAGGCAGGAGAATGGTGTGAACCTGGGAGGCAAAGCTTGTAGTGAGACAAGATCGCGCCACTATACTCTAGCCTGGGCGACAGAGTGAGACTGTCTCAAAAAAAAAAAAAAACAAAAACAAAAAACAAAAAAAGAGAAAAGTATGTGGAAATAAACAATAGAGGTTTAAAATTATATATACTTAAATACAAATAATAACTTTGTAGGTATATTACATGAAAAATAAATGTATGCAGGTAGCCAACTCTTGCTCATACCTGAATAGAGTGCTTCTATCAGAAACCAGCAGTATGTCCTCGACAAAACTTTGGGTATAGTTTTTAAAATATACAAGCACAATGTAAAATAGATTAATCAACCTAAACTCAACTGTGACTACAGTAAGTGCTAAAAAAATTTAGAAGAATACAGAGTTCCTGCCCTGACATTTATTTAACATCTAAGTCAGTGGTTCTCAAACTTTAGCATAGATCAAAATCACTAGGAGAGCTTTTTAAAACAAATTACTGGGCTCCATTCCAAAATTTCTGATTAAGTAGGTCTGGAATGGGACCTAAGAATTTGCAGGTCTAACAAGTTCCTGGGTAATGCTGATACTGCTGATCCAAAGACCACACTTTAAAAATCATTGGATTACAGCTAGGCACCACAGCTCCTGCCTACAATCCCAGTGCTTTGAGAGGCTGAGGCAGGACTATTGCTTGAGGTCTGGAGTTAAAGAGTAGCCTGGGCAACACAGTGAGGCACTGTCTCTACAAAAATAAAAATATTAGCCAGGTGTGGTGGCGTGCCCCTGTAGTCTTAGGAGGCTGAGGTGGGAGGATGGCTTGAGCCTAGGAGTTTGAGGCTACCATCAACAATGATCACTGCACTCTAGCCTGGGCAACAGAACGAGACCCTGTCTGAAAAAAATATATGTAATTTTTGGCTCTCTCTCTCTATATTTGTTGGCTGGGTGCAGTGACCCATGTTTGTAATCCCAGCCCTTTGGGAGTCTGAAGTGGGAGGATCACGCAAGTCCAGGAGTTCTGAGATCAGCCTGGGCAACATGGTGAGACCTTCTCTCTACAGAAAAATAAACAGGCTGGGCATGGTAGTTGATGCCTGTAATCCCTGCATTTTGGGAGGCCAAGGCAGGCAGATCGCTTAAGGCTAGGAGTTCGAGACCAGCCTGGGCAACATGATGAAAACTTATCTCTACAAAAAACTATAAAAAATAGTCAGGTGTTGTGGCACATGCCTGTAGTCCCTGCTACTCAGGAGGCTGAGGTAGGAAGATCACTTATGCCCGGGAGATCGAGGCTGCAGTGAGCTGTGATCGTGCCACTGTACTCTGGCCTGGGTGACAGAGCGAGATCCCATATCACAAAAATAAAAAAAATAAAGAAGCCGGGCACGGTGGCTCAAGCCTGTAATCCCAGCACTTTGGGAGGCCGAGACGGGCGGATCACGAGGTCAGGAGATCGAGACCATCCTGGCTAACACGATGAAACCGCGTCTCTACTAAAAAATACAAAAAACTAGCTGGGCGAGGTGGCGGGCGCCTGTAGTCCCAGCTACTCGGGAAGCTGAGGCAGGAGAATGGCATGAACGCGGGAGGCAGAGCTTGCAGTGAGCCGAGATCAGGCCACTGCACTCCAGCCTGGGCGACAGAGCAAGACTCCGTCTCAAAAACAATAAATAAATAAAAAATAAAAAATAAAGAAAATAATAAAATTAGCTGGGCATGATGGCACACACCTGTAGTCTCAGTTATTCAGGAAGCTGAGGTGGGTGGATAGCTTGTGCCCAGGAGATCAAGACCGTAGTTACTCATGACTGCACCACTGCATTCCAGCATGGGTGACAGAGTGAGACCCTGTCTCAAGAAAAGAAAAAAAAATTAAATTAAAATAATGTTAAAAAGAGTTCGGGCTTGGTGGCTCATGCTTGTAATCCCAGCATTTTGGGAGGCCAAGGCGGGAGAATCACTTGAGGTTAGGAGTTTGAGACCAGCTAGCCAACACAGTGAAACCTCGCCTCTACTGAAAATACAAAAATTAGCTGAGCATGGTGGCACACACCTGTAATCCCAGCTACTCAGGAGGATGAGGCAGGAGAAATGCTTGAACCTGGGAGGCTGAGGTTGCAGTGAGCCAAGATCGCGCCACCGCATTCTAGCCTGAGCGTCAGAGATTTTTGTATCTCAAAATTAATTAATTTTTAAAAATCACTGGATTACTTCATTTTCTTACAAACAAAGCTTGCTAATTCTGATTCTTTATTTTCAAATTCATGTTATTGCTTTTGTCCTTACCTTTATTTTAGGGGAAATCGCTATGAATTGGAAACCCATAAGAATTTGAAAAGACAACAAAACTATATAAATGAAAGGACAAATATTTCATTTATTTGGTCTAAACATTCAGCAATTTCAGTCATGTACAACTAGCTATAATCACAGAAGTAATTACTGAGATTGAGAAGAAATAAAATCAGCCAAAAGCAGCAGAGGCATGCTGTTAATTTCTTATTTTTCTACCATAATAAATCGGAGTCAGCAGGGAGGAGTACCATTAATAGCCAAGAAACACAGATATAGCAAGAAAAACAAAGAAGAGACATGAAGGAAAAAAATGAAGGGGATTAGGATAGCAACAAGTGGGATGAGGACTGCAAGTGAAAATGGATAAGAAGCAGACACGTTAAGGAGGAAAGAGACACAATGAACAGAAGTGGCCAGAAAAGAAGAAAAAAAATGGTAAACAAACTATCCAAAAGTGTGAGGTAATTCACTAAAAGGACAACCAAGCCCTCAAAACTAAATAATTAAATAACTCTTATTAGGGTATTACTATGCCATATTAAAGCACACCAACAACACAGGAATCTGGGCACATTTGGTAGGAAAGAAAAGAGCCATGCATACTTTTAGTAAACATAAATGACTCTATATAGTACAACTGTCATAAGCAAAAACTCTGAGTCGTGAAGAAAAGATTCAAATATAGGTGATTCTTATCAAGGTAAAAACAAGCATTTTATACATCTTAGCAAAAAATTTTATAAAAGTAGCATCCAAAAAAAGTCCTGGCAATTAATGGGTACTTAATTAACTAGAAATATCAATCATCCAGATATCTGACTTTTCCAAGTGTTATCCAAAAAGAGAATGGGGTCACATGAAATGTATTATCATCACTTTAGTTGAATTATCTAACAATTTTTACTTACCAAGGGGAAGATCATCAACTTTTGCTAGGTCATTCTCTTCTATTCCAGGCATCCCTGCATCACCACCTCTTTTGATTTGTTCTGCCCAAGTAACAGAAATATAGAATTCTATAATTTTTCTTACATAATTTGAAAATGTTTTGAAGGAATGTAACAATCAGTTTCTAAAAGTAATAGACTACATCAACTGAACATCTTTATATCTTGCTTTGGACATAGCTGTAACTCTAAAATAACTTACTCTTTTTTCTCTTTCATCAAAGGATCCAAATTTGAAACAATGAAGACACTTAATCATGTGTGAACTAAAATCAAACAATTTTCTTTCTGATTGAAAATATTCACTTAAAAATGGGAAGAAAAAGTTAATATCCTATTAATACAAAACAAAATAATAATAATAATAATACCTTTCCCATGTGGAATATGATTGCTTGAGGGTTCTTCATTCTTATCTGCAACATTCTCAGCTACTTTTGGAATATTTTTAGGTACGACTTGATCGTTTATATCCAATTCTTTTCCACCATTTGATTGAATCTTGTGGGACTCTTGCTGCTAGATAAAGATTCGGTAACAATAAATATTTTTCAGTTCAAATAGTTAAACCACTGACACAACTATTAATTAAATGGTTCAAATGCGTTCAAATAATGAACAATTGGAGATGCAGGATACATTATTTTCTGTGTGATTTTTATACCTGATAAAAAGTCAAAGAATAACACTTTTGAAAATCTCTAGCTACAGTAAATGAATAATTTGGCAATCAGAGGTGACTCTGTTTGGCTATGCTGAGGTGTCTGATTCTGCAAGACAGCCTGCTGAGTACTATACCTTGCCCTGATGGCCTACAATTGGGCATTTTCCTGGGTGCTATGGGCAGGGTGGATTCTCTGTAAGCATATGTTAGAATCAAGCAGGACGGCAGAAAGGAGGAGACTGGCATACAGGTGCTTCTTCAAGAGCAAGGGTGAAAAACAGGCAATCTTCTTCCTAAGTGTGCTGGCCACCGAAGCACAGCAAGTAATGGCAGGACAATAAACAGGTCGGTGCTTCCTCCAACCCTGTTCCTAACCTAGCATCTTCTTGGAAATGCAAATCTTCAAGTATATGGTTAGGCCTAACTCAATTCTCTCGATGGACCAGTATTGAGTTTGCCTCTGTGGAAAATTGGGAGCAGCAAGGAGTCAAGTACACAAGTTTGGGATGCCATATATGGGTTCCTCTAGTCAACATTTAATGCATCTATAAATGCTTTGTAAACTCTAAAGCAGTATGAAATATAATTCTTAGTAATGTTATAAAAATAGTATGAAAAAATTTATATGGAATCTAGAAAAACAAGAACAAAATCTTTTTTTTTTTTAATCTTTTTATTTTTGAGACAGAGTCTTCCTCTGCCGCCCAGCCTGGAGTGCAGTGGCGGGATCTCGGCTCACTCCAAGCTCCGCCTCCCGGGTTCACGCCATTTTCCTGCCTCAGCCTCCCGAGTAGCTGGGACTACAGGCGCCCGCCACCACGCGCGGCTAATTTTTTGTATTTTTAGTAGACAGGGGGTTTCACTGTGTTAGCCAGGATGGTCTCAATCTGCTGACCTCATGATCCGCCTACCTCAGCCTCCCAAAGTGCTGGGATTACAGGCGTGAGCCACCGCACCCGGCCACAAGAGTCAAATCTTAAGAATGTGTCACAATAAAGGAGAAAGGATACTCTGACAATCAGGTGTAGGTAATTCCAGTGTCCTGGCAGGAAAAATCAACAAATATTTGCATCGTGCTTCACAGTTTCCAAATTGCTTTCATAGCTATACTCTAGTAGAAATAAAATTCATAGTTTTGAGAAAAACAAAACTGAGGCTTTAAAAAGTTAAGCAGTTTAGAAGTTAAGGCCAGGCGCAGTAGCTCATGCCTGTAATCCCAGCACTTTGGGAGGCCGAGGTGGGCAGATCACGAGGTCAGGAGATTGAGACCATCCTGGCTAACACGGTGAAACCCCGTCTCTACTAAAAAATACAAAAAAATTAGCTGGGTGTGGTGGCGGGCGCCTGTAGTCCCAGTTACTTGGGAGCCTGAGGCAGAAGAATGGCGCGAATCCGGGAGGTGGAGCTTGCAGCAAGCCGAGATCACGCCACTGCACTCCAGCCTGGGCAACAGTGCGAGACTCCACTTAAAAAAAAAAAAAGCAGTTTGGGCCAGGCGCGGTGGCTCATGCCTGTAATCCTACCACTTTGGGAGGCCGAGGTGGGTGAATCACGAGGTCAGGAGTTCGATATCAGCCTGACCAACATGGTGAAACCCCGTCTCTACTAAAAATACAAAACCGAGTCGGGCGTGGTGGCCCACGCCTGTAATCCCAACTACTCAGAAGGCTGAGGCAGAAGAATCGCTTGAACTCGGGAGGCGGAGGTTGCAGTGAGCCGAGATGGGGCCACTGCACTCCTGCCTGGGCGACAGAGCAAGACTCAGTCTCAGAAAAAAAAAAAATTAAGCAGTTTGTACAAAGTCACAAAACTAGAGAATTGTGAAGAAGGAATTCTAATCACAGTCTTTCTGACTCCAAATCCCACATTTCCTGTAACTTGGTAAGCTATAATCAATTCTGATAGCTTAATCATTGATGAATGAAATGATAAACTGAAATTTTTGAACATGTCTAACATAAACACCAAGGGTGAGAAAATCCATGAGGCACAACTTGAGCAGCCAGCTTGCATCTCTGTGCATCTTCACTATTACGCTATCTCATAAGGCTATTGCTATAGTACTCTTCACTCTTTTGCAGATGTGGATAAGACAAATATTGAACAAAATTAAAAGTCAACAAGCTACTGTTCAAAAATACTTTTCCACTGAAAGCAGTTAACAAAGATGTTGTCTCTTTAATGCATTATTGACAGTACCTTTCTATGAATGGACAATATTAATATTAATAAAATAAAATGCTTTTCTAGATGCAATGTTTGTGATTTGGTTAGGGGACCTATTGATTGTTTTTAAAATAAACTTCTTATTCTGAAATAATTTTAGATTTACAGAAAAGTAATCACCCCTTACCCAGTTTCCCCTAATGTTAACATCCTATTAATGTACCATCCATGATTACCATGATACATTTGCAAAACTAAAAAAAAAATCAGTATATTATTAGTACCTAAACTCCAGACTTAGATTTCACCAGTTTTTCCACTAAGTCCGTTTTCTGTTTCAGGATCCAATTCAGGATACTACACTGCATTTATTTTAATTTTTTAATTTTTGAGATGGAGTCTCATTCTGTTGCCAGGCTGGAGTGCAGTGGCGCAGTATTGGCTCACTGCAACCTCCACCTCCCCAGTTCAAGGGATTCTCCTGCCTCAGCCTCCTGAGTAGCTGGGATTACAGGCACCAGCCACCACGCCCGGTTAACTTTTTGTATTTTTAGTAGAGACGAGGTTTCACCACGTTGGCCGGTTGGCTCAAACTCCTGACCTCGTGATCCACCCACCTTGGCCTTCCAAAGTGGTGGGATTACAGGTATGAGCCACCGTCCCCGCCTACCACACTACATTTAAGTCCTCAGGTCCCCTTAGTCTTCTCTGGGCTATGAGAGTTTCTCTGTCCCTATAGCATGAACGCATGGTTGTGTCTCAATAAAATTTTATGTATGAACACCAAAATAAATATTTCTATAATTTTCCAATGTACTAAGATAATTTTCTCAATTTCTTTCATCATTTGAAAATGTGAAGAACACTTTTGGCCTCTAAACAGTACAAAAACAGGCAGCGAGCTGAATTCAGCCTGTGGGCTATAGTTTGCTGTCTCCTTTTCCAGAGTCATTTCTGTGATAGACATGTGGCTGGTTAATTAATTTTAAGATTCATAAACAATCAAAAAGATAAAGCCCTGAATACAATTTATGCTTATTTCATATAGCTAACATTGGATTTGTCTCTATGAAAACTCAAATTGCACAGAACCAACTTGCTATAGTAGTTAAAGAACAGGAAATGAAGGGTGGGGAGTAGAATTAGGTAGCTAATCTAGAGAGTAAGGCCTGATGTGCTGCCCAGAAAGGAGAAGTTATCTGGGCACCTCAATTCCTGCCACGCCTTCTTCCATTAGGGTAGGATAATGGCAAGGAATAATTGGAGAGGCATTAGTTAATTAATACCATAAAAATAGCCTAGTATAGAAGAACAGAAAGAGAATTACACTGGCTTGGAAAAAAAGGGAAAGTTCTCATCTGTCTTCCTTAAGAGAATAGAAGAGAGCAAACTTATCCCATTATTTATATACTACGCTTATAATGACACAATTGCAATAGCAAATCTCTCTTCCCCTTCCTTTTGTGTTCCATTATGTTATTTTAACCCTCCAGTGTCTCAATAATACCTTTTGATTGCCCTCAATGCCGCTACTATGGTAGCTAACTCAGGCCTGCCTTCTTCCACCAATCCATCCTTATACCTCTTCAAAGTAGACTGCAGATAAGTAGCAGCTATTCCACTTTGTAGATTCAAAAAATGAAATAGAGAAAGAAATGACACCCTCTATATCCTACTATAAAATTGTGAAAAAGCTAAGAATGAAAACCTGATATCCTTAACTTCTAGTCCTTTAGTTGAGATGCTACCAAAGAGCAAAACAAATACTTTTCACTATTAAATCTTTCTTTCCTTTAAATCACAAGAGTTCAGACAAATCGTGCCTAGTCAGGTAAGATTACAGGGTATAAAAAAATGAATCATGTCCTTAATAACTAGTAATCTTCAGACAATTTCTTCTATTGCTTAAAAAATCTTCATAATACATATTAACTTAAAATGAATTAATAAAAGAATTTGCCGCCCCACCAAAAGTATGAATCAAACTGGTTATGGTGGCTAGTGTCTCATTTCTGTGCTTAAGGAAAGGGTGTCAGAATAACAGAGATTGATAATAAAGGAAAAAGTGTTTCTTTTTTTTCTATTTCTCAAATGCATAAAAAAGGAAGTAGTTGATTTTCAGTAAAAAAGTTGCCCACTTTACGATCTGAGAAATATATTAACAACAAAAATTATTTTTAAAAAAAGATGGATATTTTGGTTCAAAATTAATTTAATTTTTTTTTTTTTTTTTTGAGACGGAGTCTCACTGTGTCACCCAGGCTGGAGTGCAGTGGTGCGATCTTGGCTTACTGTAACCTCCGTGGAGTGCAGTGATATGATCTTGGCTCATTGTAACCTCCGTCTCCTGGGCTCAAGCAGTTCTCCTGCCTCAGCCTCCTGAGTAGCTGAGATTACAGGCATGTACCACCAGACCTGGCTATATTTTGTATTTTTAGTAGAGATGGGGTTTCCCCATGTTGGCCAGGCTGATCTTGACCTCCTAACCTCGAGTGATCCACCCACTTCAGCCTCCCAAAGTGCTGGGATTACAGGCGTGAACCACCACGCCTGACCAGTTTTAAGAATTAAGATTATATTTTTGCAAATGTTTAATTTACTCAGAAATAAAGTCATTGTAAATCACTTTTGGAATTAGGCTGGCTGGAAAACTTAAACTATAATGTTTTGTGACAAAATTACAATTTTAATTTCTAAATTATCATGATTTATAACAAAAATATGTTCAGATTTAAGTATATTTTTTAAATTTACCTTTTGTTCCTGTAAAAAGTGGTCTGCTAACTTTTTAATATTTTCTTCATGCTGTGCTCTCAATTCCTTGATCTGCTGTCCACACTGGAAACTAAATTACAAAGTCGTTCTTTTAGATTATATTACCTTGGATTGGATTCTCAAAGTTGTCCAGTATTTGACACATACATTAAGAAAGATAAAACATTCAGTTAGCAGGGGAGAGTGGGCTGGAAAAAACAAACAGCATACAAATAGCTCACAATCCAAACTTTTAAAATACTTGAACTTGTAATAGGAGATAGATAATACTGATAAAGCTAATTGAAAAAACAGAAATTACAAAGATAAAAACAATTCTTTTCCTATTATTTCCATAAATTGCATCTGTAAAAAAAACTATCAGAACCAACTTCAATCACAGAAGAGAAAAATACTGTAGAAGAGAAAACTGTGAGACTAATTTATAGTAACAGATGAGGAAAGCTAGAATTATGAGAATTGATAAGGAGTGGTAGCAGAAGATTCATCCAATAGTTAGTACTTTAAAAATTGTAATAAAAGGCTAAACCATAGAATACTAGGAACAGGAGAAACTAATAAAGAAGATAGACTGGTGCCATCAAGAGAAAGTGAACAGAAGCAAAACATAAAGATGGTGACTTTCTGCTAGCCAAGTAGCCAAAGGATACACATAGACCAATCATGCAAAAAGAAACACTTGACAAATATATAGAAAAATGTTAACTTTCACCATTATAAAATGCAAATTAAACTTCCTATATGTGGCTAGGCGCGGTGGCTCACACGTGCAATCCCAGCACTTTGGGAGGCCAAGGCAGGCAGATCACTGGAGGCCAGGAGTTCAAGATCAGTCTGGCCAACACAATGAAACCTTGTCTCTACTAAAGATACAAAAAATTTAGCCAGGCATGGTGGTACATGCCTGTGGTCCGAGCTACTCAGGAAGCTGAGGCATGAGAATCGCTTAAATGCAGGAGGTGGAGGTTGCAGTGAGCTGAGATTGTGCCACTGCACTCCAGCCTGGGAGTCAGAGACAGACTCAGTCTCAAAAAAAGAAAAAGAAAAAAAAAAACAAAAAACCCACCAACTTCCTATATGTATATATGTAGTATCTTATTCCTATACTAATAAAATTAAATTAGAATTAAAACCAAAGTTGGCAGGGCTACGGGGAAATATTTACATTATAAATGAGTACAATCATTTTAGAAAGCAATCTTTCATCTGTGTGGTAAAAGCAACAAAACTGGTAAAGCATTCTTTTTGAGGAATTCTACATTTGAGAAAATATACTACTGAAATAACATAAGGGGAGTGGAAATCTTTATTTATTTATTTATTTATTTATTTATTTTTGAGACAAGCTTTCATTCTGTTGCCCAGACTTGAGTGCAGGCATGATAATGGCTCACTGCAGCCTCAACCTCCCAGGCTGAAGCGATCCTCCCACTTCAGCCTCCTGAGTAGCTGGGACCACAGGTGTATGCCAGTATACCCAGCTAGTTTTGGGAAATCTTTTTTGCACAGAAAATTTTATAGCTGTGATAGTCTTTTTTTTTTTTTTTTTTTTTTGAAGAGACAAGTTCTCACCCTGTTGCCCAGGCTAGAGTACAGTGGCATTATCATGGCTCACTGCAGCCTCAATCTCCTGGACTCAAGCGATCCTCCCACCTCAGCCTCCAAGCAGCTAGGACTACAGGCATATGCCACCATACCCAGCTAATTTTTAAAAATTTTTTGTACAGACAGAGGTCTCATTATGTTGCCTAGGCTGGTCTTTAACTCCTGGGCTTAGATGATTCTCCAGTCTCAGTCTCCCAAAGTGTTAGGATTACAGGTGTGAACCACCATAACCTAGTCTGTGATAGTCTTATAGTGAGAAAAGGAAAACTCCTATTGTGGTCCCACAATTGGAAAAGACTAAAGAAGTTTTGGTACATTAATATGCTAGAATAATATATTACCTCTACATATGTTAAATCTTTAATCCTATAGACATGCAGAAAAATACTGAATACTGTTATGTTAAAATACATATATTTAAGTAAATGTATAATGATAACTGATAACCTACAAGAGTAAGAAGTCAGAAATGGACAAAAAATGCTTTAAAATATGGCAGATCTTTCTAACTTTTGGTGTACAAATCTAAAAAATATCTTTTACCATAAAATTGATTACAAATATAATACAAGTTTTAAGGAATGATTGCTAGAAAGGCCTGTAAGAGGTTCCCCAACCTCATCACCAAGTCTAGAGGTATCAGTAAGAGGGTTGCCATGCAGAACAGGAAGAGCAGCTAGCACTCAGGCCCTCAGCTCTTCTGGGAACATCTCCCAGTGCTGGTTTCATCTTCTGGATGCCCATCAAAAAGAATCACAAATCTCCTTTCCATCCTTGCCACATCTGATAAAACTCAGAGCTTGTAAGATTTTCTGTCTCACAATGAATTTTACAACATACATAAACGCAGCATGCCCTCTAAGAGATACTTCATGCTGTTTAATTTATCAAAATAAGAGTCTGGATTTCAAAAAGCTAAAGAAAGATAAAAGAAAAGGAATTTAAAAGACTTAACAAAATAAAAGAAGAGAAAAAAAGGAAAACAAAAGTCAGAGAGGAAGAAATGAACTGAGTCCAAAAGTTGGACAAATATTTTAGATTCATAAACATATGTTGTATGTAACATCTTACCTTTCATATTCTAACCTCTTCACAAGGTAAGTATTGTTCTTCCTGTAGTCCTGAAGCTGGTCTTCTTGTCGAAGAAACTCCTGACGAAGCTCAGCAAGTTGCTCTATCCACCCAAGGTAAGAACCAAAGGAATCAAGTTCACTCATTGTAATGCTTCCTATTCAGAAGCTATGGGATGTTTTTTTAATTATACATAATTCTCAGTTTTTTCAGTAATACTCCCAGGAAATTAAATTATACAACTAATGCCACATTTAATAGCCTTTTGTAACACATTCATGGTCAATAAAATTTATTCATTTATTTATTTATTTGAGATAGGGTCTTGCTCTGTCGCTCAGGTTAGAGTGCAGTGGTGCAATCTTGGCTCACTGCAACCTCCACCTCCTGAGCTCAAGTGATCCTCTCACCTCAGCCTCCCAGGCAGCTGAGACTACAGGTGTGCAACACCACATCCGGCTAATTTTTGTATTTTTAGTAGAGATGGGTTAGCTATGTTGCCCAGGCTGGTCTTGAACTTGTGGGCTCAAGCAATCTGGCCACCTTAGCCTCCCAAAGTGCTGGGATTACAGGCATGAGCCACCACGCCTGACCAATAACATTTATTTTTAAAACAATATAGTTTCAGTGGATTTCACATCAACCCAAAATATTCTTTAAATTACACATTGTTACACTTTGTGTAGACACATGCTAAGCTGTGGAGACAATACAAAAACTACCTATCTCTTCAAACCTATCTGCTTTATTACAGTAGGAAAAAAAATCATACTTTTTAGATATGTTTACTATGGGTACAAATTTTAAGTTTTCTTTCTCATTTTAAATCACATTCGACTACCAACTTAGGTGCCAATCATTTTAGATACATTTCTAGTTTGGCTATGGATGGTAGCTCTACATATCCCAAAATTCCATTTTCAAAGCTCATAATTTCTGGACTGAGACTGAAATGTTTTAGTGGAAATGAATAACATGAAATTCTAAACTAGATAGTAAATTATAACCTGGCCAAACACTTGTTTGTAAATGTTTAATCCACAATCACCAGCCACACATGTTCTAGATTTCATTCCCTCATGAGCTAAAGTCTACAGACAAAAGAAATGCAGGTGGAAAAGAGTAAATGTTAATTACATAGATAGGTGATTTTAAAAACAGCTAACAGCCTTAGCAGTTAAGCAAAAGTAGTATTAAGATAATTTTTAGATCAAGCCTGTAATCCTAGCACTTTGGGAGGCCAAGACGGGCAGATCACAAGGTCAGGAGATCGAGACCATCCTGGCTAACACGGTAAAACCCCGTCTCTACTAAAAAAATACAAAAAACTAGCCAGGCGAGGTGGCGGGCGCCTGTAGTCCCAGCTACTCAGGAGGCTGAGGAGGGAGAATGGCGTAAACCCGGGAGGCGGAGCTTGCAGTGAGCCGAGATCCGGCCACTGCACTCCAGCCTGGGCGACAGAGCGAGACTCCGTCTCAAAAAAAAAAAAAACACACACAAAAAAAGATAATTTTTAGAAATGAAAACAGGGGCCTATACTGTATAAGCAAGTTTATTAAGATTAAAATATAACATCTAGCCATAATGTACCAACACTATAACATCTATTTCTTACAGAAAGATTATAGAATTAGTCTTATTACTCTAAAAGCACTCCAAAAACACTTGGAAGATATATATATACAGCCACTTTCCTGAGTAAAAAGGGTGGATCACATGAGGCCAGGAGTTCGAGACCAGCCTCGCCAACAAGTGGAAACCCCATCTCTACTAAAAATACAAAAATTAGCCAGGTGTGGTGGCGCATGCCTGTAATCTCAGCTACTTAGGAAGCTGACACAGGAGAATCACTTGAACCCAGAGGCAGAGGTTGCAGTGAACCAAGATCATGCCACTGCATTCCAGCTTGGGCGATAAAGGAAGACTGTCTCAAAAAAAAAAAACTATAAATAAAAAATAAAAATAAAAAGCAGATGTTTTTAAACAGCAGATGTAAACATATACTTACAACTGTATTCATGCAACAAAAAGACTAGAATAAAATATATATCAAATAGAATATACACTAGAATAAAAATATATCAAAGTGCAATCAGTGAATGTGTTTAATGGTAAAATTTTGAACATATACTTTTTTTCTATACTTCCTAAATTTTATTGTGGAATTATAACTGTGGCAATAATGAAGAATAAAAATTTAAGTCACATAAACATCTGCTGAGACACATAATGTTTAACAATATGCATCATAACTATTGTATAATAAGTATGAAAAAATCAATGATTCATTTAAAATATTTGTAGTTAATCATTGTATTTACATATTCAAGCCACATTTTAAATTTCTCTTTTTTTTTTCTTTTACGACATAGTCTAGCTCTGTTGCCCAGAATGGAGTGCAGTGGCACAATTTCAGCTCACTGCAACCTCCGCCTCCCGGGTTCAGGCAATTCTCCTGCCTCAGCCTCCTGAGTAGCTGGGATTACAGGCACCCGCCACCACGCCCAGCTAATTTTTGTATTTTTAGTAGAGACAGGGTTTCGCTGTGTTGGCCAGGCTAGTCTCGAACTCCTGACCTCATGATCTGCCTGCCTCGGCCTCCCAAAGTGCTGGGATTACAAGCGTGAGCTACCGCGCCTGGCCAAATTTCTCTTTTTATAATATTAATTCACCATATGTAAACGTGGTTGATTTACCCCCCATCTCAAATAAAAGTGATGGATCTGTGGTGGCCAGGTAGCCAAAAAAAAACCCTTTCAGCTTGTTGCCTGATCTCTGTTTCCATCTCCTAAGATACAGCAGGCCAGAAGTACCAGAAACCCTGGGCCCCAGCTATGAACGCTGATTCTATAGAGACAATGAGATCACAGTAGGAAACAGCAGCAAAAAGCCTGTGGCTAAGGGATTGAACTAGCCAGTTCAGTAAACCTGTGCTCAGGCTGGATAGTTTCTAGAACTGAAAGCTAAATTTAAAAACTATAACTAAAAAACAAACAAACAAAACTAAACAACTACCAGAAAGAGACTTCAACTGGTGATCTTTAGGACTCATTCTCCTCAGGAGAAAGGGAACAAAAAGATACAGTCCCTTCTGATTCAGGCTATGCTGTAAAATATCTGAAATAGTTTCAGAATGAACCCGAGGCTTAGTATGATTTTAAGATTTCGGATGGCTTCTCTGCCCCCTCACAAAGCTTCCCACTGGCGGTATTTGAAATTCATCTATCAGGAAATAAAATTTTCCTTTGTAATTGAAGATAAAAGACTTAAAATACAATTGACAAAGAAAAACAAAACATTAATATGAGTTTTAGCCCATGTAAAATACCATTTTTCCTGTTTGAATACAGAGAAAGATCATACAGCAGGGAGGTAATTGGCGATTTCCAGTGGGTCAAAACAGAGATTTTCAAGGGGAAAAGTAAGCAGACCAGAAAGCAAAACAAAGGAGAAAGAGGATCAGGAAAAATAACTGATGGATACTAGGCTTAATACCTGGGAGATGAAATAATCTGTATAATGAAGCCCTGTGACACACGTTTACCTATGTAACAAACCTGCACATCCTGCACATGTACCCCCGAACTTAAAATAAAGGTTGAAAAAAACAAAAACAATTTTACTTTTGACTGATTGGCATGTGTTTTCTTTATATTAACCCAGAGATATTCTGTCTAGCGTGGCTGCTTCAGGTCACCATAGCAGAACTCTTAGAGTAAGTTAACATGAGTCAGGTTGATTGTACAGGACGCTCTATCTTTGAAAGCAACACCAGTTATGTTATAGAAAGACATGGCTGTACTCCCTTAGTTTAACTTCAAAAGATCAGGGATAGGTAAGAAATGGGTTGCCTGGGGCCAGCTTAAAAAACATATATATATATATTACTTCTAGAAAACTTTGACTTCGAACTTTCTTTCAGTAACAGGCATAAAAACAAGGTAAGCTAATCAAAATAAATCTGATAGTAGAATGTCAATTTATCATCTCAAGGATTAGAAAAACCAACTTCCATTTATTTCCAAGAAAATATAAACCATCTCAAGTGTCTTAGTGTCTATTACTTCTATTATAGCAGATATTAATTTCAAAGAAAACTTGCCTATAAAAGGCAAGTTTTCAAGAAGTTTATTTCAGTAGAAACCATTCCAAGTTGCAAAAGTCATATTATTTAAATTCAATTTTAAGAGTCCAAGCTTCAAAACCAAAAGTTATACATACAAATCAAGACTTTTTTCTCTGCTGAAGAGTATCATACACAATTTCAAAATATCTCAAGATCTACTCCAACACATACGGTACAATAAAGATTTTTACTCAGTAACATAGGTTGTCATTTTTGTTGACATATACTAACAGAAGCCACAGGACTTCTTATTCAACTGATCTATTTAACAAGCAGTTAATAAGCATTAAGTTACTGCTTTAATAAGCCCTAATAGTATTTCTTAACATTTAGTAAGAAGTATACTTTGATGACAAGTGGAAGCATTTGTAAAAATTGCAAGTTAGAAGCAGCACTGACACTGTGGCATCTTCTGTGTCATCCTAATACATTTTGGTGAGTCAAAAAGAGGCGAACATGGACACAGATGCAACAAAAACCAGTGTGACCACCCAGAAAGCATTTCTAACAGAAAGTCAAAGCTGTTCTAAATAATGGATAATAGGAAATCAACAACTTATTTTAGGGTTACAACACACAAAAACACTTCCTATTGATTGTGCTACGTAAGGAGAAAAATTTTACTACATTACAAAGCCAGCTAAGGTTGGCTACTTCGAGAGGACAATAAAAATAGATTATCTAAGTATATCTAAAGAGGCTCAAAAGGATAATAGAATAAAGGATATTTATGAAGCAAGAGAGTATATGCTACCCACACACATAAACCTAGAGACAATGCATGCAAAGTTTTAAAATACAGTATTATAACCAAAGGGTGTGAGGTAGATGAGGATTGTTCCTCAAATCCCAAACTTCAAAGGCCAACAGTGATGGCGTGAAGTAACAGAAGCAGATTATAGGGCTTTTTTTTTTCCTCCCGTAAAAGCTGTAGTACCTCTTTATCACTTCATCCAAGTAAAAATATGTGTGTGTATTTTTATATTTATTATATATTTATCTACCTTCCAGGTTTCTTTCTGTTCCCAGGGTATCTAAAACATTAAGCCTGGAGGCTCTATCCAAAGCATTCCTAGACCTGAATGAATTAATTTAGCAGATTGGACACAGTACAGAGGGAACACTTCTCACCTTTTTCCAAGGAATTTGAAGGCTTCTGAAGCTACAGCTCAATTTTTTTTTGAGTATTCTCTTAAAAACATTTCATTGCATAACCCTGTCTATAGCACAAGCTTAAGATACAGATCTCAAATTTTAACTTGGATTTATCACATATAAAGCATCGTTAAATAATTTATTATATCTTAAGGCAAAAGGATAAATGTTTTACCATCAGAGGAGTTTGTTCAGAAAACTGTATTTCATTAGGCTAATTTACTATTTCTTAATTCTTCACAATTTTAGGCATTTAGTGACCTTTGTTTATCTTTAATCTGTAATTAAGTTTCTTACCCTTTAAATGATGTATGTCTGCCATCTGATATGATATGTTGTTCTGCAGTTTAATCTGAAAAAAAATTAAGTTTTCATTTTACTAAAAAATATGTAGTTTTGCTCATTTTTTTTGTTCATATTCACTTTGAGCTTGATCATAAATGCAAATGAAAAACTCTGGTTATTTATTTATACTCCACCTCCTTCCAAAAAAATCAGCAGTAAATTCTGATCTTGTAATGCTTACTTTAAATTTGCACAAGAAAATCAATTCATTTCAATTGATAATGTAACACCTTTAAGTTTTTAAAGTTTGAACTGAATATCACATAATGATTTTTTCCTAATACTCAGAGCTATGGTCACTGTCTTCTAGGCGCCAGTACATAAGAATACTAAGAACTTAAAAGTATACCAAAGCATGACTCAAAGGCTTACTGGTCAACTGAAAAATTAAAATAAGACTTTGGATAAGCCAGGACCTCACAGACAGGGAACCAACACTCTGTCTCAGTTATTGCTTTAGACAAGTTCGTTCTAATTGTAAAATGTAACTAAAATATCACTACAAATAGATTCTCTTGCCTACCCCAAGGTAACTTTACTTTGGAAGGCAGAGGCAGATTCACATTAACCAGTAGTACCATGGAAAAACGATTTTTTTTAATACTGAGTCTCATTCTGTCACCCAGGCTGTGGTGCAGTGGTACAATCTCAGCTCACTGCAACCTCCGCCTCCCAGGTTCAAGAGATTCTCCTGCCTTAGCCACCCAAGCAGCTGGGACTGCAATGATGTAGCCACTGCTCACTGCAGCCTTGACCACCAGGGCCCAAGTCTATCCTCCTATCTCAGGCTCTCAAGGAGCTGAGACTACAGGTATATATCATAACACCCAGCTAATTTTAAAAAATATCTTTTTTTTTTGCAGAGACGGGGTCTTGCTATATTGCCCAGGCTGATCTTGAACTCTTGGGCTCAAGTGATTCTCCTGCTGGCCTCCCAAAGTGCTGGGATTACATGCATGAACCACCATGGCCAACCTAAACTTTTTATTTTAAAATTAATTACAGATTCACAGGCAATTGCAAAGATAGCACAGAGATGTCCCAGATAACCACACAATTCACATAATTTCTCACAATGGGTACATCTTATATAACTACAGTGCAACATCAAAACCAGGAAACTGACATTGGTACAATATGAATGTATAGTTCTATGTCATTTTAAAATATGTGTAGATTGTATAACCACCATCACAATCAAGATACAGAACACTTTCATCATCCTAAAGATTTCCCTCATGCTATCCTTTTTTTTTCTTTTCTTTTCTTTTTTTTTTGAGACGGAGTCTCGCTCTGTCGCCCAGGCTGGAGTGCAGTGGCTGGATCTCAGCTCAGTGCAAGCTCCGCCTCCTGGGTTTACGCCATTCTCCTGCCTCAGCCTCCTGAGTAGCTGGGACTACAGGCGCCCGCCACCTCGCCCGGCTAATTTTTGTATTTTTTTAGTAGAGACGGGGTTTCACCGGGTTAGCCAGGATGGTCTTGATCTCCTGACCTCGTGATCCGCCCATCTCGGCCTCCCAACATGCTGGGATTACAGGCTTGAGCCACCGCGCCCGGCCTTTCTTTTCTTTCTTTATTTTTTTTTTTTGAGACATGGTCTCACTCTGTAGCCCAGGCTGGAGTGCAGTGGTGTCGTGGCAAAACAGCTCGCCGAAGTCTCCATCTGCTGGGCTCAAGCGATCCTCCCACCTCAGCCGCCTGAGTAGCTGGGACTGCAGGCATTTGCCACCATGCCAGGTTAATTTTTTTATTTTTAGTAGAGACGAGGTCTTGCTATGTTGCCCAGGCTGGTCTTGAACTACTGGGCTTAAGCAATCCTCTTGCCTTGGTCTCCCAAAGTGCTGGGATTACAGGAGTGAGCCACCATGCCTGGCCCATGCAGTCTGTTACAGTCACCCCGAAACCCCATTTCCCCACCATCCCATGTCAAGCCACTGGATGGGAAAGTATAAAACAACTAAGAAAACATGAGAGCACTCTCAAGGAATTAGACAAGGCACCATCTAAAGCAGTACAATTACTACAAGAATCCAGAGATCAGGGAAAACTTCATGGAATGGATTATATCTGAATCAGGCATTGAAAGCTAGGTAAAAATTTAAACAGATGGGAAAGGGGTATTTCAGATAGAGGAGATGACATAAGAAAAGATACAGTGGCAAGAAAGCATGAGGCATACCTGAAGACTCCATCAACATAGTGTTTGACTGGAGCACATGAAAAGAGTTGGAAAGAAGGATGGAGTAAAAAGACCATGGAGTATCTTTCAGTCCCAGGTAGAGTGTATTCTTCAATCTGAGAGCCCGTGACTTTCAAATTTAAAATGAAAGTTTATCCATAAATAGATGAAAATAGAAATGTTCTAGGTGAAGCAAGAGAAGGAGTCTAGGGGGTCCCTCTTTTTTTCCCCCAGAGTCCTGGGTGCTTTGAAGAATTAAGTTTAAAATATAGAGCTAGGCCGGACACAGTGATTTATGCCTAGAATCTCAGTAGTTTGACAGGCCAAAGAAAGAGGATCACTTGAGGCCAGTTCAAGATCAGCCTGGCCAACATAGTAAGACCTACAAAAACTAAAGAAAATAAAAAATGAAATTAGCCAGGCATGGTGGAGCATGCCTGTAGTCCTAGCTACTTAGGTGACTGAGGTAGGAGGCTCACTTGAGCACAGGAGGTTGAGGCTGCAGTGAGCCAGGATTGCACCAGTGTACTCCAGCCTGGGAGACAAAGCAAGACCCTATCTCAATCAATCAATCAATCAATAAAATGTTGATATTCAGTAATAAAAAAGGAATAAAGTACTAGTACATGATACAATATGGATCAGCTTGGAAAACATTACATATGCTAAATGAAAAAAGACAGTCACAAAAGTTCAAATATTATCTGATTCCATTTATACGAAATGTACAGAATAGGTAAAGCCATAGAGAAAGAAAGTAGATTAGTGGCAGCCAGGGGCTGGGGGCAGGAAGGAATAAGGAGTGACTTTTTATTGAGCACAAGGTTTCTTTTGGGGATGATGAAAACGTTCTGGAATTAGACCATGGTGATAGTTGCTCAACATTTTAGATATACTAAAACCCACTAAATTGTACACTTGAACAGGATACATTTTATGGTACATGAATTACACGTCAATTTTTAAAATGTGAAAAAAATGGCCAGGGGCAGCAGCTCACGCTTGTAATCCCAGCACTTTGGGAGGCTAAGGCAGGAGGATCGCTTGAGCCCAGGAGTTTGAGACTACTCTGGGCAACATCGCAAAATCCCCTCTCTACAAAAAATACAAAAACTTAGCCGGGCATGGTGGTGCATACCTATAGTCCCAGATACTTGAGAGGCTGAGGTGGGAGGAGTGATTGAGCCCTAAAGGTTGAGGCTGCAGTGAGCTGTGACTGCACCACTGCACTCCTACCCTAGGTGACAGAGCAAGACCCTGTCTCAAAAACAAAAACAAACAAAAAAAAATAAACAAACCAAAAAAACCCTACTCACACATTACTATAGGGTATCATACAGGAAACTGGGAGGCCAGGCGTGGTGGTTCATGCCTATAATCCCAGCATTTTGGAGGCTGAGGCAGGAGGATCATTTAAACTCAGGAATTCAAGACCAGCCTGGAAATACAGTGAGATCTCATCTCTACTAAAAATAAATAAATAAATAGATTAGCCAAGCATGTTGGCATATTCCTATAGTCCCAGCTACTCGGGAGGCTGAGGTGGGAGGATCACTTGAGCCCAGAAGTCAGGGGTGCAATGAGCCATAATCAAGCCACTGCACTTCAGTCTGGGCAATGGAGCAAGACCCCATCTCAAAAAAATAAAAATGAAAACTAAGGATAAAACAATGGACAAACACTATGCACTCAAGGAACTTATTATGTAGGAAGGGAGTCAAGTAAATAGGCAATCACAATACAGTAAAAGAAATGCTATCATTCGGTTCTACAAACATGATGGGAGAACTTAATAGAAGCATTTAATACAGCCTTCATGGAGTGACAGAAGGCTTCTGGAGATGATGATGATGACTGAAATGAGTCCTGCAGGAACCAGGTATAAGTAGGGAGAAGATAAGGAGGAAAGGCATTCAAGGCATGTGTCAAAACTTAGATATGAAAAACATTTAACATTCTAGGAACTATAAACAATTCCCAGTAGCTAGAACAGAGAATTAGGGAGAACTGGTAAGAAATATGGCTAGAAAGATAAGCAAGATTCACAATCATGAAGGGTCTTCCAAGAAATATGGATTCATCCCGTAAGTTATGGTCAATCTTTAAAGTTCTTTTAAAGCAAGGTAGTAAAATGCAATTTCCAATTTTTTTTTTTTTTTTTTTTGAGATGGAGTCTCGCTCTGTCTGAGTGCAGACTGGAGACTGGAGTGCCCAGACTGGAGTCTAGTGGCGTGATCTCGGCTCACTGCAAGCTCTGCCTCCCAGGTTCACGCCATTCTCCTGCCTCAGCCTCCCAAGTAGCTGGGACTACAGGTGAACGCCAGCACGCCTGGCTAATTTTTTTTTTGTATTTTTAGTAGAGACGGGGTTTCACCGTGTTAGCCAGGATGGTCTCGATCTTCTGACCTCGTGATCTGCCTGCCTCGGCCTCCCAAAGTGCTAGGATTACAGGCGTGAGCCACCGCGTCCGGCCTTATTTTTTTTTTTTTTTTTTTGAGACAGAGCGTCGGTCTGTCGCCCAGGCTGGAGCGCAGTGGCCCAATCTTGGCTCACTGCAACCTCCACCTCCCGGGTTCAAGTGGTTCTCCTGCCTCAGCCTCCCAAGTAGCTCGGACTACAGGCGCATACCACCACTCGCAGCTAATTTTTGTATTTTTAGTAGAGACAAAGTTTCACCATATTGCTCAGGCTGGTCTCAAACTCCTGACCTCAGGCGATCCACCCGCCTCAGGCCCCCAAAGTGCTGGGATTATGGGCGTGAGCCACACACACCCAGCCCCAGTTTGCAATTTTAAAAAGTCAATCTGGCTGCAACATGAAGAGTAGACCACAGTGGGCAAGATGAGAAGGAGGGAGACCAAGGACTACTGCCATATTATAGGTGAGAATGTTGGTTTAAGCCAGGGGTGGGCAAACTATGGTCTGTGAGCCTGTTTTTGTAGGGAAGGAAGCTAAGGATGATTGTGACATTTTTTGTTTTGTTTTGTTTTGTTTTAAATAGCTGGGGGAAAAATCAAAAGAAGATTTTATGATACATGAATTATATGAAATTCAAACTTCAGTGTCTACAAATAAAGTTTTATGGGAAAACAGCCACACTAATTTGTTTACATGTTGTATATAGCTGCTTTTGAGCTACAGTGGTTGTGGCCCAGACTATATGGCCTGCAAAGCCTAAAGTACTTACTATCTGGACTTTTACAGAAAAAGTCTTTTCAATTTCTGGTCTAAACTAATAGAATCAGAAAAGAGAGGTAAATACATGTGAGATATTAAAGGGGAAGAAAAAATAGTCTTGTGGATTGATTAGATACAGGGGTAAAAGAAGAAACATCAAGTATGATGCTTAGATTTCTAATTGGGGTGAATAGATGAGTAAAAATACAATTTTCTGCAACAGGGAAACACAGGAAGAGGAACAGATTTGGGGTCAGGGACAGAAGTGGGGAAATGATTTTTTCAGATTTGGACCTATTGATTTTGAGGCATCTGTGACATATCCAGGAAGAGATCTTCAGTAGGCAGTTGGACATCTGGAGCTCGGTGACGACTAGAGAGCCATTCACATTCAAATGGTAATCCAGGTCATGGGAATGAGATAATTGAGGGAAAGCTACAGGGACAGCAAAAAAAAACCTGACACCAACAACTACAATATTTGATCAGTTGCTCACTCAGAACTGCTCCTTAATAACTTCCAGTTAGCCTGTGTTTTACCTTCTTTCCCACTTCCTTCATTTGCAGAACCCAATCTCTTTTTGTATTTGTTGCCCTTCCAAAGAACATCATCATCCTTTGTATTCATTTTCGACAATTTGTTTTTTTATTTAAAAAAACACTTTTTTTTGAGACAGGGTCTTGCCCTATTGCCCAGGCTACAGTGCAGTGGCATGATGACAGCTCACTGCAACCTTGATCTCTCAGGCCCAAAAGATCTTCCCACCTAAGCCTCCCAAGTAGCTGGGACCACAGGCATGTGCTTCCACGCCCAGATAATTTTTTTTGCCTTTTGTACAGATGGGGGTCTCACTTTTTTAAATAAATTTTTATAATACTATGCCAGGCTCTCGGTACTCCACTTTAAATCTGCTTCTGAAATTGCTAGAGGTATGCTATTCTTAAATATTAGGCTGTGACTGGCTTCAGCTTCCCTGAACTGTCTTTCGTATTCTTATACATTTTTTAAAAATGTTAATGGAGGTGGGGAAATTCAATCTATGGTTGAATATATACATTCAATCTGGGTCACTCTGTCACCCAAGGTAGATCTCAGTTCACAATCTCAGTTCATTGTAACCTCTGCCTCCCAAGCTCATGTGATCCTCCCACCTTAGCCTCCCGAGTAGCTGGGACCACAGGCACACATGACCACTCCTGGCTAATTTTTTGTATTTTTGGTAGAGACCAAAATTTAGGGTTTTGCCATGTTGCCCAGTCTGGTCTTTTAGCTCAGTTTGTTCGTTTTTTTTTTTTTTTTTTTTGGAGAAAGAGTCTCACTCTGTCACCCAGCCTGGAGTGCAGTAGTACAATCTCAGCTCACTGCAACCTCCGCCTCCTGGGTTCCAGTGATTCTGCCTCAGCCTCCCAGGTAGCTGGGATTACAGGTGCCCGCCACAACGCCCAGCTAATTTTTTGTATTTTTAGTAGAGATGTGGTTTCACCATGTTGGCCAGGCTGGTCTTGAACTCCTGACCTTGTGATTTGCCTGCCTTGGCCTCCCAAAGTGCTGGGATTACAGGCGTGAGCCACCACACCCGGCCAGCTCTTTAACTCCTTCGGCTTTAACCCTTCCTCTGAGAGCCTTCATTTAATATCTCCACCACCATCCCCTCACCTTCAAAAGAAAGCTTAACTTCCCTTCTAACTATTCCTTCTCATAGTTCACTGTTTTTTCATTTTTTTAGAGATGGAGTCTCACTGTGTTGCCCAGGCTGGACTTGAACTCAGTAGCTGTGACAACAGGCTCAGGCCACCACAGCCAGCTCTCTCCTCACAGTTTTAATTTCCTTGTGGTCATTAGGAATTTGCTTATCTTCTAAATGACTGCCAAAACGTCCCCGCTGTTGAGAAATTAATTTGAGTTCTTACTATTACATGACTAGAAAAAGAGATTATCTTCATTTTGCCACATATATTCTCTGTTGAACTGATAATGCTTCCAGAATACTTTCACTTTTTTCCTAAATATATTCCAGACAGGTAATAGCACATAAACTTCCTGATACAATAAACACTGAATAAATGTTTGCTCAATGATCCCCTAGAATTTTATGTCCCATACTCTTTGTACTACACACTCTCCTACCTTAAGTTATACATTATCCATATTTGCACAATTTTAATTATTCTTCAAGGTTTCTTTTGAGCGCCTTCATTTATTTCCCCTTGTTATCACTGTCATTGCCTTTAGGCTTTACCTTATCCCTCTCTTTTTGTAGTACTTGTTTCTTTGGGATTTTTGAGTCCATCTATAATAGGCCAATTATCCTTGCTCTGTTTGGCCTTTTCCCTGTTAATCTCTTAAAATGTGTTTACTGTCCTTCCTGAGACCTCTTCTCTCTCCTGAGTTTTATGTTCTTTATTTGTTTTCCTCAGCAAAAGTTCTTTTTTCCTGATACTTCCCTATAGTACTTCTTGTTCATCCCCAGCTACTTCATTTATTTTCCTTTAATCTTTCTTCCTGCAATATCAAAAACTTCATTTTTATTTTTCTACCAGCTCTCTTCTGAAGTTCTTTTCATGTTTCCCCATCCTACGTGGCTTCTCTAAATTAATTTTGGCAGCTCTTAACAGCTCAGTTGCTCTGCTTCTCTTTCCATTTGGGGACCTTGAAAATGGCTCAGTTATGCCTGCTTTCCTTTCATTACAGTCTGTTCTCTGGCAATCAGCACAACTATGACCATTTATTCCAAAGGTTATATACAATTGGCTTCTACAGATGTCATTCTTGACTCCTTTTTCTCCACACTAGAAATATTTTTCTTGATTATATCTCATACTCAGATGATTTCTAGAGACAAGTCTATCTTCTGCAACATAACTGCCAAACCTGGCTGATGCTCAGAATCACATGGGGAGCTTTAAAAAATACATATATTACTTCCAGTCTGATTCAGTAGTCTGGGGAAGGCCCAGGAATCTTTATTTTAAAAATCTCAAGTGATTCTGATAAGCAGCCAGGTTTAGCAATTATTCATCTATAGTATGGTTAACACCTATACCAGCTAGATCAAAATGGAATAGCATTAATAATAAGTGAGTATTAAATGATTGTTTTTGTGCTAGGTCCTAGGCTAAGTGTTTTACAAGCATTATCTCATTTAATCCTCACAACCTCCCTGTGAAGTAGGCACAGTTATGTTTCCCCATTTCACAAATGAGGAAACTGTGCCCTCAGTCATATACCTACAGCAGGTTTTGAATACTTTCTCAAACAGACCCAGTCCAGAGTCTGTGTCTGTGACTACTGTGTATATACTAGATCTGGTAGGTGATTAACATTTTTTATTTAATCATAGTTCACACAGAGTTCACACAGAGTATGCAGTCAACATTCCAAACACAACTGCAACTTTTATCTGCTAATGAATTACTCTCTTCTTAAACCAAGTTTTAGTATAATTAATATCCAGTTATCAGTTACATTTTCTTTTTTCTTTTTTTTTTTTGAGATGGAGTTTCACTCTTGTTGCCCAGAGTGGAGTGCAATGGTGTGATCTTGGCTCACTGCAACCTCCGCCTCCCAGGTTCAAGCAATTCTCCCACCTCAGCCTCCTGAGTAGCTGGGATTACAGGCACACACCACCATGCCCGGCTTATTTTTGTATTTTTAGTAGATATGGGGTTTCACCATGTTGGCCAGGATGGTCTCGAACTCCTGACCTCAGGTGATCCACCTATCCTGGCCTCCCAAAGTGCTGGGATTACAGATGTGAGCCACCGCACCCGGCCTACCCAGTGACATTTTCTTTTTCTGTTTTTTTTTTTTTTTTTTTTTTTGAGACAGAATCTCACTCTGTCGCCCAGGCTGGAGTGCAGTGGCACGATCTCGGCTCACTGCAACCTCCACCTCCCAGGTTCACACCATTCTCCTGCCTCAGCCTCCCGAGTAGCTGGGACTACACCACACCCGCCACCACGCCCGGCTAATTTTTTGTATTTTTAGTAGAGATGGGGTTTCACTGTGTTAGCCAGGATGGTCTCAATCTCCTGACCTTGTGATCCACCCACCTTGGCCTCCCAAAGTGCTGGGATTACAGGCGTAAGCCATGGTGCTTGGCCCCCAGTTACATTTTCAAAGAGAATAAACAAGGTCTTTGGTCTTGACTGGCTATAATGAGTAGCACAAAGTTTTTTTTTAATTCACTCATTCATCTTACTAAGAAATTTTATTTTATTGTGGTGCTTATTCATTATTTATTCAATCAGTCATTTATAAAGCACTTACTGAGTACCCACTATTTGCTTGACCTGGGGATACAAAGTATTTGATCTTGGTCTGTTAAGAAGAATCACAAAGAATTACTA
This sequence comes from Papio anubis, assembly GCF_008728515.1. Taxonomy (NCBI): domain Eukaryota; kingdom Metazoa; phylum Chordata; class Mammalia; order Primates; family Cercopithecidae; genus Papio; species Papio anubis. The sequence continues at coordinate 142,745,247 of NC_044982.1, forward strand.
TAAAGTTTACTCATTTAGTCGGTCAGCCAGTCACAAACATTTATTGAACACCTGCTAAGTGAAAGATACTGTGTAAGGCCTAAAGATATAGCAATATGCAAGAAACAAGAGAGAAGTCTGGAAAAAGGATACAGATTTGGAGTCATTAGCACATAAAGTGTAACAAGTTTTATGAGTGAATATGATTATTTAGTAAGAGAGTGGAATGAGAAGATTTCAGACAGAAAACTATGAACTATAATATTTAATAATGAATATTTTGGTAAAGTCAGCAAAGGAGACTAAGAAATAAACTGAGAGATAAGAAGCCAAGAACATAGAATGCTGGGGAAAAGATGCTGAAATTATCAAGAGTAGGAGGAGAAAATGCACATGAAAGCAGAAAATGTAGAGATAAAATGTCTTTTCAAGAAATTTTCCTGGAAAGGGGAAGTAAGACAAATATTTTTTATTTTTGATATGGAGTTTCACTCTGTAGCCCAGGCTGGAGTGCAATGAGTCGCACAATCTTGGCTTACTGCAGCCTCCACCTCCTGGATTCAAGCAATTCTCCTGCCTCAGCCTCCCAAGTAGCTGGGATTACAGGTGCCCACCACCACACCAGGCTAATTTTTGTATTTTTGTTGTTGTTGTTTTTTGAGACGGAGTCTTGCTCTGTCACCTAGGCTGCAGTGCAATGGTGCAATCTTAGCTCACTGCAACCTCCACCTCCTGGGTTCAAGCGATTCTCCTGTCTCAGCCTCCCAAGTAGCTGGGATTACAGGAGCATGCCACCACGCCCAGCTAATTTTTTGTATTTTAGTAGAGATGGGGTTTCACCATGTTGGCCAAAATTGTCTCAATATCCTGACCTCGTGATCCGCCCACCTTGGCGTCCCAAAGTGGTGGGATTACAGGCGTGAGCCACCACACCCGGCCATTTTTGTATTTTTTAGTAGAGACGGGGTTTCACCAGGTTGGCCAGGCTGGTCTCGAACTCCTGACCTCAAGTGATCTGCCTGCTTTGGCCTCCCAAAGTGCTGGGATTATAGGCATGAGCCACCGTGGCAGGCCAGACAACTATTTTTTAAATGCTGAGGAGCAAGTATAGACTGAGAGGGTGAATATAAAAGGAGGACTGGATTACTAATTCTACAAAGTCTTTGAAAAGATGGAAGACACTGGATCAAGAGAACAGGTAGAGACACTGGCCCTGGAGAACATATGAAACTTCTTTTATTTTAACAAAGAGGAAAGATAGATGGGTACAGATGTAAGTATTCCTACAGATTTGGTAGTTAAAGTTTTATCAGTCCAATTCTTGGTCAAGCAGGAAACAAGATCGCCTACTAAGCTTGAGAAAGGAGAAAAAAATGGGCCTAAGGAGGGCAGAGATCTGAGAGTTGTTGAAAAGGGTGTGTTGCCTGGAGAAATATAATATGTAAGGTGTTACTGAAAACCCAGTTGAGTTTGCTGATCATAAATTCCTGCAAACCTGATTATATGATTTTCTGCAGCTGTGCTTGAAATCGGCATGTAAAAGAGAGGGTAATGGCAAGAAACTAAATTGAAACAAAATCTTAGCTGGATAGGGAGAAAAGTAAAGAATACATAGGGCTGCTAGAAAGGAAGAGGTAATAGATTAGAGGTACAGATAAAGTTGGAGAACAATTATAGTTTATTCAGCAGTTTTAATCTCTTTCTTGTTACAGTCTCCCAAGAACATGCAAGTTTGAAGTTCACAAACTTTAAATTTCAAGGATTTGAAATCCTATGTTAATGACTTGGCACGGTGGCTCACACCTGTAATCCCAGCACTTTGGGAGGCCGAGGCAGGTGGATCACCTGAGGTCAGGAGTTCGAGACCAGTCTGGCCAACATGGTGAAACCCTGTCTATACTAAATATACAAAAATTAGCCAGGCGTGGTGGTGGGCACCTGTAATCCCAGCTACTTGGGAGGCTTGCAGTGAGCCAAGATTGCGCCATTGCACTCCAGCCTGGGCGACAGGGAGAGACTCTGTCACACTCACATAAAAAAAGAAATCCTCTGTTAGGTTTATGTTAGAATGAATTAATCATCAAGACTTTTGATAGTTCATTAATGTTGGCAAATATTTCTAGTTCTCATCCCAGGCCCTTCGAAGGACTGTCTCTCCCCAATCCTTTGAAGGTATGTATTTTTTATCACATACACACTTACCACAATAATAATTTTAAAAAGCAATATTTTTCAGATATCATGTCCTGAATTTCATTTGAAAAATATAGACACTATGCCATTAATTCATATTAAGCTTACGGTGCCTGGAATGCCTCGGTGAATGAATCTCTAATTGGAGGCATTCCAGGCACCATAACGACATTTTTTGGGGAAAAATGTTTCTCCTCTTGGGGAGGGGAACCATTTAAGGAAGTATAAACCTGCTAAGAAACTTTCCCCATTAAGCTCTGAAATAGTTTTCTCTTTTTCAGTTAACGTAAGAAATACCACGTGTGGCATCAAGGCAGTAGCATAATCTATAAAAATGCATCATTTATAAGTAGAATATGTGTAAGTGTAAAACTACCTTGCAGGTATTGGTATGGAAAGTTTATATCCATATTCTTTCATCATATGTTTTCAGAACTTTTCCAGGTATGTATGTATGTTTGGTTTTTTTGTTTGTTCGTTTTGTTGTTGTTGTTGTTTGAAACGAAGTCTTGCTCTGTTGCCCAGGCTGGAGTGCAGTGGCACAATCTCAGCTCACTGCAACCTCCGCCTCCCGGGTTCAAGCGATTCTCCTGCCTCAGCCTCCCAAGTAACTGGGATTACAGGCATGTGCCACCATGCCCAGCTAATTTTTCTATTTTTAGTAGATACAGGCTTTCACCATGTTGGTCAGGCTGGTTTCGAATTCCTGACCTCAAGATCTACCTGCCTTGGCCTCCCAAAGAGCTGGGATTATAGGTGTGAGCCACCACGTCTGGCCATATGTATTTTTTAATTGACTGATTGATTGATTGAGACAGGGTCTTGTACCGTCATCCGGGCTGGAGTACAGTGGCACAATCATAGCTCACCGCAGCCTCAAATTCCTGGGATCAAAGGAGTTTGATCCTAACTCCTGGGATCTTACCTCAATCTCTCAAGTAGCTGGGATTATAGGCATGCATCACCACACCTGGCTATCTGAATATATATATATATATATATACACACACACACACACACACACACAGACATACACACACACACACAGAGAGACAGAGAGAGAGAGAGAGAGAGAGAGAGAGAGAGAGAGAGACGCACTATGTTGCCCAAGCTGGTCTCGAACTCCTAGTCTCAGAGAGACTCCCGCCTTGGCCTCCCAGCCTTTCTAGGTCTTTTTTTAATTGGTTCTCTTGTGACTACCCTTTCATTCCTTGGTGATTTTAGTTGCTCTTTTCTAGATATTTCTTAAATTTGCATCATGTAATTAATGCTGCACAAAGTAAATTAAGACTGTGACTAGGTAGAAACCCAATAACACAGTGCTTAAAAGAAGGGGCTCTGGCTGGGTGCAGTAGCTCACTTCCATAATCCCAGTACTTTGGGAGGCCACGGCAAGCAGATCGCTTGAGGTCAGGAGTCTGAGATCAGCCTGGCCAACATCGCAAAACCCAGTCTCTACAAAAAATACAAAAATTACCCAGGCATGGTGGCATCTGCCTGTAGTTCCAGCTACTGAGGAGGCTGAGGCATGAGAATCACTTGAACCCAGGAGGCGGAGGTTGCAGTGAGCCAAGATCATGCCACTGCACTCCAGCCTCGGCAACAGAGCAAGACTCTGTATCAAAAAAAATACAAAAGGCGGGGAGGGGACAGGGCCTCTAAAGTTAGATTGCCTGAGTCTGAATTCTGAATTCACTACTTGTTAGCTCTATTTCCTTGGACATACTGTTTACCTTCTCTGTTTCAGTTCTTTCATCAATAAAATGAGAATATTATCTGACTCATAGCATTGTCAAAAAGTTTATGTCAGAGATAAACAAAGTGTTAACAACACTGGCTGGCACATGGTAAGGGCTTAATAAACATTAGCTATTACTACGTAAAGGAGTAGAATGTCTTTACTATTTCTACAAAGTCCCACTGCTAAATTTGGCTTAAAAACAACACAAAAGAGCCGGGCGCGGTGGCTCAAGCCTGTAATCCCAGCACTTTGGGAGGCCGAGACGGGCGGATCACGAGGTCAGGAGATTGAGACCATCCTGGCTAACACGGTGAAACCCCGTCTCTACTAAAAAAAAATACAAAAAACTAGCCGGGCGAGGTGGCGAGCGCCTGTAGTCCCAGCTACTCGGGAGGCTGAGGCAGGAGAATGGCGTGAACCTGGGAGGCGGAGCTTGCAGTGAGCTGAGATCCAGCCACTGCACTCCAGCTGGACAGAGTCTAAAAAGACTATTGTTTAGTCTTTTTAGCTAAAACAATAAATTGGGAATCTCATAGAATTTTTTTATTTTATTTACTTTATTCTCAATTACTTTTTTATTGAGGGATATTTGACAAAGATTGTATACATTTAAGGTATACAATTTGATGATCTGATATGCTTATATACATTGATCTCTAGAACTTACTCATCTTGCATAACTGAAACTTTGTACCCCTTGACCAATATCCCATTTTCCCCTTCCCCTAGTCCCTGGTAGCCTTCCTTTAAATGTATGCCCAGAAGTGGGATTGCCAGATTATAAAATAGTTCTATTTTAAACTTCTGAGGAACCTACATACTGTTTTCCATAGTGGCTATCTACATTCCCACCAACAATGTACAAGGGTTCCCCTTTCTCCATATCCTCACCAACATTAGTTATCTTTCACCTTTCTGACAATAATCATTCTAGCAGGTGTGAGATAGTATCTCACTGTAGTTTTGATTTGCATTTCTGTGATGATTAATAATGTTGAACATTTTTCCATATGACTGTACCTGTTGGCCACTTGTATGTCTTCTTTCAAGAAATGTCTATTCCAGTCCTTTGCCCATTTTTAAAACAGGTTGTTCATTGCTATTATGTTGTATAAGTTCCTTATATATTTTGGATATTAACCCCTTATCAGATATATGATTTCCAAATATCTTCTCCTACTCTGTAGGTACCTTTTGACTCTATTGATAGTTTTCTTTTGCTGTACAGCTTTTCAATTTGATGTAATCCCATTTGTGAATTTTTTAGTTTTGTTGCCTGTGCTTTTGGTGCACGCACCTGTAGTCCTGGCTATTCAGGAGGCTGAGGTGGGAGAATCGCTTGAGGTGGGTCGAAGCTGCAGTGAGCCACAGTCATGCCACTGTACCCAGCCTAGGTGACAGAGAGAGACCTTGTCTCTAAAAAAAGTTAAATATAGAATATGGCCCAGCATTTCCACTGCTAGACACGAAAGAAGTGAAACCAGGGACTCAAACAGATACTTGTACACCACCGTTTATAGAGGCATTACTCACAATACCTGAAACAAGGGAACAACTCAAGTGTTCATCAACAGATGAATGAAAAACAAAACATGGTGTATATATACAATAAAATATTATTCAGCCATAAAGAGGAATGAAGTTCTGATACATGCTACAACATAAACGAATCTTGAAAACACTATGCTAGGTGAAATAAGCCATATACAAAAGGACAAATATTGTATAATCCACGTATACGAGGTATCTAGAATAGACAAATTCATAGACAGAGAAAGTAGCATAGAGGTTACCACAGGCTGGAGGGAAGGGCAATGGGAATTACTGCTTAATGGGTAGAGGTTTTGTTTGGTTTGGGATAGTGAAAAAGTTCTAGAAATAGATGGTAGCAATCATGGTTACACAACATTGTGAATGTACTTAATGCCACTAAATTATACACTTAAAATGGTAAAATAGTAAATTTTGTTATAGATGTTTTACCACAATAAAATAGTAATAACAATAATCATCATCATTCTGGCTCCAAATAGCTTTAACTCAGACATAATTTCCCCTACTTCTCAATACCATGTACCTTACATTACACTCTCCTATTCTACTGCTTGACCTTCTGTGAAGGTACAACATACTTTCCAGGTTTCCTGGCTTCATTTATGTTCCTCCTGTCCTTAACTCTTTCTCATTTTGTTAAATTACTAAAGATCACCTTTTCAGTGAATTATTTCATTCTTGACTTCCTGAGGAAATTAATCAGTTATTCCTCTGTATTCTCAAAACCCTTTGTAAGTAGCTTTACTATAGCATTTAATCATGCATTATGGATTATTTTTCTATGTGTGCTTCCCTCACTTCTTCAAAGAAAGGGAGTCTTACTATTTTTCAATCCCTATCACATACCACATGGTATTCAACTTTCCAAAATAAATGACTTATGCATATGATAAACTTTGAAAAATCATAAAAGCACTATATCAATAAATGGTTTTATTTCATTCTGCCCATTGAGAATTAATATCATGTGGGCCAGGCGCGGTGGCTCACGCCTGTAATCCCACCACTTTGAGAGGCCGAGGCGGGCGGATCACGAGGTCAGGAGATTGAGACCATCCTGGCTAACACAGTGAAGACCTGTCTCTACTAAAAATACAAAAAATTAGCCAGGCGTGGTGGCGGGCACCTGTAGTCCCAGCTACTCAGGAGGCTGAGACAGGAGAATGGCGTGAACCTGGGAGGTGGAGCTTGCAGTGAGCAGAGATCACACCACTGCACTCCAGCCTAGGCAACAGGGCCAGACTCCGTCTCAAAAAAAAAAAAAAAAGAGAGAGAATTAGTATCATGTTAGTTTCCAGGTTATGAGACAAGTCCTGGATGATAAGCAATATAACTTGGATACAGGCATACCTTGTCTTATTGTACCTTGCTTTATGCGTTTCTTAAAACCCTGCATCGAGCATCTATTGGCACAATTTTTCCAATGACATGTACTCACTCCATGTCCCTATGTCACATTTTGATAATTCTCAAAATATTTCAAAATTTTCATTATTACATCTGCCATGCTGATCTGTGATCTGTGACCTTCATTATTATTATAATTGGGGGCACCATGAACTGCACTCATAGAGGACAGTGAGTTTAATCAATAAATGGTGTGTGTGTATATAAAATATACAAATTTATAGAAACAGAAAGTAGAATAGAGGTTGCCAAGGGTTGGGGAAAGGATAATGGGAGTTACTATGGAACAGTCATTCTCCCATCTCTCTCCCTCTCCTCAGGTTTCCCTATTTCCTGAGACAAAAACGATACTACAGTGACCTCTAAGTGTTCACGTAAAAGAGTTGTATGTCTCTCACTTTAAATCAAAAGCTAAAAATAATTAAGCTTAGTGAAGAGGGCACGTCAAGAGCAGAGACAGGCCAAAAGCTAGGCCTTTTGTGCCAAACAGCCAAGTTGTGAATGCAAAGGAAAAATTCTTTAAGGAAATTCAAAGCGTCACACTAGTGACACATGAATAACAAGAAAGAAAATAGTCTTACTGTTGCTGATATGGAGAAAGTTTCCATGGTCCAGATAGGTCAAACTAGTCACAATATTCCCTTAAACCAAAGCCTAATCCAGAGCAAGGACTTAAATCTCTTCAATTCTATGAAAGGTGAAGGGTAAAGAAGCTGCACAAGAAAAGTCTGAAGCCAGCAGAGGTTGGTTCATGAAGTTTTTTTTAAAAAAAGCAATCTCCATAACATAAAGGTGCAAGGGGAAGTAGCAAGTGCTGATGAAAAAGCTGCAGCAAGTTATCCAGAAAATCTAGCTAAGATCACTGAAGGTGGCTACACTAAACAACAGATTTTCCATGTAAATGAAACAGCCTTCTATTGGAAGAAGATGCCATCTAGGACTTTCATAGCTGCAGAGAAGTCAATGTCTCGTTTCAAAGCTTCAAAGGACAGGCTGATTCTCTTGTTAGGGACAGCTGGTGACTTTAAGTGGAAGCCAATGCTCATTTACCATTCCTAAAATCCTAGTCTTTAAGGATTGCGCTAAATCTATTTTATCTACGCTCTATAAATGGAACAACAAAGCCTGGATGATAGCACATCTGTTTACAGCATGGTTTACTGAATATTTTCAGTTCACTGTTGAGATATACTACTTAAAAAGAAGATCCCTTTCAAAATACTACTGCTCACTGACAATGTCCCTGGTCACCCAAGATCTCTGATGAAGATTTACAAGGACATTAATGTTTTCATGTCTGCTAAAACAGCAGCCCATGGAGCAAGGAGTAATTTCTACTTTCAAGTCTTATTATTTAAGAAATACCTTTCATAAGGCTATACCTGTCATGATGTAATTCCTCTGATGGATCTGGGCAAAATAAATTGAAAGTCTTCTGGAAAGGATTCACCATTCTAGATGCCATTAAGAACATCTGTAGAGGCTGGGTGCAGGGGCTCAGGTCTATAATCTCAGCACTTTGGGAGACAGAGACGGGCGGACGCTTGGGCTCAGGAGTTCGAGACTGGCCTGGGCAACATGGCA